>NW_003852607.1:1512467-1517662 GCF_000181295.1 Otolemur garnettii | reverse complement strand
AATTGGAGGTTGCTGTGAGCTGTGATGCCACAGTGTTCTACCTAGGGTGACAGTTTGAGGCTCTGTCTCAAGGGAAAAAAACCCTAAAAACAAAAAATCATGCAAATGTTAGGCCTAAAGCCAAAAAAACTAAGGGTCTATCACTTGGAGAACCTCAAATACTCTTAACAGATGGAGGAGACACTGTCAATAGGAAATGAGATCAAATATCAGATACACAAGTTAAAACATTGCCTTGACATGATGTAGGTTGCTGTCAGGGCCTTATGACTTATTACTATTATTATTTGAGACAGAGTCTCACTATGTGGCCCTTAGTAGAGTGCTATGGTGTCACAGCTCCCAGCAACCTCAAACTCTTGGATTCAAGCAATTCTCTTGCTTCAGCCTCCCAAGTATCTGGGAGTATAGGCACCCATCACAATGCATGCCAATTATTATTATTATTTTTTTTGTAGTTGTCATTGTAGTTTTGACAGGCCCAGGCCCAGTTCAAACCCGCCAGCCCTGGTGTTATTTTTTTTGTAGTTGTCATTGTAGTTTTGACAGGCCCAGGCCCAGTTCAAACCCGCCAGCCCTGGTGTATGTGACTGGTGCCCTATCCACTGAACTAGGGGCACTGAGCCCTTATGATTTATTCTTTTCTTCTTTAGTGATCTTAGGAATGAAGTGTATTTTATAAAAGACTGAGAGACTGGTAAACAAAAACAATCAGAGAAGCTGATTCTAGCCTATTCTAGCCAATTCTCACATTGAGGTCTGTTTTCCTTCCCAAATCCCAAATTGTGCTTAATTGTTAGTTGGCAAGTCACCAAGTAACTCAGTAATCTTAGAGGAGCAAAAATCAGTCCTGCGATAGGAAGGCTGATGTTAAACATTAAGCATTTTATGGCAGTTCCGTGGAGGATTAGTGGAGAAAAATTGCATGTAGTCTTTTTGGAGATCATTTCCTTATGTACGTACTCCCTTGGCACCTTTGGAAATCATTTCCTTGAGCACACAGCCCCTGCATGTCTTTTGCTTAGCAATCTTTCCGTCCATTATGTATCTTCTCAATAAAAGGACTCTGTGAGAAGTGCTCGGGACTCCCCCTGCACCTAAAGGAAGCCCACCTCTTTTTTTTTTTTTTCGAGACAGACCCTCAAGCTGTCCCCCTGGGTAGAGTGCTATGACATTACAGTTCACAGCAACCTCCAGTTCCAGTTCCAGTCTTCTGCCTCTGCCTCTCAAGTAGCTGGGACCACAGGCGCCCACCATAACGCCCGGCTATATTTTGGTTGCAGTCGTCACTGTTGTTTGGCGGGCCCAGGCTGGATTTGAACCTGCCACCTTAGGTGTATGTGGCTGGTGCCTTAGCCACTTAAGCCACAGGCACCGAGCCAGGAAGCCCACCTCTTGCAGCTTGTACTCTCAATCTGTGTCTCGTGTGATCATTTATGTGGTCATGATACTCCTTGCAGCAGAGGAAGGGTTCAAACAGAGGCTAGGAAAGCATTCCTGGCCAGCTCTGGAGAAGCTAGAGAGGAGGGACAGAGAGAATTTAATAGAATTTTCCCCACAGAGAAGCCAGACTGGGACCCCAAGGCCTTGGCAGGGTACCAGGCTTTAGACGCTTTCTACTGGTGTCTCTTAATTGATCTGTGGGTAGCAGCCTGGAAACCTATAAATTTGTCAAAAACAACTTAGGTGGTCCAAGGCCTAGAGGAGTCACCCGGGGCATATCTGGAGAGACTGAGAGTCCTTCCAAATATACACCCTGTTTGACCCCTTGGCTCCAGAGAATGCTAGTTAACCTTCTTTGTTGTTTTTGTTTTTGTTTTTTTTAAGACATAGTCTCACTTTATTGCCTTCTGTAGAGTGCCATGGCATCACAGCTCATAGCAACCTTCAACTCCTGGGCTTAGGCGATTCTTTTGTCTCAGCCTCCCAAGAAGCTGGGACTACAGGTGCCTGCTACAACGCCTGGCTATTTTTTCTTTTTTTTGTCATGGCAGTTTGGCTGGGGCCGGGTTCAAACCCACCACCCTAGGTATATGGGGCCAGCGCCCTATCCACTAAGCCACAGGCACTGCTCTGTAAACTTAACCTTTGTCTTCCTGTCACCTCCAGATTATCAGAAGGAAGTTATAAAACTTAGAAGGATTTGCAGGAATGAATATTTCTCAGCTTTTAGAGATAGCCCAAAAGGTCTATGATAACAGAGATGCTGAGAAACAGAAACAGAGAATGGCAGAAACAGAGAGGGCTTTGTGCCAGCAGGCAAAGCTTATAGTAACAGCTCTGCAGACAGTGCAAGAAACGACGTTACCTTGAAGAACATGGTGGAAAGATCAGTGGCCCCAAACCACAGGTCAGTTAGAATGGGAACACTTAGAGAGAGACCAATGTGCATACTGTAAGAAAAAGGGCTGTTGGAAAAAAGCCTGCCCCAAGGGCAGGCCCAGTAAGGCCTTAGCACTATCAACTGAAAAGGATAACAATTCTGGCTGACAGGGCCAGGGCTCTCTCCCACTAAGCTCCCAAGAGCCCATGGTACCAGCCACAGTGAGGGACTGCTAGATCTAATTCCTGTGGACACAGGGGTGGAGCCATCTGTTTTGCAGGAATCGCTGGGACTCTTGTCTGAAGAAAAGATCCCCACCCAGGGAGCCACTGGGGCCTCTCGGATCCGTCCAGTCACCCAACATTGGAGTACAGACCTTGGATGGAACCGAGTGACCACATTTTCCTGGTAATCCCAGATTGCCCTTACCCTGTCTTGGGCAGAGACTTACTCTGGAAACTCTGGGCCACCATTTCATTCTCCTTGCAAGGAGATGAAATAGTCCTGGACCTGAGCCCTTCTCCAGTTCCTGAGCCCCCTGTCTACCAGTTACATTTATCCACACCTTTATCTGAAGAGTACCTTCTCCTCAGTAATCCTGGAGAAGAGGAAAAAGCAAAACCAGCAGTCCCCACACTATTGACTGAGCTACAAAAAGACTGCCCCTTAGTGTGGACAGAATCAAATCCTCTTGGCCAGCCACCACCCCCCAGTGGTAGTTTGGCTCCTTGCTGGAGCCTTCCCAGTTCAGGTCTGGTAGTACCTGATGAACCAACAAGCCTGACAAGGGATAACCCCACCATGTCTGGCATCTATTAGAAGCTGGAATCTTAACCCACTACCAGTCAGGTTGGAATACACCATTTCTTCCAGTCAAGAAACCAGGGAAGTCAGACTGCTGGCCAGGGCAAGACCTCCAGGAGGTAAACAAGTGGGTGGAAACCATTCACCCAACAGTTCCAAACCCATACACTCTCTGAGTCTCCTCCCACCAGAATTCCAAGTGTTTACAGTCCTAGACCTGAAGGATGCCTTCTTCTCCATTCTAGTGGCCCCAGTCAGCCAGCAGATCTTCGCCTTTGAATGGACTGACCCAGAGTCTGGAATGATCAGTCAACTGACCTGGACAAGGCTCCCCCAGGGTTTGAAAACTCTCTCACCATCTTTGGAGAGGCCTTGGGAAAAGACCTGAAAATCTTCAAAGACAGGTATATGAAGTGTGTTCTCTTGTAGTATGTTGATGACACCTTGCTGGCTGCTACAAATTATGAAGACTGCTTAGAATATACCTGGAACCTCCTCTAGTACCTCCAAGATCTAGGTTATAGAGTATTGGCAAAGAAAGTGCAGCTCTGCTTGACATAGGTGATGTACCTTGGGTACATGTTGTCAAAAGGCCAACAAATGCTGACTGGAGAAAGAAAACAAGTGATCCTGTAAATTCCAACTGCTACAACCAAACGGCAAGTCCAGGAATTCCTGGGAGCAGTGGGTTACTGCCGGCTGTGGATCTGTGGTTTTGCTGAGATTGCAAAACCTCTGTGTGCTGCCACTGCTGGGGATGGACCTCTGCAGTGGACAGACCAGGAAGACCAGGCCTTTAAAGCTTTGAAACAAGCCCTTGTAACAGCCCCCTTTGGCTTTGCCAGACATTAAGCCATTCCACCTGTTTATACATGAAACAAGAGGTATTGCAAAAGGTGTGTTGACCCAGACTCTCGGGCCATGGAAGCGGCCGGTGGCTTACTTGTCTAAATGCCTAGACTTGGTAGCCTCTGTGTGGCCAGGCTGTCTGTGAGCTATCACAGCCACAGCCCTACTGGTGTGGGAGGCAGACAAATTAACTCTGGGACAGGACTTAATTTTGATAGCTCCTCATGCCATGGACACACTCCTCCTAGGGGCCATGGGTCATTGGATGTCAAATGCCAGGCTCATCCAATACCAAAGCCTGCTACTTGATCAACCTTGACAGCAGTTTGCTCAGACATAAAACCTAAATCCTGCTACATTGATGCCAGATGATGACCCAACAGAGCCAGTGCACAACTGTGAAGACATCCTAGACTACTCCCAGGACTGGCACAATGACTCTCAATGCTAAGGCCGCAGTATTCACAGATGGCAGCAGCTATCTATGGGAAGGCTCCCAGAAAGTAGGAGTGGCGGTGACCACACAAAAACAGGTACTCTTGGGTGGTGCCTGTGGCTCAATGAGTAGGATGCTGGCCCTATATACTGAGGGTGGCAGGTTCAAACCTGTCCTGGCAACAAAAAAATAGCCAGGCATTGTGGTAGGCACCTGTAGTCCCAGCTACTCAGGAGGCTGAGGCAAGAGAATCACCTAAGCCCAGGAGTTGGAGGTTGCTGTGAGCTGTGTGACACAACAGCCCTCTACCAAGGGTGATAAAGTGAGACTCTGTCTCTACAAAAAAAAAAAAAGAGGTACTCTGGGCACAGGGTCTTCCCACTAACAGCTCAGCCCCAAAAGCAGAACTAATTCTCTCACACAGGCTCTCAGATGGGGAAAAGACAAAGTCATTAACATTTACACTGACAGTTGATATGCCTTCCTCATGGCACACACCACAGGAAAAATATACAGAGAGCGAGGCTTACTGATATCAGCCAGTAAGGCTACTAAAAAAAAAACTGAAGGGAGGGCAGCTCCTGTGGCTCAAAGGAGTAGGGTGCCAACCCCATATACCAGGGTGGGTTCAAACCCAGCCCCAGCCAAAAACTGCAAACAACAACAAAAAAATAATATGGCTCAGCGCCTGTGGCTCCAGTGGCTAAGGCACCAGCCACATACACCTAAGGTGGTGGGTTCGAATCTAGCCTGGGCCCGCCAAAACAACAATGATGGCTGCAA
>NW_003852607.1:1508803-1512341 GCF_000181295.1 Otolemur garnettii | reverse complement strand
AAAAAAAAAAAAAAAACAATAAAACTGAAGGGATGGTGCCTGTGGCTTAAAGGAGTAGGGTGCTAGCTCCATATACTAGAGGTAGAGGGTTCAAACCTGGCACTGGCCAAAAAAAGAAAAAAAAAAAACAAAACAACTGAAATTCTAGCGCTGCTAAACACCCTCTGGTTTCCAAAAAAAGTTGCTATCATCCATTGCCAAGGTCATCAGAAGTCTGACACCCATTGGCTTGGCCCCCATAGCTCAGTAGGGCCTCAGTCACATATACCAAGGCCAGGGAGTTCAAGCCTGTCTTGCTAAACAACAATGACAACTGAAATAAAAAAATAGCCCAGCATTGTGGTGGGCACCTGTAGTCCCAGCTACTTGGGAGGCTGAGGCAAGAGATTTGCTTAAGCCTAAGAGTTTGAGGTTGCTGTGCACTGTGACACTATGGCACTCTACCAAGGGTGACATAGTGAGACTCTGTCTCAAAAAAAAAAAAAATCCTCTTTGATGACAGTATGTAATGATACTCAAAATTTAGAACCATCTTTAGCTTACTCTGCTCCAAACGGAACTTGGCTAGCTTGTACTATGGGCTTAACCTGATATATTACAACCAGATTGCTTCAGCCAGAAGGTGTTTGTGCTTTAGTACACGTATTGACCCAAATGTATGTGTACCCTGGTTCAGAAGGAGAGAGGATGTAGTAATAGCCATGACCTGAAAAGATAGTCTTGGACCCCACTTAGATGCAATTAATTGGTGATTTATTACACCTGTGCAGGGGGCCACTGCTCTGAGAGACAGTCGGTGGCCAAGTGAAAAGTAGGCTGTCCTTTTATATTTTTTTGCTGAGCAAGCATGCTAGCACAGAAGCAAGACATGGCTGGTTAGCTCAGGGTGGTGTTACAGCTTGGGAGTTACAATTTGGGTAAGTTTCCACCATTGTTTGTCCACCAGGAACTTGACCTTGGGACTTTTCGTGCTTCCTTGTTCTGAAGCCTATTCTCAGAATCAACTCTGGGGGTAATGAGGGGGCCTGGGAATGAGCTGGGAAGCCTGTTCTCAGAGTTGATCCTGGGGGAAGGAGGAGGCCTGGAAGATGGGCAGGAAACTCACCAGTTTCAAGCATAATTTTCTCTCAGGGATGGAGTTCACACTGTCAAAAGTGAGTACCAGTCTTAATTCCAATCATGCTTGGTCTCACAGCGGCAGGAGGTGCAGCTGCAGGAACCACTGCCTTAGTAAAAGGTAACAAAGACCTCGCAGCAGTGTTCTCACAATTTCATGGAACCTTAGAAAACCTCCGGTCTGCTATAAATTTACTTGAGCATCAAGTAGACTCACTAACTGAGGTAGTTCTCCAGAACAGAAGAGGGCTAGACTTCCTCTTTTTGAGTCAAGGAGGTCTATGTGCTGTACTAGGAGAAGCCTTATGTTTTTATGCAAATAAGTCAGGGGTAATCAGAGATACCCTCCGAAAAGTCCGAGATGATTTAGACAAAAGAAAAAAAGGAAAGAGAAAGTTCTCGTCTGGTTCCAAAACTTACATGATTGGAACCCCTGGATAACAACTTTGATCTCCAGCCTCACTGGCCCTCTACTCTTCCTTATCCTGTGATTACTAGTAAGACCTTGCATCCTCAACTGGTTCATCAAGTTCCTCAAAACTCGATTGGCTGCAAACAAACTTACAGTGATTAATGCCCAGTATGACTCCATACCCTTATATGAAAAGTCAAGGGTTTAAACTGGATGTCAAAGATTTGACATGGAAATAAGACCAGTGGGGACTGTGATGCCCTAAGTCCATCCATTTTGAGCAAGTGAACCAGACTTACTCTATTTGTTAAGAGCTTGCAGCCCACCCCCCACTTTTGTAACCAAACTAGCCCCTTGAGCAAGCAGCAACCCTGCAAAACCAGGAAGGAAATTTAGCTGAGTGCTGCAGAATCCTGTGGCAACTGAAAAAAATCTTGTGGAAAGCACAATCCTGTCACAAGTCTGTCTGGTCTGTCTGTGTGCATTGTAGGACCCCTCCCCATAGCTCTAACCTTGCAGATATTAGCTTCTGTAAATTCTGCTTACGCTAGGGTTTCCCATCCCCTGCTTGAAGTGCCATATAAAAACTTTGCACCCCCGCTTCGAAAGGGTCAACAGACTGTGGCGTGAGCCTGCTCTTGACTGGCTGGCCCAATAAAGGACCCTTGCTTAATTGAACACAGTGTGCTGGCCTTTCTATATAATTCCATTCATGGTGGGTACAACACACTAAGAAGATGTCCTTTCCAGAATGTACCATGTCACTCTGTGACTTCTACATGCAGCTGGTCTAATCTTCTTCTACACAGACCTGGCAGTGCACAAAGATGTGGCCCCTGAACAGTCCCTGCTGCACAACAGCACTGAAACCACAGGGCCACACACCCTCTCTAACCTAGGGCTGGGAGTGAAGCCCTTCCCAGCACTGTGCCCAATGGAGGCTTATAGGAGTCAGGTGTGTAGTGTAGTTTAGGCCAGGCATTTCAGGAGGGCTTGTTGACCAGAGTCCAAGTTCCTCAAACCCTTCCAGGCTAGAAATAGCCTGGTGGTCTACACAGGATGTCTGGCACCTGGCAGGCTCAAGGCTAGGATTCTGGGAGTCTTGTTGACCACAGTCCAGTATCTCGGGCCCTGTCTCCTCTCAGGTGCTGCAAGAGGCCCTATTGTACCTGGTGGCTGAGAACAGAAGGCCTAGCAACCAACTACTGCCTAAGTCCTGCCCAGGCATAGATACAAATCACTGAAGCAAGTTAGGCAAGTTTATTCCCAATTTGTAATGTTTAATTTATAATCACATAGTGTGCCTACATGATTTTCCTTTCTTTGCCTTCTTCTGACTGTTAATGATTACTTGAGGTGCTTGGCTTTGAATAACTCGAATTAAGTTTATGCATTATGCTGTCAATGTGATTCATGATTTTTGATTGAATAAAGAGACCTATGGGAGAATGGCCCAGGGCTGCACTTGCTGGGTGCACATGAGATGCTGCTGGCTTAGTGTATGCCTCCCATAGGGTACCACCGGTTATTTCACCTGTGATAACTGAGGTGGATAACTGGAGTCTGAGTTTCTTCTTGGGTCAACTGCCCTCAGTGCAGATCACAGAAAAGGTTGTGGGAACACAGGCCCCTACAGAGGCTCTTTATGTCACTGTGTCACAGTGACATGGCATCAAAGTAGGGATGATAAGAACTGAAGGAAGGCACAGCAGAGTGGGAGCAAACATGTCACTGAGAATGACTCAGAGTCAGAGAAGATCAGCAAAGCCAGCATTTGAGAAAGGAAAAAGACACCCAACAATCCACGGAGAGTATCACTGTACCTGAGTAAGACATTCCAGACACCTCTTTCCACTTTCTCCTGACCTGGGCTTCTTCATCAACAGACATGAAACATTAAAAGTCAATCCTTTGGCTCGGTGCCTATAGCTCAACTGGCTAAGGCGACAGCCACGTACACCTAAGGTGGCAGGTTCGAATCCCCAGCCCGGACCCGCCAAACAACAATGA
>NW_003852607.1:1506243-1508462 GCF_000181295.1 Otolemur garnettii | reverse complement strand
GTCCCAGCTACTTGGGAGGCTGAGGCAAGAGAATTGCTTTAGCCCAAGAGTTAGAGGTTGCTGTGAGCTGTGACACCACAGTACTCTACCCAGGGTGACACAGTGAGACTCTGTCTCAAAAAAAAAAAAAGAAAAAGAAAAAGAAAAAGAAGTCAATGCTTAATTTAACAAAATGTGGTATTCAATGGTGAGAATCAACACACCCCTTTTCTGTGCCACTATCCCATGCAGAGGAAAGACTTCCCACTTAAGAAAACAGTTCTCTCCTGTCCATAGCACCAGGGGGATGCAGGGACAATACTCTCCTACAGGATGATGAACTACTGATTCTCTCACCCCTTCCTCAGACCCTGCCCCCATCTGGTGATGCCCACACACACGCTGTAGCAGTGGGGAGCTGGGCTACACTGAGCTCAGTGCACATGAGTGGGACTGAAGGAAGGCAGAGGTGAGTGTGAGCAAACACACTGACCCAAGTGCGGCAGAGTCAGAGAAGATCAGCAAGTCCAGTACCTGGAATTTCAGAACGTCACTGTACCTGAGTAAGAGCCATTCCTGGATCTTCTGCTTTCCTCCCCTTCTTTGTCCGGGCTTTTCTTCACGTATCATGAATCCTAAGAGTCAATCCTGAACATCAAAAACATGCTGTTTATTGTTTAGAACCAACTCACCCCTCACAGTAACACAGCCACACACACAAGATCTCACCCATGGAAAGTAGGTCCCCTGCTGCCCAGTGTACTAGGGGATGAAGGGACAGCAAACTCTTGGGCTCCATAGTGAGTTTTGACGCCTTTCTTCAGAGCCTGCCTCCTCTCCTGGTGATGCCTCCCCCTACATGCTGCAGCATGAGGAGCTGGGCTGCAGTGAGCTTCCCTCCAGGACACAGCCCCTCACCCCGCTGTGATCACAGGCTCAGCTCAGCCCTCAGCAGCAGAGGACACAGAGCCCTGGTGCTCAGTGCTGGACATAGATTAGAATGTACCTTAAATAACAACAGGACTCAGTTTATTTGAATGAAAACCTTTGCTAAGCCACCATAAGAGATGTCTCTGCAAAATGCCTCAACACTGTATATTATGAAGTCAGGTTAAGCTTGACTCATGGGTCAAGCCCAGCATATGTCCCAACTTGCCATCCTGCTTCTACTCCAGACCTTGTTCTCACCAGCATTCAGGCAGTAGGAGAAAAAAAAAAAAAGACAGCAGAGAACAAACAACAGGGAGGGCATATGTGTGTGCCTGGAGGGTTAAATGGGACAGGTCACAGGAGTCCCCACAACGAAGTGGGTACCAGAACAGAGATCCCAAGAAGGATGTTCCCACCTCCAGCTAAGGGGCCAGAGTTGTCCAGGCAGAGGGCAGCCCACCTGGAGCCCCTGAGGCAAGAGCACCCTTATTCCCAGTAAAAGGAAAGAGGCCTTATGTGGCTGGAGCAGAGCCAGTGAGCAAGACACAAGGCAGGAAACGAGGCCAGAGAGGCCATGGGGGCAGAGCAGGGAGGGCCTGAACTGCACACATTCCTCTCTCACGCCTCAAGAGTTTTGTAAATGATTCATTTCTTCACTCATTCTAAGTAAATATGCAAAGAAATTTGTTTCTGCATATTATTAAGATGTTTACAAATAATGTAACATCTCCTATGTGTTAAACACATGCCCTAAGACGTGTATAGGACATTGAAGGCTAGGGAAGTACAGGGTCTGAAAACCTGAGATGTGGCAACTACAGGGGAAGAAGTTTGAGGGGTTCAGAAATCCCTTTTGGACACATGGACAGGGAAATGTCTATTAGACTTCCCTGCAGAGAGGTGAGGACACAACCAGACATGGGATTGCAGAGTTCCGGGGAGAGGGCTGCAGGGAAACAGAGACATGTCAGGGGTCTAAACTCTGAGATGACATGATGAGGAAAGGCAGTGGGTGTGGATGGAGAGGTGAAGAAGTCCAAGGACTAAGGGGGGGGGGTTCACTACACATTCAGACAATAGGGAGTTCAGAAACCACAGAAGAGGGAAATGGTAAGAGAAGAAGGTGATAATAGAATATGAAAATAAAAGCAAAAGGGTGGCGTCTGTGGCTCAGTGAGTAGGGTGCCAGCCCCATATACTAAGGGTGGCAGGTTTGAATCCAGCCCTGGCCAAACTGCAACAAAAAAATAGCTGGGCATTGTGGCAGGCGCCTGTAGTCCTAGCTACTTGGGAGGCTGAGGCAAGAGAAT
>NW_003852607.1:1499158-1505680 GCF_000181295.1 Otolemur garnettii | reverse complement strand
TGGATTTGAACCCACCACCTTAGGTGTATGTGGCTGGCACCTTAACCACTTGAGCCACAGGTGCCGAGCCGGGATGATTTTTTCCATTACTGTTTCAGACAAGAAAAAACCAAACCAACCACATTGTCACACTCAGCACAAAAAACACCACTCTGGTCACCAAAATGTGTGACTTCCCTCACACTGACCGGTTCTCAGACTCCCACCTGGGAATCCTAAACTTTCACTTAATTCTCATGCTATCTTGAGAAGACAGCGTCTGATGCCACAGGCTAAAGGCTCAGCCTCATGAGACTTTCACACACAGTGCAGAGTACAACCTGCCACCTGTGCTTCTGACCAGCTAAACGTCAGGGTTACCAGTCCCCTCCGTGTTCCATTCATCTTCTAGAACGAACATTCCATCCAGCTCTTCTGTTATCTTTTGTAATATCCATTATAGCAAATGAGTAAACCTCAGTGAATGCTTTCCTAGTTTCTGTGAGCTGCTCTGGCCAATTAATACAGATTGAGGAGGGGCAATGGGAATCCCCCATTTATGGCTGGTCGGTCAGAACTTCAACCTGTGACTTGTGACTGGCATCTGAAGCGTGGCCAGTCTTACAGGACTGAACACTAACCCTGTGGGACCGGATGCTAACTCCAGGTAGACAGTGTCAGGACTCAGCTAAACTATAGGACACCAATTGCATCTGAGAAGGGGCAGCAGTTCCCAATGACTGTACTTGGTGACCACAGGTGAAATGTTTGTGTTGAGTGTTCACGGTTTTATTCAGTGCGACAAGAGGAGAAAAAACACTGTGGTTTCTCCTTCCAGCTCATACACTCTCCCCAAACAACCTCTTTTCCCCAGAAGGGAAGAGAGAGACCCAGGACTGCAGGAGACTGCCCTGTGGATGAACAGAGATTGTAAATGGAAGCTGGCCTCTGACACCAGTAATTATAAAATGCACCAGCAGTATAGACAGCAGTTTTGCAATTTTCATTCTTATCTGTATGATGTAAACACATTTTAAATTTGTGAAATCATGAAGGCAGAAATCAGCATCATAATGTAATCACCCCATTTTCTTTGTGTTTCCCACCTTCATTCCCCACATACCTCTCACTCACCTTCTCTTGATCTTTCTCTCTTTTCCGAGTTTCCCATAGGACTTCTGCTCCTCATTTTGTATCTCCTCTCCTCCTCTTTCTCCACTTTTCTCAATTCCTTCTCCTACTCCTGATTGGCTCCATTTTGGAAACTTGTTTCACCTGCTGGGGCTCTTTCTCTCCAATGTCTATATTGTGCCTGATCTCATGTGTTTCTACCCCTTTCTTCCCTGTCTCTGCTTCCCTCCTTCCCTGTTAAATTCCCCCTGCCTTCCCCACTCTCTGGCGCCTTCCCCCTTGGGCTTCTTTCCTGTTGTGGTTCCACCTCTACTCTTCTAGTCACCAGGTGCCCCCTCTAGTCCCAACACCAGGCTGCTCTATCTACCCTGCTTCCAAATCCTTCCTCTTGTCTCTGTCAGTCTGAGGAGCCTTCCCTTTGCTGCCCTGCTCCGTTTCCCTGCCCTTCGCCTTCTTGGACATGGAGCTCTTCTGTGTATTTCTCTAGTTACTTTCTTCTGTCTTCAGCTTCTTTCACTCCTATGGTGTCTTTGCAAAATCCCTCCCCATTTTCTGACCTTTGCTTTGGGTCTGCCTCATTTTTCTATTCTCCTCAATGTTTCTATTTACTCTCACTTACTCTTAGAAGCACATGCTCAGGGACAGAGATGGGATAAGATGACAGACAGTGGGCCCGCACATTTTCCAGCAAGGTGGCATTGGGAAGGAAGAACAAGTGTCAAAGAGCACGTCCAAGTGGCATCCCTGCCCACATTGTTCCAGGTCAGGTGATGTGGTGATCCTGAAGTGGAAGTCTGGGCAGCAAAAAGGCCCAAAACCAGGAGGACAAGGTGCTGACAGGATTAGGAGCAGATAGGATCAGAAAAATCCCAGAACCCAGAGGAGGCAGCTCCTCCCTAACTGGGGATGTGATGCTGCTCTCCAGGGGCAACAAGCCTGAGGCTTGGGGGGGACAAAAGTCCTGAATTCACGTGCCTGAATCCACTTGGCAGGAGAGGACTGTACATGACAAGGAGACTGAGAAGTCAGTGATAGGTTTCAGTCAAGAAAATAGGGTGTCAGGAGGTGTGTACATGGCATGGACAGGGACAAGACCAATCACTGAGCCATTTCAACAAAAGGTTATGTGAGTCTGGGAGGTCATGGAGGGTAAAGGGAGCATGAGGAAGATTTTAACGACTCTAGGGAACTCAGGTCATCAGATACGGGAGAGCTGGTGGACTTCGATCTCAGACTTAATGTACACAAGAAAGACTCACCCATGGTAATGTGACTCTTGACTCCACACCTTGGGATTACAGGCACCTGCCATCATACCACGCTATTTTTAGAGGCGGACTCTCTCTTGCTGAACCTAGTGTGGAAGTCCTAAGCTTAAGCAATCCACTGGTCTTGGCTCCCACATGAATTCCAGGCCCAGTCTGGCATGACTTTTAACATATTTCAACTTGTGATTACTCTGTAGTATACCCCCAACTTAATCCTGGAGAATTAGACTTCTTTATATTATCTCTCCAATGTAGAATGAAAATTGTTAGAATTGGTTAAGTAGTTTACCATATCATTGCAGTTGTGTTCTTAAATTTTTTTTGAAACAGAGTTTCACGCCTCAGCGAGTGAGGCTCAAGTGGCTAAGGCGCGAGTCACATACACCTAAGGTGGCAGTTTCGAATCCAGCCTGGGCCGCCAAACAACGATGGCTGCAACCAAAAAATAGCCAGGCATTGTGGCGGGCGCCTGTGGTCCCAGCTACTTGGGAGGCGGAGGCAGGAGACTCACTTGAGCCCAGGAGTTGGAGGTTGCTGTGAGCTGTGATGCCAAGGCACTCTACCCAGGGGGAAAGCTTGAGGCTCTGTCTCAAAAAAAAAATTAAAATTAAAATTAAAAAAAGAAACAGAGTTTCACTTTGTCACCCTCAGTAGAGTGCTATGTAGTCACAGCTCACAGCAACCTCAAACTCCTGGTCTCAAGTGATTCTCTTGCCTCAGCCTACCAAGTAGCTGGGACTACAGATGCCCACCACAATGCCCGGGTATTTGTTGGTTGTAGCTGTCATTGTTGTTTGGCAGGCCCAGGCTGGATTCTAGCCTGTCAGCTCTGGTGTACGTGGCTGGCGCTCTAGTGGTTGAGCTACAGATGCCAGGCCTGCATTTGTGTTCTTCAGTATAAGTTCTCGAATGACTCCTAAGGATGCATATTATGTAAGCAAATTTTCTAGGTTCACTACATTTGTGTTGCTTTCTATCCAGTATGAACCTCTCATGACTAAACATCTTGATGAATTCACTATGTTTGTGTAGCTGCTGTCCAATATGATCACTCTGATGTTCAACACTTTTCAAAAGCCTAAGCACACATCATAAATTTGTATGGTTTCACCAAAGATAAATTTCTTGAGGCCTAGTATGTTTGAAGCCAGGATAATGTCTCTGCTACATACAATTATAAGAATGCCCTTTACTATGAATTTCCTGTATTAATTCATACTTGAACTTATAATAAAGGGGTTTAAACCCTAATTGTATTTGTAAGGTTTCTCACAAGTAGGAATTTTCTCACCTGTAAGGTGTGAACTGTGGCAGAAGACCTTGCCGCATGTGTAATATTTCAAGTGTATCTCTCCTGTTTCGATTATCTCATGTGTTTGAGAAGTGAACGTACACTAAACAATTTGCTGTGCTCCCGAGGTTTTTTTTGGAGACAGAGTCTCACTATGTTGCCCTCAGTAGAGTGCCGTAGTGTCAAATCTCACAGCAACCTCTAACTCTTGGGCTTAAGCAATTCTCTTGCCTCAGCCTTCCAAGTAGCTGGGACTACAGGTGATCGCCACAACAGCCAACTATTTTTTTGTTGCAGTTGTCATTGTTGTTTAGATGGCCCAGGCGGGGTTTGAACCCACCAGTCTTGGTGTACGTGGGCAGTTCCATAACCACTGTACTGCAGGCACTGAGCCTGTGCTCGCAAGGTTTGACTCCAGCAAAGAATGTTCAAAAAGGCACAGTGCCCATAGCTCACTGGTTAGGGAGCCGGCCACATACACTGGGGCTGGTGGGTTTGAACCTGGCCTGGGCCTGCTAAATAATGACAAGAACAAAAAAATAGCTGGTTGTTGTGGTGGGCACCTGTAGTCCCAGCCACTTGGGAGGCCAAGGCAAGAGAATAGCTTAAGCTAAAGAGTTTGAGGTTGCTGTGAGCTATGATGCCACAGTATTCTACCAAGGGCTATATAGTGAGACTTTGTCTCACAAAGAAGGGAATGTTCAAAAACCCCAAATGTCACAATTATTAAGCTCTAATGTTTGCCACAGAGTACATTTGAAAGGCTTCCCTCTTCCACGGATTAACTGATGGTTAATCTTTACATGACAATTAAAGACTTTGCTGCATTCCTCACACTTGGAAAACTTCCTTCTAGTGTGAATTACTTAATGCGTTCTAAAGCTTTAATTCTGAGAAAATACCTTCCTACATTAATCACGTTGCCCTATTAGTAAGATGTTTCTCCAGAATGAAATCTCTGATGATGTTCAAGGTAGAAACTGTCGATTTAGAGAAATTAATTGAAATTTAGAGGGTTTACTGAAAACCCTGCCTTGTATATTTTATTTATTATATTTGAAAGATTGCTCTACTATGGAGTACACTAAAGGTTTGGCCAGACTCATTACATTTCTAAGGTTTGTTTCTAGTAGGAACTCTCTGATGATGTGCTAAGCATGAGTTTGGACTGAAAACCTTTCCACCTTCATTACATTTATAAGGATTCTCCCCAGTAAGAATTCTCCCATGATATATAAAATATGAATTTTGTCTAAAGATCTTGCCATATTTGTCACTCCTATAAGGTTTCTCTCCAGTATGAATTCTCCAATGATTTGCAAGGTGGATTCTGACTGAACACCTTGCCATATTCATTACATTTATAAGGTTTCTCACCAGTATGAATTATTAGATGTCATGCAAGATGTGAATTGCGACTGAGGACTTTTCCACATTCGTTGCATTTGTAACATTTCTGTCAGCATGAATCCTCCAGTGCTTTCCTAGGGATGACTTATTACTGAACATTTTGCCACATACATTACATTTGTAAGGTTTCCCTCCAGTGTGAATTCTCTGATGCTTTGCAAGGTGTGAAATACGATTAAAAACCTTTCCACATTCATTACATTTGTAAGGTTTCTCTCCAGTATGAATCCTCCAGTGCATTTGTAGGGATGATTTATGACCAAACATTTTGCCACATTCATTACATTTGTAAGGTTTTTCTCCAGTGTGAATTCTGCGATGTCGTGCAAGTCCTGAACATTCACGGAATACATTTCCACACTCATTACATTTGTAAGGTTTCTCTCCAGTATGAATTCTTCGATGTTGTGCAAGGATTGAACTTGAACGGAAAAGCTTTCCACATTCATTACATTTGTAAGGTTTCTCTCCTGTGTGAATTCTCCGATGCTGCACAAGGGCTGAACTTTCCCGGAATACCTTTCCACATTCATTACATTTGTAAGGTTTCTCTCCAGTGTGGATTTTCTGATGCCGTGCAAGTCGTGAAATGTAATTGAAGACCTTGCCACATTCATTACACTTGTAAGTTTTCTTTACATTATGGACTCTCTGATGACTTCTAAGGCTTGATTTTTTTATTAAACACCTTGGCACATATATCACATTTAAATTGATTCCCTTCCTCATGCATTATTTGATGAATATTGAAATGTAAGCCTCGATTAAAGGCTTTGTCCCACTCAGTACATTTGGGATGTTCTGTCACTATGTGTAGTTTCTCTCTTTGTGGGAATAATGAATCCATAAGATCATACTCATGTTCATGAGAAAGGTGGGGTTTCATAGGAGAAGGAATTCTGTGGTGTGGGGAAATTAAGAAATCACTGTTAACAGATGGCTCCATGGGATTACATTCATAAAATTTCTCTTCCTTCTTCAATAGCTGCATCTCTGGTATATCTGACTGGGTGTTCAATCCTAGCTGATTATTAACAAGCTTGTTTTCTGAATCGTTCCTATCATGCTGATCTCTCCTACCAGTGAGATTTCCCTGAGGGGTCATATGGACTCCACTACAATGTCTTTCATCTTCTCTCCACTGATACTCAAAGTTATGTATATTTGTTTGGATTTCCCTAAAGCAAAAGTCTTCAATGTCATGGTTTTTATTCCTTTCCAACATCATTCTGGGGTATATTTCTTCTATACTACTGCTCTCTGTAGGTGGCAATTCATTTATCAAACATATAGAAGAGATACCTACAAGATATAAAGAATCACAGACATCTGATGAATTACACATGGTCATTAAACACCTCCTATTGAAATATATAACATTATACCGGCTCGGCACCTGTGGCTCAAGCGGCTAAGGCGCCAGCCACATACACCTAAGGTGGC
>NW_003852607.1:1493731-1499029 GCF_000181295.1 Otolemur garnettii | reverse complement strand
CAGGAGACTCGCTTGATCCCAGGAGTTGGAGGTTGGTGTGAGTGTGATGCCATGGCACTCTACCCAGGGGGATAGCTTGAGGCTCCGTCTCAAAAAAAAAAAAAAAAACGATTATACCAAAAGTAGCATAGGCACAGCACACAGAGTTATAAAACATACAATTTACTAACTGTTACGAAAAGTGTTTTTTTTTTTTTTTTATATTGAAAAGGTGATTACGTGTAATTCAAAAGAGTAGGCAGGGAAGGTTAGCATGAAACAAAACTATTAGCAAAACCCCTTGCAAAAACCCATGTTAACCCTGAAAGGAGAGTATTTTTACCCAGCAGGCAAAGCACTACAATGGGCTGAAAGCATGTTCAGTAACTGAAGGGAATGATGTATTTGTACTTGAAAAATGGATGAACTAGGGTAACAGAAACATTACTTGGAACAAACTGAGAAATATAATCCTATACAACATAATTCAGGCAACTATGATTTGAATATTCATGTTGGTCAAAGTTCATCTGCTGAGGTCCTATTCAGAATTTAGCAGTCTTTACAAACTCCATGCAGTATTCTTATTCTTTTTCTTTTTTTGTTTAGCAGGCCTAGGCAGGGATAGAACCCACCAGGCCCAGAGCAATGGGCCCGCCTGCTCCATGCAGTATTTTTAGCCATCAACCAGTTTGAACTTGTTAGAGTAACTGAGAGATAAATTATGTTTCATGTGAAATAGGAGGTCCACAGCATTTATGTATCTAACCCAAATATGCACATTAAATGAGAAAAACAAGACTTGAGCCAGGGCCTGGAGGCTCACACATGTCCCTGTGAGGGCTCATTCATGTTCAGGAATAACTGCTGATCCAAACAGCACCAGAAACAACAGGTCATAGATAACAGAGGAGCACAGGAACAGTTCAAGGGATACAGAAAGTCTCAGCTATGTTGCCAACAGGGTTATTCAGTCATCCTTCATGGACAATGGTGTGTGAGTTATAACCCAGGATGCAGCCTGATTTAGGTACCAGTGAAGAGAACAACTTAGGCATTGTCTTACAAAAGTCTGCCAAGGAAGCAACTGTGCTTACACAGTAATAGTAGTGTTGGTGGAAAATGGTCTTATGGAAACTTCTGTGGGCTCGGCGCCTGTGGCTCAAGTGGCTAAGGCGCCAGCCACATACACCTAAGGTGGCGGGTTCGAATCCCTAGCCCAGCCCGCCAAACAACAATGATGGCTGCAACCAAAAAATGGCCAGGCGTTGTGGCGGGCGCCTGTAGTCCCAGCTACTTGGGAGGCTGAGGCAGGAGACTCACTTGAGCCCAGGAGTTGGAGGTTGCTGTGAGCTGTGATGCCATGGCACTCTACCCAGGGGGATAGCTTGAGGCTCCGTTTTAAAAAAAAAAAAAAAAAAGAAACTGCTGTGCTCAGCAATATAAAAAGTAATATGCTAACCCCCCCACCCCCGTGCTTACTAAAATACTAAATACATAATATGTCTTTACATGGGTATGCAGACATAGACATTATACTTACAAATCTATGGAAAAAGAATTATACCATGTCATTTAAAATTCTACCTATGGTAGGAAAGGAAAGGTGATTTAGCAACCAACACATAAGTACCCCATTCTCAACTAATGAGACTAAAGCACTGAGGCTAAAATGGAAGAGATTGGAAGGAGAGATGGTTTGATGATGTAGGAAGAAATCAGGTTTATAAGTCTTACAATGCTTACTATGAAATTAAATTTATCACATTGAATGACCTTTGAATTCTATTTCTAGCATATATTCAACAAATTCTATATATAGATTCTAGAGGACTGTCTATGGCCATACTACCCCGAATGTGTCCCATCTCCTCTGATCTCAGATGCTAAGGTACATCAGGCCTGGTTGGTACTTGGGTGAGAGATTCTACGAAATCATGTGCAGGTATGCTGTCAGTGAGATCCAAAAGGAAATACCTGGATAGGCCTGGAGAAGAGAGGGATCATCTCATACTATACTCACAAAGATAGAAAATATAGCAATGTAGACATATCCCGGGTGTAGAATGATGATTCACTGGTCAGGTAGAGGGACGTTTGAAGAAATAAAGCTAGGATGCTATTACTGAAATCTGCCCTTGGGCTGGGCCTCGTGACTGATGCCTATAATCCTAGCAGTCTGGGATGCTGAGGCAGGTGAATTGCTTGAGCCCAGGAGTCTGAGACCAGCCTGAACAAGAGTTAAACCCTCCCTATACTAAAAATATAATCATTAGCCAGGTGTTGTGGTGGGTACATGTAATCCTAGCTACTCAGGAGGCTTAGCAAGAAGATCCCCTGAGACTCAGAGTTTGGGGTTGAAGCCAGGACACTCTACCCAGGGTGACACAGTGAGATTCTGTCTCAAAAAAAGAAAGAATGAAAAAAAAAAAAAAAAACCGGCTCGGCGCCTGTGGCTCAAGTGGCTAAGGCGCCAGCCACATACACCCAAGGTGGCGGGTTCGAATCCAGCCCGGGCCGCCAAACAACAATGACGGCTGCAACCAAAAAATAGCCGGGCGTTGTGGCGGGCGCCTGTAGTCCCAGCTACTTGGGAGGCGGAGGCAGGAGACTCGCTTGAGCCCAGGAGTTGGAGGTTGCTGTGAGCTGTGATGCCACAGCACTCTACCCAGGGGGACAGCTTGAGGCTCTGTCTCAAAAAAAAAATAGAAAAACTATCCAAACTGTTCTGGTGGGCTCCTCAGAAGGCTCAGGTAGGAATGTCCCTTGAGATCAGGAGTTTGAGGTTGCTATGAGCTATGATGCCATGGCACTCTACCCAGGGCAACAGAGTAAGACTCTGTCTCTAACAAAACAAACAAACAAAAAAAATGGTGTGAGGAGGTTCTTGCTCTGGCAGGTCCAGGCGGAAGGGAGTGGAGGCAGGACAGTTTCTCACTGCATTGAGGGGAAATAGTGATGGGACAATAAAGACTTAAAAGACAAAAAAACAAACAAACAAACAAAAAAACCCCCACAAAACAAAAAAAGCCAAAAAAATGTATTGTACTTCACAGATACGTTCCCACCCATTTGGAGTTTTTTGCTATTTCCACTTCACTCTCCTGACTCCAGAGCTGCTTCTTTGCTCCAACATTGACAAAACACTCAGGTCAAAAAGAGAGATTCCTGTTCATAGATATAAAAAATAAACGGATATCAAGTCCTGGTGCTCTTCCAAATCCCAGCCTCATGTGAAGGTAGGCTGGGACATTACAGAGAGATGTGGGGAAACATTTCACAAATTCATCCACTGAGCATCCACTTCTAAATGCTGAGGGAACACTGTAAGATGCCGCTGTCCAGCAGACTTCCCAAAACTACTGAACCAAAAGTACAGGGGTAGAGAATAAAGAACTGGCTATTTAAAATGTCCTATGGTTTCCAGCACACCTCAGCCTTGGTATGGTGAAGGGTGCAGAGAACATAAACAAAGGCTTAGGTAACGTCCAGATGGCACATTGAGAAGCTTTTCATTTCTGAATAAATACAGCTTTGATCTCAGTCAAGAACATAGGGGGTTCTAAGAGGAAATAAGGAAAAATAGAAAGGTATGCAAGGATAGATCCTAACTTTGGGAGAAAAGTAATCCTCACCCAGGGACACTAGGTTCCTATAGTTCTCCAACATCACATCCCTGTATAAAGTCCTCTGAGCAGGATTCAGGCATATCCACTCCTCCTGAGAGAATTCTATGGCCACATCCCTGAACGTCAAAGGGCTCTGAAATGAAAACACATTTTACCAAAGGGTTATGTGTAGAGTTCTTATGTTTCCACAAAAAGAGAAGACAGAGGTGAGAGGATGGACTCATTGAGATGAGTGTTCCTACAAATCCAAGTAAAGTATTTCTGAGCACATTATGTCTCTTTTCTTCTGTTTTACTGTAGTCTTCAATTGAAGGTTCTAATATCCTTTAAATGAGGGTATTTCTCATTCTTGTGGACAATTTAAGAAATCGACAAATACATCAATGCAGGGCTATCTCTGTACGTGTGTTAGATACTATTTTTGACACAGAAAGTGATATTGAGTGTTGAGATGAGCTAAAGGATGGGTGGCAACTTCAGAGATAACAACATTCATGGTGCCTTTAAGGAAAGGCCAGAATCTAAAATCTGAGTTGATGGCAACAAGAGCAGTGACTGAAGCTTCTGAACACTTCCTTGTGCTAAGTGTTATGCTAAATACCATATACCAACATAATAGCCCACGACAGAAAGCTCTGTTGCCATTTTACTAGGAACTGTGTCACATACAGGTGTGCAACCTTTTTTTTCCTGCTACACTTTGGAAGAAGAAGATTGTGTTTGGCCACCCTTGGAATACACAAACGCTAACAAAAACTGATGATCAAAGACAGGGCTGTGAATGTTTTTTCCAAAATCCTACACCACAGATGAGCAAAACAGTCCTGAAATAGTCCACATATGGTGGTGCCCTGGCCTCAGGTTAGACACTCCTGAATATACTCTAAGATAAAATGGTAGACAAAATTCGGCACCCCTTTAAAATAAAAAACACAAAACCATGTACCAACAGGAAAAAAACCATGAGACATTGAGCTCGGGACGACTTTCTGCAATATAACACCAAAAGCACAAGCAAGAAAAACTAATACAGACAAAAGAAACTGGATCCAAATACAAAATTTCTATGCATTAAAGTTATCAACCAAAAGACGGAAATTTTTCTTCAAATCATGTCTCTGACAGGGGCTCATATCCAGATTATATGAGGAACTTCTACAACTTTACAACAAAAAAGAAATAAATCAATTATAGAATGGGCAAAGGACTTCCATAGGCATTACTCCAAAGAAGATAAGCAAATGGCCAACAGGCACATGAAAAGATGCTCAGTATCACTAATCATAAGACAAATGCAAACTAACACCACAGAAAGACTTGACAGCATACTGAAGGGGTACATTACCCCATGCTCAGACATGGCAGTTTGGCTTCATGTGCTCCCCATGGAGATTCTTTTTCTCTGAGGACTTGCCTGTGCCTGCAGAAATGCAGAAACATTTTCACAAAAGAATAAACCTGAGAGCCGGACCTAGGTAGCAGCTGGAAGCTGGAACACCTGTGGAGGCATTGGGCTATTGTGCTCTGCTCCTCTCCTCATTAACATTATAATCACTTGTTGGTTTAGGGAAATGGGCTGACAGAGCAGACAATCTGGCTCCCCTGTGTTTTAACCTCAAACAAGATCAACTGTATATGTGCTCAGCAGCAATCCTACTGAATTGGAATCTTTTTTTTTTTTTTTTTTTTT
>NW_003852607.1:1489760-1493638 GCF_000181295.1 Otolemur garnettii | reverse complement strand
CTGACACCACAGGGGCCACGTCCCCTCTCTAACTGATGTCCTTCCCAGGGCCCTGCTCAATGGAGCCTCTGCATAAGCTCAAGTCACTGGGTCATGGGGAGAGGGACTGAGGGAAGGCAGGGTTGAGTGGCGAACCCACCAGCTCGGGTGTATGGGGCTGGCGCCTTAGCCGGTTGAGCCATAGGCGCCGAGCCCTGAATTGGAATCTTAATGGCAGTTTCCTGCTCTTACCTCACTTCTTTTTGACTGTATTGAATTCTTGCTCAATGTTTTAGAGTATATAAAATAATCAGTAAAGATGAGCAGGGTTGCTGTGCCAGACTGAGCCTCAAACTCCCTTCATGTCAATCATTCCGTCTGCAGTTTCCTTTGTCTGCATCAACGAACAGAAGGCTCCGGCAAACACCAACAGCATACTCTGGCTATTAATATTAGAACAGAAGATCCTAAGTCCATGTGGCGAAGTGGGAACTCTCATGCACTGTTGCTGCAACTGTAAAATGGTGCATCTATCATGGAAGTGAGCAAGGGAATGCCTTAAAAATTCAAAATACAGGCACAGTGGCTCACGCCTGTAATTCTAGCACCCTGGGAGGCCAAGACAGGTGGATTACTTGAGCTCAGGAGTTTGAGACCAGCCTGACACAAAGAAAAAAAACGAGGCAAGAGGATCACTTGAGCCTGAGTTGGAAGTTCAAGGTTGCTGTGAGCAACATTACAGCACTCAACCCAGATGATGGCTGGAGACCCTGTCTCAAAAAAAAAAAAAAAAAAAAAAATTCAAAATACAATTCCTACATGATCCAGCAACCCCACTTTTAGGTGTGTATTTGTGAAAGATGGAAAGGGTTCTCTTGATTAGATATCTGCAAACCCATGCTCATCACAGCATCATACACAACAACAAAGAGGAAGGAATAAACACGTGATCTAAAGATGAATGGGTAATGATAATATACTAGAGGTAAGTAATGCAATATTATTTAGCCTTAAAAAAGAAAAATGGGGCCTGGCGCCTATAGCTCAACTGGCTAAGGCGCCAGCCACGTACACCTAAGGTGGCGGGTTCGAATCCCCAGCCCGGACCCACCAAACAACAATGACAGCTGCAACCAAAAAATAGCCGGGCGTTGTGGCGGGCGCCTGTAGTCCCAGCTACTTGGGAGGCTGAGGCAGGAGACTCGCTTGAGCCCAGGAGTTGGAGGTTGCTGTGAGCTGTAATGCCCCGGCGCTCTACCCAGGGGGGCAGCTTGAGGCTCTGTCTCCAAAAAAAAAAAAAAAAAAATGGAAATCCTGTCACATGCTACAAAATGGTTGAACCTCAAGGACTTTATGCTAAGAAAAATATGCCAGTCACAAAAAGACAGTGTGGGATTCTGCTCCTGTGGAATACTTAATGTTGTTAACTTCTTACAAAGACATAATTAAAGATGGCAGAGAAATAAAAGTTGGAGGGGGAATTGGTGTTGCTGGGTGTACAGTTTCCTAGTATGAAAAACTCTGAGGAACATGTAGCACAATATGGGAATATACCTAACACTGCTGAACTGTGAAGACGCAAAGAAACAAACTTTACTAAAGGACATATCAAAAACATGATCAAAACCTGCCAAACTCAATTCTCATCAGAACATGTGGACACGTAAAGACCTCTGTGATGATAAGTCCAGAGCCATTCAAAGACAAGGAAAATACTTAGGTGTCAATGAATCTCTGTCACATCAAAGGAGAACAAATGTAACTGTGAAAAGAAGAAAATGGAAGGATTTACCAACTGAACACAAACCCTTTAGGACATTAAATACCTAAATTAATATCTACATAATAATTCAAATTAAATAGAAACATAACCAAAATTTTACACAGTAAAACTTCAGACTCAATGAAACATGGTATTTTATGATCATGCAAGGACATGCAAAGAATGATAAAACAAACAAAAGCACAAGAAAAACCAGGGGGTATTAGAAAAAACCGATTTCTGTTTCATATTATTAAAATGCATAATTTATAAAAAGACACCAAGATATATGTAAAGAACATAAACCAAAGGATATGAAATAGATCCTAAAATACAGAAAAAGAAAATTGAGCAAAGTATGAAAATCCATTTTATATATACACTTCCACAAAATAAAGAAAATTATGAACACTTACAACAAATTGAAAAATATTAACACAAAGGTTTGTCATTTTCCTCAGGGTTTCAAAACTATGAAGTTCAAAAGAACATAGTAGCAAGTTTTGTTTAATGAGGGAAAAATCTCATCTGCTCTGGGTAGATTCTCTAGATACAGCCTTTCTCTAACCCTGGTCTACAGAGAGTGACAGTGCACCCAGATGTGGCCCCTAAACAGTCCTTGCTGCCCCACAGCACTGACACCACAGGGGCCACGTCCCCTCTCTAACTGATGTCCTTCCCAGGGCCCTGCTCAATGGAGCCTCTGCATAAGCTCAAGTCACTGGGTCATAGAGAGAGGGACTGTGGGAAGGCAGGGTTGAGTGACAGCAAATACGTCAGGTCAGATGCTGCAGAATCAGAGATCAGAAGTCCAGTGCCTGGCATTTCAGAAAGGAGGGGGACTCAGACAACCCACCAAGAACATCACTGTACCTGAGGCACAGTCATTTCTGAATCCTTTTCTTTCCTCTTCTGGGCTTCTTCTTCATGTAACTGGATTATTTAGAAGTCAATCCTGAATAATAAAAATATTCTGCTTATCGTCTAGAATCAATACACTCCCTCCCTGTGACACAACTATTCACACATAGAAGACCTCGCCCTTTGGAAAGGCAGGTCTTCTGCTGCCCACTGCACCGAGAAGGATGCAGGGACAACATGCTCCTACAGAAAGACAAACCGGTAACTCCTTGACCCCCTCACCAGAGCCTGCCTCCCTCCTGGTGACGTTCTGCACACAGGACAGCACAGAAGAGCTCAGCTGCACTGAGCTCCCCTCTAGGACATAACCCCAAACCTGAGGCAGAGCACAGCCCCTCACCTCTTTGTGATCAGAGAGTGACCTCACCCCCTCATCAATGGAAGACACAGAGCCTCAGTGCTGGACACAACTGGACACACCTGGTCACTGGAACCTTTACTAAAGGTGGGTCTCCACCTGACAGTGTGAACAGGAAGGGGATAGGAGAGATGTATTTGAAGAAAACTTCCACACTCTAATGCAGGAGTCCTCAAACTTTTTAAACAGGGGGCCAGTTCACTGTCCCTCAGACCGTTAGAGGGCAGGACTGCAGGCCCCGGGACAAGTTGGCTGCTAAGCAGGACAGGCAGTGGTGGCAAAAACACCAGGTGGGCCGGATAAATGTCCTAGGCTGGCTGCATGTGGCCCCCGGGCCATAGTTTGACAATGCCTGCGTTAATGTGATGCCAGGCCTGAGCTCCATTCAGAGGGCCAGGGCCAGGACCCCTTCCACCTTCTGTCTCTGCTTTCCCCTTGGAGACCTGTCACCAGTATCCTGACAGTGAATGGTGAGGGACTCAAAAGAAAAATATACAGCTCAACCAATATGGACTATCAGAGGCCTGGTGGGGGTGAAGAGGTGGCTGAAATATTAAATAGGGAACAAAAGTCCTCTGTGAGAAGGTGACATCAGAACAAACAGGTAAAGAAGGAATGACACTTGTTACCTGCAGCCAACGGATAGAAGAGTTCTAGAAAGACAGACATCCACCATTATGTCCCTGAGGCAAGAGCAATGTGGGGAACAGAAAAAGGCCTATGTGGCTGGAGCAAAGCCACAGAGCAGGACACAAGCAGATGAAGCCAGAGAGGTCCTAGGCTAGCAGAGCAGGGAGAGCCCAGGCCTGCACACTTTTATTTCCTGTGTCTCAAGAGAACTTTCTTTTTTTTTTTTTT
>NW_003852607.1:1478564-1488505 GCF_000181295.1 Otolemur garnettii | reverse complement strand
GCTTGAGCCCAGGAGTTGGAGGTTGCTGTGAGCTGTAATGCCACGGCACTCTGCCCAGGGGGACAGCTTGAGGCTCTGTCTCAAAAAAAAAAAAAGAGTTTAACGTTATGATGCCATGGCACACTACCCGGGGCAACAGAGTAAAAAGAAAAACAATGTGTTAAGATATGTCTTGGCCTGGTACAGTAGCTCATCCCTGTAATCCTAGCACTCTGGGAGCCCCAGCCAGGTGGATTCCTTGAGTTCAGGAGTTTGAGACTACCCTGAGCAACAGTGAGACCCTGTCTCGACTAAAAATAGAAGACAATGGCCAGATGTCATGGTGGGCACCTGTATTCCCAGGTACGAGGCAGGCTGAGACAAGATGCCTTGATCCCAAAAGTTTGAGGTTGTTGTAAGCTATGATCATGACACAACACTGTAGCCCAGGCGACAGAGCAAGATTTACCATGTCTTACACATTACAACACAGTATGAGAAAATTATTCCTTGGGGCTATGGAGCTTCCTTGTGTCAAGACAGGTCAATTGATATATCATATGCTTCCTGAGGCCACAGGTTCAAAACTTGCACAATTTAAGTACAACTCACATGGTAGTTACCATGTTAAACATTTGACAAGAAGTTCCATGAGCCCCAGGGAGCACAGGGTCATTCTGCTCTGAGATATGCGGACTCTAGGAGAATATGTTTCACAGAGCTCAGGAAGTCCCCTTAGGACACACGAAAGTGGACATGCCTGTTACTTGGCCTGCCAGAGAGGTGAGGACACAATGAGACACTGAATTCCAGAGTTCAGGGGAGAGGGCTATAGGGAAATGGAGACATGTCACAGGGGGTTAAACCATGATGTGAGATAATAAGGAAAGGCAGGGTATGGACAGAGATGACAAAAGATTCAAGGAGGAAATTCTGGGCACCCTGGTGCCTCACGCCTGTAATCCTAGCACTCTGGGAGGCCGAGACAGAAGATCCCTTGAGCTGAGGAATTCCAGACCAGCCTGAGCAACAGTGAGGCCCTGTGTCTACTAAAATCAGAAAAACTACCCAAGGGTGGTGCCTGTAGCTCAAAGGAGTAAGGCACCAGCCCCATATGCTGGAGGTGGCAGGTTCAAACCCAGCCCCGGCAAAAAAACCCCTGCAAAATAATAATAATACTAATAAAAATAAATAGAGCTAAACCTTTAAAAAAGAAAGAAAGAAAAGAACCCAAGTGTCATGGTGGGCACCTGTACTCTCAGCTAGTGGGGAGGCTGAGACAAGAGGAAGTCTTGACCCAAGAGTTTGAGGTTGCTATGCGCTATGATAATGCCAGGGTACTCTACCAGGCGACAGGTGCTCTGCCTCAAAGCAAACATAAATTAAAATAAAATAAAAATAAAAATTGATGAATGTGTGCAGGGAGAATGCCAAGCCACCCTGAGACTCTGAGAGGGGACTGGCAATGATGCAGAATCGCAGAGACAGCCCATTCCTGGGGAGAGGTCCCAGGCCCACAGATGGGGAGGGTGGGTTGTTAGAAAATGTCTTCCCAGGCAGCACCTGTGGCTCAGTGGGTAGGGCGCCAGCCCCATATACTGAGGGTGGCGGGTTCAAACCTGGCCCCGGCCAAACTGGAACAAAAAAATAGACAGGCCTTGTGGTGAGAGCCTATAGTCCCAGCTACTCGGGAGGCTGAGGTAAGAGAATCGCCTAAGCCCAGGAGTTGGAAGTTGCTGTGAGCTGTGTGACACCACGGGACTCTACTGAGGGTGATAAAGTAAAATTCTGTTTCTACCAAAAAAAAAAAAAAAAAAAAGACAAAGAAAAGAAAATGTCTTCCCTTTAATGTTTGAAATAGGAAAAACTACTCATTCTGCACACAGACTATTTTACCTCTAGTCACCAATGTGTGTGTGGTTTTCCCCAGTGACCACTTCTTTGGGGAACTCCCAGCGGGTGCCCCATAATCATAATTTGATTTTGATAGTAACGACATGTGGATAGGGTCAGATCCCACAGGTCAAGAACTGAGTCACCAAGACTATCCCTTCACATGGTGACACACTATGAAATGAGTCAACTCAATGGCCTCTGGCTGAATCTGGGTTATAAGTAGAGGCTAATCTGTGAGGCCAGGAATTATTTCATGCACCAGCAGTAGGGGCAGGAATCGTGCAATTCTCAGCTTAATTTCTATGTTGTAGCAAATACTAAACTTATTAGATTAAAATTGGGAAAACACTGTGTCACAATTTAATCATTATACATAATCACCTCAAGACTCATCTGGGCTCAGGGCCCCTCTGTCTTCATTTCTTTGTGTTTCCCTCCCTCATTCTCTACAAACCTCTTATCCTCACCTTCTCTCCCCTACTCTTGCTTTTCTCTTCTCCTCTGTGCCTCTCCCTGGGCTTCTGTTCCTTCTTTTGTTGCCGTCTCTCCCCATCTTTCCTCTATTCCTTTTTTTTTTTATAGCTGTTCTGCTCCATTTCTAAAAGGTGTCACCTTTTGCAGCTTTCTCCCCAGTCTTCTATCCCAATCTCACATATCCTTCTTTTTTTCCCAACTGCTCCCACTGTTAAATTTCCTCTTCCTTGTTATACACTCTGTCTTCTCTCCCATCCAGTTTTCGTTCCTTGTCTGTTTTCTTTGTAACCAGGTGCCCCCCTCTGATGTCCAAGAAGCAGGCTGCTCTGTCTGTCCAGACTCCCAATCATTCCTGCCCTCCCAAGACCCTCTGTCTGAGACACCTCTCCATTTGCTACCAGTTGCCCTATGTTGGTTTCCTTCATCTGTCAGGTCATCTAGGTTTTCTGAAAATTGCTTCAGAGACTTCCCCCATCCCTCCCTCAACCCTGGTGTCCTTCCTTGTGATATGTTGGTCAGAAGAACTCCAAAATCAGAGCAAGCATTGGCCATCCATTTTGAGCACAAAGCATTCCATCTTGGCTGTTCAGTGACCTCTGCTGAAACCAACCCCTTCTGGGACTCATCCAGAAGGAAGGAGGAATTATGGAACACTATGGCTCCAGGGGGCTAAACTTTAAACAGAATGGTCTCAGTCAGAAGCCTGCTGGAACCCTATATGGCCACAGTCACTAGGATACCAAAGCAACACTCTACCCCACCCAACCTACCTAAAACCTTTGAAAGGTAAGCACTCTTGGGCTTCCAGGATGGTGTGTACTGAGTCTCAGTCCACCTCCACTGAAGCTCCAAATAAACTTTAGCTATTGCTCTACATCCCCTTTGGCTTCACTGCTACCTTACACCTTCAGCTTTCACTCTCTAGTCTCTTTGCAAATCCCTCCCATGTCCTCTAGTGGGCAGTATTCATAGTGTTACAGTATGTTCAGGCCCAGTGAAGAGAAAGAACACCCAAATACCCTGTTTAAAAGAGGAAGGGCTCGGAGCCTGTGACTCCAGTGGCTAAGGCGCCAGCCACATACACCTAAGGTGGTGGGTTTGAATCCAGCCCGGCCGGCCAAACAACAATGATGGCTGCAACCAAAAAATAGCCGGGCATTGTGGCAGGCGCCTGTGGTCTCAGCTACTTGGAAGGCAGAGGCAGAAGACTCACTTGAGCCCAGGAGTTGGAGGTTGCTGTGAGCTGTGATGTCACAGCACTCTACTCAGGGGGACAGCTTGAGGCTCTGCCCAAAAAAGAAATAATAATAATAAACGAGGAAGGGCTTTATTCCAGCTCCAGGGGAGCAAAGGCTGACTAGAGTCCAAAATGGCCTCACTCCCTGACCGGCTTCATCTTCTTTTTATCTCTGGTCAAAATGTCCAGCCCAATGGTACCTTTCTGACTAGTCAGTTTGAATCAATCTACAGAAGTGGCTTTTACAGATTTGGAAGCAAGTATTAGTTTCCAGGTCCCAGGAAGTTAAGTGTCTTCAAATTCTCAAAGCTGAACCACCACTAGGAGGACCTTGCAGGTTGTCCTTGGGGCCTTCTTGAGAAGACCTGTGTTCTCTTAAACCTCACTTTCCCAGAGTTTCCTCTCTCACTGGGTCTCCCTCACTCTTCCTCTAAGTTCTCCTATTTCCTCTCTCTTCCTCTCCATCTCTGTTACTTCACACATTCATCAGTAATAAATAGGAATAACATGCTCGCCTGAACAGCGCGCAAAAATTACCTTTGAGAGGACATTTGGTGTCACACGCCGCTTAAAGGAACTGGTGACTGAGAACTGTCCCGGGGAACTGACCAGCCAAGAACGATGGCAGGGTAGGGCTGCGGGGACGGATTAGGGCACAGTTAGGGTCTGCAGAACCCCTGGAACAGGGACAGGACGCGGGTCCCCAGAGAGCCGGACTGCGGCGCTGCCCTCCAGGGACACTCGGGCAAGGCCTGGGACGCGGAAGTGCGTGAAGCCCCCTCTGGAGCGAGGACTTTAGGGGGCGCGGAGGAGTGCAGGGGTCACTCAGGGGCTTTAGGAGCGACACGGTGGAAAATGGGGTCTCTGCCATGCCTGTAGCAGAAAGAGCGGGGCCAGGACCTGCCTCAGGGCGACTCAGTTCACAGGGAAGAGACTCCGGACGCTCTCTGGGACGTGAATTGACTCGGAGTGGAAGGAGCCGTGGGGGGATTTGAGGTCGTAGGGCCCCCAGAATCCGGGTATAGAGGGGCTGGGGACTGAGAAACGAACTCGTGATCGCAAAAAGAGAAACTCACCGGGCTCCGGTGCGCCTCTCTTCCAGTCAGCGGCTTCCGGGTCTGCAGTTACCTGCACAGGTAGGAGAGGAGGGGGAACCACAGGTTGTGGGCGGGCACGGACAAGGGGCGGGGCGTCAAGGGCGGAGCGGGTGTGGGCGGGGCCTACGAGTCAGGCGTTCTTGTTCCCCAGGTGCAGTTCTCTGGGTTTATGGGAGAAAACGTAGAAAGAGGCAGGAGCAATTCAGTGGTCAGGGAACTGGAATCTAGCTGGGAGCGTCAACCTTCGCTGGTGATTAAATCTAGGAACGTTCCGGCAATTAAAATTCAGTTCTGTAATCACATTAAATACTCCAGGAATGTATGTGTAGGACAAGCAAACTACAGTGTGAATTGCAAACCCTTCCCTGGTCTGAATGCTCAACAGAACACACAGTTCACTCCAGAGGGAGAGCTTCAAGCCTAAGCTCAGTTTCAGAGACTGTCAGGGGGACAACCCTGGGGCCTGTACGGTTCAGACCAGTGTAAGTGGTCACAGAGGGCTGCTTTGAAAAAGCAGTAATTCTTGAATGTAAATAGGAATTATGTACGTGTTCTTCACATTAGTTATTCTCTTTCACTCTTGAGATTATGTACCATTAAGATAAAATTTGTTGGCCTGGCTTGGCACCCGTAGCACAGTGGTTACTGTGCCAGCCACATGCACCAAGGGTGGTGGGTTTGAACCCAGCCTGGGCCAACTAAACAACTACAAAAACAACAACAACGAAAAAAAATTAGCCAGGCATTGTGGCGGGCGCCTATAGTCCCAGCTACTTGGGAGGCGGAGGCAGGAGACACGCTTGAGCCCAGGAGTTGCAGGTTGCTGTGAGCTATGATGTCAGAGCTCTCTACCCAGAACCATAGCTTGAGGCTCTGTCTCAAAAAAAAAAAAAAAAAGAAAGAAATTTCAGTTCACCATCTTGTACTCTCCCAAATCTATGCCTACACTAAAGACTTGAAGGTGCACTGCTATTTCATGCTGATACTTAGCTTTTGCCTGCCATTGTCCCACTCGCATGCTCATGTCACAAAATCTGTCTCCTAACAGCACCCTCCCTTATAAACTCTACATTTATCACTAGAGTAACATAGAAAGAAATTTATTAAACATACACACTGACTTACAATATTCAAAAGAGAAAAATTTAGGTTTAAAAGTCATATATAAACCAGATTATTTCATTAGAATTGGAAAAAAAAACATGGTATATATTTCTTAGTATCATAAAGATTGTTTCCTTATTTTTTTTTTTTTTTTTTTTTTTGAGACAGAGCCTCAAGCTGTCATCCTGGGTAGAGTGATGTGGCATCACAGCTCACAGCAACCTCCAACTCCTGGACTCAAGTGAGTCTCTTGCCTCAGCCTTCCAAGTAGCTAAGTAGCTGGGACTACAGGAGCCCACCATAGCACTTGCCTATCTTTTTTGGTTCAGTTATCATTGTTGTTTAGCTGGCCCAGCCCGGGTTCGAACCCTCCAGCCTCTTTGTATGTGGCTGGTGCATAACCACTTTGCTACAGGTGCTGAGCCTTGAGGTGTAATTTAAAACTGAAGACCTTGCCACAATCATTAGATTTGTAATGTTTCTCTCTGGTATAAATACCGAGTTTAACTCTTAAGGATACTTTCTGCCTCAAAACTTTACCATAATCATCAGTTGATAGGGTGTATCTACATTATGAATAACCTGATGTATGTGAAGTTTTGAAGACAACCTAAAGTAGTCCTGTGTAAAGCTCCTCTCCTGTATGAATGCCCTGATGCTGTATAAGGTATCTTTTTGGGGAGCAAAGCCTTGCCACACTCATTGCATTTGTAAGTTTTCTCTTCAGTACATGTTTTCAGATGAACTATAAGGGATATCTTGTGTCTGAAGGCCTTGTCACATTCAATACACTTTTAACCTTTCTCTCTAGTGTGTGTATTCTGATGAACTCTAAAGGTTTTATTCCATAGGAAGGCCTTGTTATATTCATTTCACTTGTAAGTTTTCTATCCAGTAGGAATTCAGAGATGAACTGTTAAGGATGCTTTGCACCTGAAAACCTTGACACAACCATCACATTTATAGAGTTTATCTGCATTATGGATAACCTAATGTATATGAAGTTTTGAACATGAACTCATTTTTTCCCCACTGTCATGGCATTTAGAAGGCTTCTGTCTGGTATGAATGCTCTGATATTTTACAAGGTATCTTTTACCATTACAGACCTTCCCACACACATTCCATTTGTACAATTTCTCTCCAATATCTGTTTTTTTCTAATGAACTTTAAGGGGTATCTTTTCTCTAAAAGTCTTACCACAGTCATTGCCTTTGTAAGGTTTCTCTTCAGTATGAATGCTCTGGCGTCATGTAAGGTAGGAATTGAATCTAAAGACCTTACCCACACTCATTACATCTGTAAAGTTTCTCTCTGGTATGGCTTCTCCAATGTTGCATAAAATCTGAATTTGGCTTGAAGGATTTGCCACAGGCTTCACATGGCCCAGGTTTATTCTAGTATCAATTTAAGGTTAGGAGGCCTTAAAGACCCACTAAGGCTTTGCCATGCTCATGATGCCTGTAAGGTTCTTCTCTAATGTGTGCATTCTGTTCTTGTATGACTATTGGAGAATTCCCTAAATCGTTCTTACATTTATTATATATGTGGATTTTGAGTTTAGAAGGAATGTTTTCAAGTGGTGAATGTGAGGTGATACGGCTGAGAGTGTTTTCAACTTCATTACATTTATCAATTTTTACCTTCCCCTTGAAATGGCAGATGGGAATAAAAGCTTAATCTATGTTGATTTTTATTAGACTTGAATCCTTTCCTAATACACAGCTCCTCCCTCAAAAGAAACAGAAAGTAGAATTTGAACCTACAGCTCTGGCATTTCGGGAGTCTGAGCATAAGACTAGGTCTCTGCCACCTACTTGGACATTGAAAGAACATTGGCATACATTAGGAATGCTAAAAACACAAAGAGGTGAGTCATGCACTGGAGTAGTGGGCCATGTGCTGAGCTGGGAGGATTATGGGTGAGTTTCAGACCGATTATGAACAGAGAAATACAACAGATGCTGAAAGCTGCTGAGAAAAGGCACAGATAAGCTTTGTAGGGAAAATAATACATTTTAAGGAAGCTGCTTACATATTAGTAATACTACATAAATATATATACAGAGTACAAAGTAATCAAGAAGAAAAGAGGAAACAATTCCATGTCTCTCAAGAAGACAGATGACTTCAACAAACACATGAAAAAGTGCTCATCATCCCTAATCAGCAAAAAAGGCAAGTCCAAACCTCACTGAGGTATCACCTAACCCTAGTTAGGTAGGAATTGAGTGAGAACAGCTCACATTCCAAAGGCCAAAACCTGCAGTGCTGGTGTCAGTGTGGAGGCAAGAGAACACTTAAACTACTCAAACTACTACTGCCTTTTTGAAAAAAGAACTGTGGAGAATCCTCAAAGAGCTAAAAGTAGATCTCTTCCTCTGGCTTTTCATCTGTATCCTCTCCAATGTCCCTTATAATAAACCACAAGCACAGAGAGGATGTCACTGAGGGCTGTGAGACAAACTAGCAAATAATCACACCTGAGAATGGCCTCAAGGAACCTCTACCTTACAGCTGGTTGGTCAGAAGGAAGAGGTGACAACCTCCTACTTATGAGTGGAGTATCAGGTGGGAGCAGGGTGGGGGACTCAGCCCTCTGCCTGTGGGGTCTGAACCTAACTCAGGTAAACAGGGTCACAAATGAAGTACAGGAAACCCTTTCATGGCCACCAAAAATTTGGTTATTAGTGGAGAGAAATCCAACACAGTTTGCTGACCAGAAGAGAGACATTCTGTGCTGAGTGTCAGGGGAGAATAGAAAAAACTTTGGCTTCCTCTTATCTCCAACTGACCTGAACAGGCAGAGAGGGCTGCAGACAGCTCTGTGCTATTTCCCAGTCCCACATGCATAGAAAGAGCAGCCCACGTTTCCCCACATCCTGATCAGGTCTTCCAAGTACAGGACATGTAGCAGCACCTGAAGAGGTCAAGGCCTCAGGTCTTTGGTGGCCTCAGCTCTGACCTCTATGGACAGAGAACTGAGCACCACATGGAATGAAATACAGAAGGACACAGCACAGGGGAAAGAGACCCCTTGGAAATGGCCCTCCCTGTGTCTCACACAGTCACAAGACCAAAGAGTTCTCAGAGGGCATTTCTGATAAAATAAAGAATTTGCCTTGGTCTCTGTTTGAGCTGCAGCACCACTGGAGGGTGAAAAATAAACTATTCATCATCTAAAGAACACAGTGATAAGCTGAGACAAAGGTTCCTGCTTAGAGCTCACAGGACTTAATGTTTTGCTCAATGAAAGAATTCCCTCTCCACTTGCAGACTTTCCCACCCACTATGTAACAGTGTGGCTTCCACTGTGCCAACCTGAGCTCTTACCTGAGTGCACATTTTAATCAACTTCCCCTCATTAGAAATTCTTTTTTTCTTAGTATTTTTTTTTAGAGACTACAGGCGCCTGCCACAACAACCAGCTATTTTTTGTTGCAGTTTGGCCAGGGCCGGGTTTGAACCCGCTATCCTCGGTATAAGGGGCTGCCCTACTCCCTGAGTCACAGGTGCCCCCCTCATTTGAAATTCTTGGTGTTTTCACTTCAGTCTCCACAGTCCAGGGCTCTCTTCCTCCCTCCAACATGCAGAGAACAGTCAGATCAGGAAGCAAGAGTCCTGCTTGTAAAAACAAGGAATCAAGAAGTGCTGTGGCTTTGTTGAAATCTAAGCCCTCCAGTTAGGTAACAGAAAGGAAATTACAAATTTGATTTGCATTCCTTTGCTGATTAAAGATGATGAGCACTTTTTCACAAATTCATCCACATACAGCTGCCTTCTGAGTGTGTATGAAACTGTGTTGTACAAACATCCAGCTCTCTGCCAAGAACTACTGAGTCAAAAGGACCAGAGGAGAAAACCAGAGTTTTAAAAGTCTGCCATGAGGGTTTTTTGCATATGTAATCTGTGATCCTACAGACTGCTGTGTCAGGAAGGGGACACAACAGCTGCAGAAAGGGGATGTTGAAAGTCCAGAAAGCACATGGAGCTTTTCTTTTCTTTCTTTTTTTTTTTTTTTGAGACAGAGTCTCAGTCTGTCACCCTCAGTAGAGTGCTCTTCCATCACAGCTCACCGCAACCTCAAACTCTTGGGCTTAAGCAATTCTCTTGACTCAGCCTCCCAAGTAGCTGGGACTACAGGCGCCGGCCA
>NW_003852607.1:1475631-1477149 GCF_000181295.1 Otolemur garnettii | reverse complement strand
ACAGCAACCTCCAACTCCTGGCTCAAGCGGGTCTCCTGCCTCAGCCTCCCAAGTAGCTGGGACCACAGGTGCCCGCCACAATGCCCAGCTATTTTTTGGTTGCAGCCGTCATTGTTATTTGGCGGGCTGGGCTGGATTTGAACCCACCATTTTAGGTGTACGTGGCTGGCGCCTTAGCCGCTTGAGCCACAGGCGCTGAGCCCTCAGTGTGAAGTTTCAATAAAATTGGACCACCTTAAAAAACAAAACAAAAGATGAGAGAATAGAATAATTTAAGTGCCATGGAAAATATTCAAGAGAAAATTGCAGTGGTCAAAACCCAGAAAATTTATGTAAAATGATGATGTACCTTTGCGGTCCCATGCCCATGTTCACAGACACCACACATACACACTCTCCTGTATACGCATGTATGCTTATGCATATCCACTGAAATAATAGGATGTGTCTCTGTGCAAAGACAGCCCTTCGCTGCCCACTCAGTCAAGGGGTTTCAGGAAGAATAACTCTTAAAGGAAGATCAAATACAGAATTTCTGATCATTTCTTCAGAGCTTGCTCCCATCCCAGTAAGCTCACCTCCATAGTTTAGCAGGGAGAGCTGGGCTGGAGTGAGCTCTCCTCCAGAGCACAGACCAGGCCCCCATGGAAATGGAGGCCGAGGCTCAGCGCCTGTGGCTCAAGTGGCTAAGGCGCCAGCCACATACACCTGAGCTGGTAGGTTCGAATCCAGCCTGGGCTCGCCAAACAACAATGACGGCTGCAACAAAAAAACAGCCGGGCGTTGTGGCAGGCGCCTGTAGTCCCAACTACTTGGGAGGCGGAGGCAGGAGAATCGCTTGAGCCCAGGAATTGGAGGTTGCTGTGAGCTGTGATGCACAGCACCCTACCCAGAGCGACAACTTGAGGCTCTGTCTCAAAAACAAAAAAACAAATGAAAAAAAAAATGGAGGCCAAGGACAGCCCCCCTTACCTGTCTGTGGATCACAGGCTGATCTCAGTCCTCACTAAGGCAGGATATTGTGTCTTAGTTTTTTTTTTTAGACAGAGCCTCAAGCTGTCACCCTGGGTAGAGTGCCGTAGCATCACAGCTCACAGCAACCTCAAAGTCTTGGGCTCAAGCCATTCTTCTGCCTCCACCTCCCAAGTAGCTGGGACTACAGGCGCCTGCCACAGTGCCTGGCTATTTTGTTGTTGTTGTTGTTGCAGCCATCATTGTTTGGCGGGCCCGGGCTGGGGATTCGAACCCGCCACCTTAGGTGTATGTGGCTGGCGCCTTGGCCGCTTGAGCCACAGGCACCGAGCCATTGTGTCTTAGTTTTTAATGCTGGATAGAGAATAGTGTAAATCCCCTTATGCACAGAGCATAGGCTCAATGAACACAGGGGATCTATGGATGTGAACTTTATGTGTTATGTAAGTTGAGGGAACAGAAAAATCATTTTGAAAAGAACAAGAGGCTCGGCGCCTGTGGCTCAAGCGGCTAAGGCGCCAGCCACATACACCTAAGGTGGCGGGT
>NW_003852607.1:1471592-1474734 GCF_000181295.1 Otolemur garnettii | reverse complement strand
CAAAAATGTAACATCTTGGGTGGCACCTGTGACTCAAAGGAGTAGGGTGCCCGTCCCATATACCGGAGGTGGTGGGTTCAAACCCAGCCCCGGCCGAAAACTGCAAAAAAAAAAAAAAAAAAGTAACATCTCCTATGTATTAAACACATGCCCTAAGACATGTATAGGATGCAGAAGGCCACGGAAGTACCGGGTCTGCTCACCTGATATGTGGAGGCTACAGGGGAACAAGTTTGAGTGGTTCAGGGAAATGTCTCTTAGACTTTTGGACACATGGACAGAGAAATGTCTCTTAGACTTCCCAGTAGAGAGGTGAGGACACAACCAGACACGGGATTGCAGAGTTCTGGGGAGAGGGCTGCAGGGAAACAGAGACATGTCAGGGGTCTAAACTCTGAGATGACGTGATGAGGAAAGGCAGTGGGTGTGGACGGAGAGGGGAAGAAGTCCCATGTCCAAGGACTAAGCTGGGGGTCACTACACATGCGGACAACAGGGAGTTCAGGAAACAACAGAAGAGGCAAATGCTAAGAGAAGAAGGAGACAACAGAAAATGAAAATAAAAGCAAAAACAGAGGAGTCCAAGTGGACACAGCACAGAGGACACAGGCCCTGAGGAGGCCAGTGAGCCAGTTGTAGATGATTTTTTTCCATTACAGTTTGAGAGAGGGAAAAACCAAAGTGTTCCTTTTTTAGACAGAATGTCACTATGTTGCCCTTGATAGAGTGTAGTGGCATCACTGCATGATTTAAACAAAGCTTAAATTTGTGAAATTACAAAGGAAGTAATCAATATATCATCATATAATCATCCATCTCCAATCAACTGGCCACCCGTCTGGGCTCAGGGTCCCATCAGTCTTCATTTTCCTTGTGTCCCATCCTCATTCCCCACATATCTCTCACTCTCCTTCTCTCTCTTGCACTTTCTTTTTCATTGAGACAGAGCCTCAAGCTGTTACCCTGGGTAGAGTGCCGTGACATCACAGCTCACAGCAACCTCCAATTCCTGGGCTTAAGCGATTCTCTTGCCTCAGCCTCCCAAGTAGCTAGGACTACAGGTGCCTGCCACAACGCCTGGCTATTTTTTGGTTGTAAATTGTCATTGTTGTTTGGCAGGCCCAGGCTGGATTTGAACCTGCCAGCTCTGGTATGAGCTGAGCCACTTAAGCTACAGGCGCCGAGCCTCTCTCTTGCTCTTTTTCATTTTTCCATGATTCCCACTGGGCTTTTGCCCCTTCATTTTATGCCCCGCCTCTCCTGCTCTTTTTCCTCTTTTCTCAATTCCTTCTCTTACACCTGATTAACTCTTTTCTGGACACTTGTTTCACCAGCTGGGGCTCTCTCTCTCTCCCATGTCTGCATTGTCCCCAATCTCATGTATTTCTGCCTCTTTCTTCCCTGTCTCTGCTTCCCCTCTTCCCAGTTAAATTCCCTCTCCCTCCTGACACCACCTTCCCCTGCTCTGGCAGCTCACCCCCTGCAGCCCCCCAACCCCACCCAAGCTTCTTTCCTGTTTTGCTTCTACATCTGTTCTCTTTTTCTTTCTTTCTTTTTCCTTTTTTATTTTGAGATAGAATCTTACTATGTTGTCTTTCCTGCTGTGGTTCTACCTCTACCCTATTAGTCACCAGGTGCCCCCTCTAGTCCCAGCACCAGGCTGCTCTATCTGCCTTGGCTCCAAAACATTCCTATTCTCCCTCATTGTCAGTGTGGGGAGCCTTCCCTTTGGTGCCCCGCTCCCTATTTCCCTGCCCTTCACCTCCTTGGACATGGAGCTCTTCTGTGTATTTCTCTGTTACTTTCTTCTCCTGTCTTCAGCTTCTTTCACTCCTATGGTGACTTTGCAAATCCCTCCCCATTCTCTGACCTTTGCTTTGGGTCTGCCTCATTTTTCTATTCTCCTCAATGTTTCTATTTACTCTCACTCACTCTTAGAAGCACATGCACAGGGACAGAGATGGGATAAAATGACAGTCTCTGGGCCAGCACATTTTCCAGTGAGGTGGCCTTTGGGAAGGAAGAACAAGTGTCAAAGGGAACATCCAAGTGGCATCCACATCCACATTGTGCCAGGTCAAGTGATGTGGTGGTCATGAAGGGAAGCCTGGGCAGCAGAAAGGCCCAATACCAGGAGGACAAGGAGCTGGGGGGATTAGGGGCTGGTGGGGTCAGAGGAATCTCAGAACCTGAGAGAAGAACCAGCTCCTCCCTGACTGGAGATATGGTGCTACCCTCTGGGGCAACAAGCCCATGGCTTGGGGGGACAAAAATCCTGAACTCATGCTCCTAAACCCACTTGTCAGGTGAGGACTGTACATGGAAGGAGGCTGAGGAGAAGTCAGTAAAGGGTTTCAATCAAGAAAACAGGGTATTGGGTGGCGCCTGTGGCTCAGTGAGTAGGGCACTGGCCCCATATACCGAGGATGGCAGGTTCAAACCCAGCCCCGACCGAATTGCAACCAAAAAATAGACAGGCATTGTGGCAGGCACCTGTAGTCCCAGCTCTCGGGAGGCTGAGGCAAGAGAATCGCTTAAGCCCAGGAGTTGCAGGCTGCTGTGAGCTATGTGATGCCACGGCACTCTACCAAGGGTGATAAAATGAGACTCTGTCTCTATAAAAAAAAAAAAAGAAAGAAAACAGGGCATTAGGAGGTGTGTACACGGCATGGACAGGAACGAGACCAATCACTGAGCCATTTCAACAAAACGGTACATGACCCCAGGAGGTCCTGGGGACATGAGTTCATGTAGGGTGAAGGGAGCATGCGGGAGATTATAAGGACTGTAGGGAACGCAGGTCATTGGCTATGGGAGAGCGGGTGGACTGTGATCCCAGACTTAATGTACACAAGACTCACCCACGGCGATGTGACTCTGATTCCACACCTTGGGATTGTAGGCATCGGCCACAACGCCAATCTATTTTTAGAGGTAGACTCTCTCTTGGTCAACCTAATGTGGAAGTCCTGAGCTCAAGCAATCCACTAGTCTCAGCCTCCCAGAGTGCGAGGATTATAGGCATGAGCCCCCAGCCCAACCTGGCATGACTTTTAACGTATTTCAACTTGTGATTATTATATAGTATACACCCAAATTAATCCTAGAGAATTAGAGACTTCTTCTTTTTTTTTTTTTTTTT
>NW_003852607.1:1468936-1471410 GCF_000181295.1 Otolemur garnettii | reverse complement strand
TTATTGTTGTTTGGCGGGTCCGGGTTGGATTCGAACCCTCCACCTTAGATGTATGTGGCTGGTGCCTTAGCCGCTTGAGCCACAGGCCCCGAGCCTAGAGACTTCTTTATTCTTTGTATCAACTCTCCAATGTGGAATATAAATTGTGAGAATTGGTTAAATAGTTTACCATATCACTGCACTTCTGTTCTTGAGTATAAACTCTTTAAAGAATCCTAAGGATGCACATTGCATTAGCAAACTTTCTAGATTCACTACATTTGAACCTATCCAGTATGAACCTCTCATTGCTAAACGGCTTGATGCATTCACTGCACTTGCGTAGCTGCTCTCCAAAATATGATCACTCTGATGTTCAACACCTTTCAAAAGCCTATGCACACACCATATATTCGTATAATTTCACCAAAGATAAATTTCTCAAGGCCCAGTATGTTTGAAGTTAGGATAATTTCTCTGCTACATACAATTACCTGAATGCCCTTTACTATGAATTTCCTGTGTCAATTCATATTTGAACTCATAATGAAGGTTGTAAGCCTCCTTGTATTTGTAAGGTTATTGTAAGCTTATGATGTTCAAGGTAGGAATTATCAATGAAAACCTTGCCATGGGCGGTGCCTGTGGCTCAAAGGGGTAGGGCACCGGCCCCATATGCCGGAGGTGTCGGGTTCAAACCTAGCCCTGGCCAAAAAACAAACAAAAAAATCTTGCCATGTTCTACTTATAATATTTTAAAGGTTTCTCTAGAATGGAATGAGAGAGGATACCCAAGAGTGAGGTCAAGGAGACCACAAGGATACACCTGCAGGGTTCTCTCCATGGTGACACAGCTCTTGGGAATTTGTAAACTTAACTTCCTGGAAGTTGGAAATTTCCAAGTTCTATGAAATCCTATAGTGATGTAGGGGCTGAAATAGCACCTCCCACATGATTCAAACTGGCCAATAAGAAGGGTACCTATGGGTTGGAACTTTTTGACTGTCGATAAAAAGAGAAAGACCAAGTCAGTTGGGGAACGCAGCCATTTGGAATTCTTCTATGCCGTAAGCTCCTCACTGGTGAATAAAGCCCTTCCTCTTATAAACATGGTGTTTGGGTGCTCTTTCTCGCCATTGGGCCTCATCTTCCTGCAACAGGAGCACACCATACTCATTACATTTCTAAGGTTTCTTTCCAGTATGATGCCTATGATGATTGCTAAGCATGAGTTTGGACTGAAAACTTTTCCACATTCACTATGTTTATAAGGTTTCTCTCCAATAAGAATTCTCCAGTGGGAATTCTAGGAAGATGGCCGACTAGTAGCAACCCTTGGCAGAGGCTCCTGACTAGAGGAAGAAAAACTGGACAGAATTGGACTCTATGAAGCCAAAGGTGGGGAGCTGAGCCAAAAAAGAAGTTCAGCAAACTGGGACTCCAAGGAAGAGCATTGAGGAAAACAAATTACACGTCCAACGCCTATCAACTAGAGGATGGAAGACCCCCCCCCAAGCGGGAGGCCTGGGTGAGCAGGGAAAAAAAGACCTCTCATTTTACCTCACTGGAGAGAGCCACTAAATACTGGGCCTCTCTCTCCAGAGAGGTCCCACTTATGAACTCAGACACCACCTTGCCATGCATAACATTGAACAAATATTTTCCTCTATATTTCCAAACTCCCAGTCCACCCCTTCTCATGGCAGTCTGAAGTTCTGCCTCTGCAGAGCGCAGTGTTTGGTTCTTTCCTGAGAGATCTGGGCATAGTATGGACCGTGAACATCAGGATGGATGATGATGATCAAGCTGTTTTATTTCCAGGGTTACAGGGTTGGTTCAACATATGCAAATCTATAAACATAATACATCACATAAATAAAATAAAAATCAAAGACCATATGATTCTCTCAACTGATGCAGAAAAAGCTTTTGAGAATATCCAGCATCCTTTCATGATCAGAATACTTAAGAAAATAGACACAGAAGGGACATTTCTTAAATTGATACAGGACATCTATAGCAAGCCCACAACCAGTATCATATTGAATGGAATAAAACTGAAAACATTTCCACTCAGATCAGGAACTAGGCAAGGATGCCCAGTGCCCACTGCTATTCAACATGGTAATGGAAATCTTAGCCATTGCAATCAGGCAAGAGAAGGCAATCCAAGGTATCCAAATAGGGTCAGAGATCAAACTCTCACTCTTCCCTGATGATATGATCCTATACCTGGAAAATCCCAGGGACTCAACTACAAATCTCTTAGAATTCATCAAGGAATACAGCAGTGTCTCAGGATACAAAATCAATACTTACAAATCAGTAGCTTTTATATATGCCAACAATAGTCAAGCTGAAAATATAGTCAAGTCTATTACTTTTACAGTAGTACCAAAGATTATGAAATATCTGGGAATTTACCTAACAAAAAATGTGAAAAATCTCTATAAAGAGAATTATGAAACTCTGAGAAAAGAAATAGCTGAAGATGT
>NW_003852607.1:1459433-1468567 GCF_000181295.1 Otolemur garnettii | reverse complement strand
AGGGGGATAGCTTGAGGCTCTGTCTCAAAAAAAAAAAAAAAGAGCTTGAAAAAATAGTGCTTTGTTTTATATGGAATCAGAAAAAAACTCGAATCGACAATACAATACTCAGAAATAAAAACAAATCAGGAAGTATCACATTACCAGACTTCCAGGTAGACTGAATCTATAGTGGTCAAAATAGCATAGTACTGGCACAAAAACCAAGAGGTAGATTTATAGAACAGAATGGTAAACCAAGAGATGAACCCAGCTACTTATCATCATTTGATCTTTTATAAGCCTATCAAAAACATTCAGTGGGGGAAAGACCCCCTATTTAATAAATGGTACTGGGTGAACTGGCTGGCGATCTGTAGAAGACTGAAACTGGACCCCTGCCTTTTACCATTAGCAAAAATTGATTTTCATTGGATAAAAGATTTAAACTTAATACATGAAACTATAAAAATACTAGGAGAGAGTGCAGGGAAGACACTTGAAGAAATCAGCCTGGGATATTTTATGAGGAAGACCCCCCCCTCCTCCGGCAACTGAAGCAATACCCAAAATCCATTACTGGGATCTGATCAAACTAAAAAGCTTTTGCACAGCCAAGAGCACAGTAAGTAAAGCAAACAGACAACCTTCAGAATGGGAAGAGATTTTTGCAGGTTATGCTTCCCACAAAGGTCTGATAACTAGAATCCACATAGAACTCAAACTAAATAAAAAAAGAAGAAATAACTCCATTTCTCTGTGGGCAAGAGACTTGAACAGAAACTTCCCTGATGAAGACAGGCACATGGCCTACAAACACATGAAAAAATGCTCATCATCCTTAATCATCAGAGAAATGCAAGTCAAAACCACTTTGAAATACCATCTAACCGCAGTAAGATTAGCCCACATCACAAAATCCCCAAACTACAGATGTTGGTGTGGATTTGGAGAGAAGGGAACACTTCTACACTGCTGGTGAGAATGTAAGCTAATACGACCTTTTTGGAAAGAAGTTTGGAGAATACTCAAGGAAGTAAATCTACCATTCGATCCTACAATTCCTCTACTACGTATATACCCAGGTGAACAAAAATCATTTAACAACAAAGACATTTGCCCCAGAATGTTTACTGCAGCCCAATTCATAACTGCCAAGACATGGAAACAGCACAAGTGCCCATCAACCCATAAATGGATTAACAAACTGTGGTATATGTACACCATGGAATACTCTACAGCCAGAAAAAAGATGGAGACTTTATATCTTTTATGTTTACCTGGATGAAGCTGGAACATATTCTTCTTAGTAAAGTAGCTCAAGAATGGGGGGAATAAGTATCCAATACACTCAAATACTATGATGAAATCAATATATAATCACCTACACATTCATATGAATGGGAAAACATAACTCTAGTCCACAAAGTAGAAGGGAAGAGGAGACAGAGGGGAGGGGAGGAGGGAGGCAGAAAGAAGGAAGATATTTGGGAGGACCACACTTAATATGCATGATACATTGTACATTTCAAAACTACAAAGAAAGGAGTATAATTGTGATGGATGTATTAATCAGTTCCATGTAAGCATTTCACATTGTATATCAAATCAGTGCACTGAACCCCATAATGCATCGATGTACACAGAAATAATTTAATAAAAAAAAAGATTAACCCCCCCCACAAAAAGAAATCTCCAATAATAAACAAGACACCAATTTGACTAAAGACTGCCATATTCATCATACCTACAAAGTTTCTCTCCAGGATGAATTCTCTAATGATTTGCAAGGTGTGAATTCTGACTGAACACTTCCCCATATTTATTACATTTATAAAGTTTCTCACCAGTATGAATTATTAGATGTTATGTAAGGTGTGAATTATGACTGAAGACTTTGTCACATTCATTACATTTGTAAGGTTTCTCTCAGCATGAATCCTCTTGTGCTGTCCTAGGGATGACTTGCCATCGAATATTTTGCCACATTCATTACATCTGTAAGGTTTTTCTCCAGTGTGAATTCTTTGATGTTTTGCAAGATGTGAATTATGATTAAACACCTTTCCACATTCCTTACATTTGTAAGGTTTCTCCCCAGTATGAATCCTCCAGTGCATTTGTAGGGATGATTTCTGAGTGAACATTTTGCCACATTTGTTACATTTGTAAGGTTTTTCTCCAGTGTGAATTCTCTTATGTTGTGCAAGGTATGAAATACGATTAAATACCTTTCCACATTCATTACATTTGTAAGGTCTCTCTTTAGAGTGAATCTTCCAATGTTGTCTAAGGATTGAACTTGTACGGAATACCTTTCCACATTCATTACATTTGTAAGGTTTCTCTCCTGTATGAATTCTCCGATGCTGTGCAAGGATTGAACTTACACGGAATACCTTTCCACATTCATTACATTTGTAAGGTTTCTCTCCTGTGTGAATTCTCTGATGCTGTACAAGGGCTGAACTTTCACGGTATACCTTTCCACATTCATTACATTTGTAAGGTTTCTCTCCAGTGTGGATTCTCTGATGCCGGGCAAGGTGTGAAATGTAATTGAAGACTTTACCACATTCATTACACTTGTGAGTTTTCTTTACAGCATCGACTCTCTGATGACTTCTAAGGCTTGATTTTTTATTAAAAACCTTAGCACATATGTCAGATTTAAATCGATTCTCTTCCTCATGCATTATTTGATGAATGGTGATATGTGTCCCTTGATGAAAGGCTTTGTCCCACTCAGTACATCTGTAATGTTCTGTCACTATGGGTGGTTTCTCACTTTGTGGGAATAATGAATCCATAAGATCATACTCATGTTCATAAGAAAAGTGGGGTTTCATAGTAGAAGGAATTCTGTGGGGTGGGGAAACTAAGAAATCACTGTGGATAGACGGATTCATGGGATTACATTCATAAATTTTCTCCTCAATTTTAAATAGCTGCAGTTCTGGTAGATGTGACTGGGTGTTCAATCCCAGCTTATTATTAACAATCTTGTTTCCTGAATCCTTCCTATCATGCTGATCTCTCCTACCAGTGAGATTTCCCTGAGGGGTCATACGGACTCCACTGCAATGTCTTTCATCATCTCTCCACTGACACCCAAAGTTATGTAAATTCTTCTGAATTTCCCTAAAGCAAAGGTCTTCAATGTCATGGTTTTCTTTCCTTTCCAACATTATTCTGGGGAATATTTCTTCTATCCCACTGCTCTCTATAATTGGCAATTCATTTATCACACATATAGAAGAGATACCTACAAGATATAAAGAACCACAGGTGTCTGATAAATTATACATGGTCATTAAATACCTCCTATTGAAATATATAACATTATATCAAAAGTAATATAGGTATAGCACACGAGTTACAAAACATGTGATTTCCTGACTATTAGGAAAACTTTTTATTTTTTTAAAATGAAGAAAAGGTGATTATATGTAATTCAAAAGAGTAGGCAGGGAAGGCTAGCATGAAACAACCTATTAGTAAAATACCTCGCAAAAGCCCAAGTTAACCCAGAAGGGGGGGGTAATTTTACCCTGCAGGCAAACCACTACAATGGGCTCAAAGCATGTGGGTGTTCAGTGATTGAAGGGAATGATGTACATGTACTTGGAAAATGGATGAACTAGGGTCTCAGAAAACATTTCTTGGAACAAACTGAGAAATATGATCCTATATAACATAATTCAGGTAACTATGATTTGAACATTCATGTTGGTCAAAGTTCATCTGCTGAGGTCCTATTCTAAATTTAGCAGTCTTTACAAACACCATGCAGTATTCTTAGCCATCAACCAGCATGAAGTTGTTAGAGGAACCAACATATAAATCACATTTCATGTAAAAGCAGCAGGTCCATAGCATTTATGCATCTAATGCCAATTTGCACATTAAATGAGAAAAACAGGAGTTGACCCAGGGTCTGTAGGCTCATACATGTTCTTAGGAGCAACTACTGTTCCAAGGTGCACCAGAAACAACAGCTCATAGGAAACACAAGAGCATAGGAAGAAAGTTTGAGAGACACAGAAAGTCTCGGCTGTGTTGCCAACAGGATTACTCAGTCATCGTTCATGGGCATGGTGTGTGAGTCATCACCCGGGGCACATCCTGATTTAGGCACCAGTGAAAACAACAACTTAGGTAGCGTCCTGCAATAGTTTGCCAATGGTAAGCAAGTAGGTTTATAAGGTGAGAGTAGTGTTGGCAGAAATGGGTCTTGTGGAAACTGGTGTGGTCGGGAACATAAAAAGTAATATGCTAAAACCCCACTGTGCTTACTAAAATACTAAATACATAATAAGTCTCTACATGAGTATGCAGATACAGACATTATACTTATAAATCTATGGAAAAAGAAATATACCATGCTATTTAAAATTCTGACAGTGGTGTGAAAGGAAAAGTGATTTAGTAACCAACACGTAAGTACCCCATTCTCAACTATGAGACTAAAGCTGTGGTAGTGAGGCTAAAATGGAACAGATTGGAAGGAGAGATGGTTTTGATAATGTAGGAAGATATTAGGTTTATAAGTCTTACAATGTTTACTATGAAATTAAATTTATCACATTGAATGACCTATGAATTCTATTTCTAGCATATATTTAACAAATTCTACATACAAATTTTAGAGGATTATCTATAGCCATACCACCCTGAATAGGTCCAATCTCTTCTGATCTCAGAAGCTAAGGTGCTTCAGGCCTGGTTGGTACTTGGGTGGGAGATTCTGGGAAATCATGTGCAGGTATGCTCTCAGTGGGACCCAAAAGAAAATACCTGGATATGATCATGGAAAAAAGAGGGATCATCTCATATTGTATTCACAATGACACAAAATGCTGTTATCAAGGGTATAGCCATGTAGACAAATCCTGGGTGCAGAATCATGATCCAGAGCTGGTCAGGTAGAGGTATGTTTGAAAAAACAAACCAAGGAGGCTATTACTCAAATCTGCCCTTGGTCTGGGCCTTGTTTCCCACACCTGTAATTCTAGGAGTCTGGGATGCTAAGGTGGGTAGACTGCTTGAGCCCAGGAGTGTGAGAGCAGCCCGAGCAAAAGTGAAACTCTGTCTATACTATGAATACAACAATTAGCCAAGTGTTGTGGTGGGCATCTGTAGTCCTAGTTACTTAGGAAGCTGAGCAAGACGATCCCCTTGAGCCTCAGAGTTTGAGGGTACTGTGAACTATGATTCCAGGACACTCTACCCAGGGTGACAGAGTGAGATTCTGTCTCAACAAAAGAGAGGGAAAAATATCTGCCCTTGATTACATAAGTGAAATTAAATTACAACTTCACTAACTAAAATATTTATTTATGTTTTTTTTAGGGACATAGTCTCACTTTGTCACCCTCAGTAGAGCAACTTCCAGCTCTTGGGCTTAGGCGATTCTCCTGCCTCAGCCTCCCGAGTAGCTGGGACTACAGGCACTCGCCACAATGCCTGGCTATTTTTTTGTTGCAATTTGGCTGGGGCGGGTTTGAACATGCTACCCTCGGTATATGGGGCCAGTGCCCTACTCACTGAGCCACAGGTGCCACCCTAAAATATTTTTTATTTTTTAGTAAAGTTATTTTTATTTTTATTTTTCAGTAGAGTGTCCTGGTGTCACAGACATTCATGCCTTTAGGGAGACACAATGTTACCAAAATATAGTACAAAATCCCATGGTGGAAAAATCTTTTTTTTTTTTTTTTTTTTTTTTTTTTTGAGACAGAGCCTCAAGCTGTCCCCCTGGGCAGAGTGCCGTGGCATCACAGCTCACAGCAACCTCCAACTCCTGGGCTCAAGCATGTCTCCTGCCTCAGCCTCCCAAGTAGCTGGGACCACAGGCACCTGCCACAATGCCCGGCTATTTTTTTTTTGTTGCAGCTGTCATTGTTGTTTGGTGGTCCCGGGCTGGATTAGAACCACCACCTTAGGTGTATGTGGCTGGTGCCTTAGCCATTTGAGCCACAGGCACCGAGCCAAAAAATATTTTTTAATTTATTTCAGAATATTATAAGGTACATACATTTTAACATTTTAATTACACAGCTTACATATATACATACATATATATATTTATTTTATTTTTGAGACAGAATCTCATGTTGTTGCCCTGGGTAGAGTGTCATGGTATCATCATACCTCCTACCACCAACTATTGGGCTTCAGGGATACTCCTGGAGTTTTTCTTTTCTTTTTTTTTTTCAGACAGAGTCTCACTTTCTCACCCTTGGTAGAGTGCTGTGGCAGTATCACACTGCTCATAGCAGCCTCCAGCTCTTGGGCCTAGATGATTCTCTTGCCTTAGCTTCCCGAGTAGCTGGGACCACAGGCGCCCACCATAGCGCCCAGTTTTTTTTTTTTGCTGCAGTTTGGCTGGGGCCCAGTTTGAACCCGCCACCTTGGTATATGGGGCTGGCGCCCTACTCACTGAGCCACAGATGCTTCCCTAGTTTTTCTATTTTTAATAGACATGGTGTCTTGCTTGAATTCTGTAGCTCAAGCATCCACCTGCCTTGCCCTTCCAGAGTGTGAGGATACCAGGTATGGGCCACCATGGCCGGCACTTGTACTTACTTGTATTTACTTGTATTTTCGATACAAGTAATAAATATGTCCTTCACGTAGAAAGTGGCCCACGTACCCATCAAATGTAAATTTACTTATCCCACCCTCCATCTACTTGAATTCTGTTGAGTTCTGCTCCCATAAGTGCACATAAGTATTGCTCAAGTAGTTTCAATTTTAGTAGTGAGTATATGTGGTGTTTTTTTTTATTCTTGTGATACTTCACTTAGGAAAATGGCCTCTAATTCTAGCCAGGTTGGTACAAAAGATTCTAGGTCACCATTTTTTTATTGGCTGAGTAGTATTCCATGGTGTACAGATACCAGATTTATTAATCCTTTCACATATTGATGGGCACTTGAATTATGTCTATATCTTTGCTATTATGACTTGGGGAGCTTTAAACATTTGAGTGCAAGTGTCTTCTTTTTTTGAAGCTGAGTCTCAATATGCTGCCCTGGGTAGAGTGTTGTGCTGTCAACAGCTCACAGTAACCTCAAACCCTTGGGCTTAATGATTCTCTTCCCTCAGCCTCCCAAGTAGCTGGAACAACAGATGCCCACGACAACACATGGCTAATGAGGACAAGTGTCTTTAAGATAAAATGTCTCCACTGGGAAACTCTTCAAATAAGATAGCCCTGTGAATTACTTGACAAAAATGTAAAACAACTGTCTTAATGATGCTCAGTGAACTAAGAAATAACTGATAGCCAACTAAATGAAATTAATAAAAAGATTTGTAGGGACAAAATAAAAATAGGAGAAAAGAGCAAAAGTTATAAAGAACATCCAATCAGAATGTCTGTAGATGACATGGAATGAATGCATTTATAAATATGCTAGAGTGTTTCCAAAGCAGATAACATAGAAAAAAGTGAGAATTTGATGGCTCTGCACCTGTAGCTCAAGCAGCAAAGATGTCAGCCACATACACCAGAGCTGGCGGGTTTGAATCCAGCCTGGGCCCACCAAACAACGATGACAACTACAACCAAATCATAGCCAGGTGTTGTGGCGGGCGCCTGTAATTCCAGCTACTTGGGAACCTAAGGCAAGAGAATTGCTTAAGCCCAGGAGTTGGAGGTTGCTGTGAGCTGTGATGCCATAGCACTCTACCCAGGGCAACAGAGGCTCTGTCTCCTAAAAAAAAAAAGTGACAATTTGAAAACAAAATATAGCAAATTATTCACTTGAAATACAAAGTGAAAAATTGAGAAAAGAAAATAGCCTAATAATTTTATGTGACAACATCAAATGAAGAATATATATACTTTGAGAAACTTATAAAGAGAAGGAAGAAGATTTGAGAACTCATTTGAAGAAATAATTTCCACAACAGCCAAGATGAGAGGTTAATTAAAGACTCAATGCCCTTTACCATAGCCCCAAAGAAAACGAAATACTTAGCAATATACCTAACAAAAGAGGTGAAGGACCTCTATAAAGAAAATTATGAAACCCTAAGAAAGGTAATAGCAGAGGACACTAACAAATGGAAGAACATACCATGCTCATGGCTGGGAAGAATCAACATTGTTAAAATGTCTATACTTCTGGGCGGTGCCTGTGGCTCAGTGAGTAGGGCACTGACCCCATATACCAAGGGTGGTAGGTTTAAACCCGGCCCCATCAAACTGCAACAACAAAAAAAATAGCTGAGCCTTGTGGTGGGTGCCTGTAGTCCCAGCTACTCATGAGGCTGAGGCAAGGGAATCACCTAAGCCCAGAAGTTGGAGGTTGCTATGAGCTGTGACACCACAGCACTCTATCGAGGACGACAAAGTGAGACTCTGCCTCTAAAAAAAAAAAAAGTCTATACTTCCCAGAGCAATTTACCGATTCAACGCCATTCCTATTAAAATACCAACATCCTACTTTCAAGACTTGGAAAAAATGATTCTGCATTTTATATGGAACCAGAAAAAAACCCATATAGCTAAGGCAGTCATTAGTAATAAAAACAAAGCCAGGGGCATCACCATACCAGATTTTAGGCTGTATTACAAGGCCACAGTGGTCAAGACAGCATGGTACTGGCACAAAAATAGAAACATAGACATTTGGAATTGAATAGAAAACCAGGAAATGAAACTAACAACTTACAACCACTTAATCTTTGATAAACCAAACAAGAACTTAGACTGGGGGAAAGACTCCCTATTCAATAAATGGTGCTGGGAGAACTGGATATCCACACGTAAAAGACTGAACAGGACCCACACCTTTCTCCACTCACTAAAATTGATTCAAGATGGATCAAAGACTTAAATTTAAGGCATGAAATGATAAAAATCCTCAAAGAAAGTATAGAAAAACACCGGAAGATATCGGCCTGGGGAAAGACTTTATGAAGAAGACTGCCATGGCAATTGCCAACATTAAAATAAACAAATGGGATTTAATTAAACTGAAAAGCTGCTGTACAGTTAAAGAGACAACAACCAGGCTCGGCACCTGTGGCTCAAGCAGCTAAGGTGCCAGCCACATAACCCTGAGCTGGCAAGTTTGAATCCAGCCCAGGCCCGCCAAACAACAATGACGGCTGCAACCAAAAAATAGCTAGGCATTATGGCA
>NW_003852607.1:1457090-1458444 GCF_000181295.1 Otolemur garnettii | reverse complement strand
GGTTGCTGTGAGCTGTAATGCCACGGCACTCTACCCAGGGGGATAGCTTGAGGCTCTGTCTCAAAAAAAAAAAAAAAAAATGGAGATTTTGCAGCATTTGTATTAACCTAGATGGAGGTGGAACACATTATTGCTAGTGAAGCATCACAGGAATGGAGAAGCATGAATCCTATGTATTCAACTTTGATATGAGGACAATTAATGACACAGTGGGGGGTGGGAGAAGGAGGGAGGGGATGGGGAAAGGAAAAGAAGAAAAAAGAAAAGAAAAGAAAATAGTGACCAATTCTCACATAAATTGTATTTAATTTTGAACAAAGTACATTACTTAAACATTAATTTTTAATTCAACATGTTAATATGTTGTTTAGGATATTGCATCCTCATTTATCAGTGAAATATGTTTGTAATTTCCCCTTTATGATAATAAGTTTTCTCCAATTTTAATATCAGGCACATCCAGATTAAGTGGAATGATTTTGAAGTATTTCTTCTTTTTCTATTGTCTGTAAGATTTGGCATGATCTGTTTTTTGAAATTATCTTTTACTTTTATTTATAAATATTAGTTGTCTATTGGGACTTTAGGAAAAAAAAAAAAGAAGTTAACTGATGATTCCATACTGAACCTCAGCATCACAGCATTCTATAATAGACATACTTTTATATGACAATGTAAATGTTACTTTCTTTGCACTATTACTATTATTATTACTTAATATTTTGATGCAGCAATCGTCTGATTTCTTTTCTGAATGGATTTATCTTCGTTCATTCTTTATGAGGTTTTCGTTCCTAGTCCTTATCTTAAACATTGTTATAGTTATTAAATTTTAACCCTTTTTAATTTTGTGAAGGCAACAAGTAGAAACCTAATAAACACATGTACATGTAAAAAAAAAAAAACTACCTTGAAGAAATAATTTCCCAAACATCCCAAATTGAAGGAAAGAAATGCACATACCAGTTTAAGAACCTCAACCATGTCCAACTTCATATAACCCCCAAACACCCACATTTTCTAAAAAGAAATTATTACGCCCAGCCAGGTGGCTCACACCTGCAATCCTAATCCTAGCACTCTGAGACGCCAAGATAGGTAGACTGCCTGTGCTCAGGCAAGAGCAAGACCCTGTTTCTACTAAAAGTAGAAAAACTAGCTCAGCATTGTGGCGGGCACCTATACTTTATGCTACATGAGAGGCTCAGGTAAGAAAAACCTTTGAGGGCTCGGCGCCTATAGCTCAACAGGCTGAGGCGCCAGCCACGTACACCTAAGGTGGCGGGTTCGAATCCCCAGCCCGGACCCGCCAAACAACAATGATGGCTGCAACCAAAAAATGGCCAGGCGTTGT
>NW_003852607.1:1454054-1455342 GCF_000181295.1 Otolemur garnettii | reverse complement strand
ACATACATAGGCTGAAATTGAAAACATGAAACAAGATAATTTCATACTCTGAAAGGCCAAGGTAAGGGGATGGCTTGAGCTGAGAAGTTTGAGACCAGCCTGAGCAGAACAAGATCCCAGCTCTATCAAAAAAAAAAAAAAATTAGAAAAACTAGCTGGGCATCATGCTATGCACATGTAGTCCCAACTACTTGGGAGGCTGAGGCAGGAGGATTACTGCAGCTCAGAATTTAAGGTTGCCATCAGCTAGGCTGATGCCAGAGCACTCTAGCACCAGTAATAGAGTGAGACTCTCTCAATCAATCAAATAATCAATTAATCAATCAATCAATTTGACTTCATAGATAGCACCAGAGAATACTAGTAACCTTAAGGAGAAAATAAGCAAATGACTCCCAGTGGGGAAAGGTTTGCACTAGAGGACACTGTTGGTAGCAGCAAGGAGAGGATCCATTTCTTGGCAGTGGCACAGAAACCCACTGAGGAAGTGGCAGCAACATCAACAGCACAGAAGAGGCAGAGAACACCAAGACAGCACAAGAAGGTGGGTTGACAAGGACCAGGTGACCGTTATAAAAAATTCAGATGAAAAGATAAATGAGGAACAAAACAGTATTCCTGTGTTACTTCAAGAATGCAACTTCATGGCACTGCACACGTAACTCAGTGGTTATGGTTCCACCCACATACACCGGGACTGGCAGGTTCAAACCTGGCCTGGGCCTGCTGAACAAAAATGACATCTATAAAAAAAAAAGCCAGGTGTTGTGGAGAGTGCCTGTAGTCCCAGCTATTTGGGAAACTGAGGCAAGAGAATAGCTTAAGCCCAAGAGTTTGAGGTTGCTGTGAGCCTATGATATCACAGCACTCTACCAAGGGTGACGTAGTTAGACTCTGTCTCAAAAAAAACAAAAAGGTTCGGCACCTGTAGCTCAGCGGCTAAGGTGCCAGCCACATTCACCAAAGCTGGCAGGGTTGAATCCAGCCCTGGCCTGCCAAACAACAATTACAGTCAAAAAATTAGTCGGCTGTTGTGGAGGGCGCCTGTAGTACAGCTACTTGGGAGGCTGAGGCAAGAGAATCCCATATGTTCCAGAGTTTGAGGTTGCTGTGACCTGTGACGCAAAGGCACTCTACCCAGGGTGACAGCTTGAGACTCTGTCTCAAAAAAACAAACAAACAGGCTCGGCGCCTATGGCTCAAGTGACTAAGGTGCCAGCCACATATACCTAAGGTGGTGGGTTCGAATCCAGCCCAGGCCCGCCAAACAACAGTGACAGCTGCAACC
>NW_003852607.1:1452545-1453884 GCF_000181295.1 Otolemur garnettii | reverse complement strand
AAAAAAAAAAAAAGAGTTTGAGGTCACTGTGAGCTATGACGCCACAGCAATCTATAGAGGTTGACATAGTAAGACTCTCACAAAAAAAAAAATTCCAACGAACAATTAGATACTCAAATATTAATTTAGTATATCAAAATAGACATGATGAATCTGGACAAAATAATTAGTAGAATATGACATTTGTTTCAAGAGAGAAAAAATAAAATGAAAACAATACCCACAAATTATGTTTAGGAAATTGAAAACACACTACTGAAAACTGAATGTGTCTTAAATAACAAATGTTGCCAGGTCAAGTTAATGGTATTTCTGGGATTAAGATAGTAATTTAACAATTAGATATGTACCTGTAGTGCCAGCTATTCGAGAGGCTAAGGTAGGGAAACACCTGAATCCAGGACTTTGAGGTTAGTGAGCGAGGCTGATGTCATGGTGCTCAAGCTTAGGCAAGCAGACAGACTTTCTTTCAAAGAACAAAGAAAGGGTGGGCGCAGTAGTTTTCACCTATACTCCTAGCACGCTGGGAGGTCTTTGTGGGTGCATCACCTGAGCTGAGGAGACCAGCCTTACTAAGAGTGATACCCTGTCTTTACTAAAAATGGGGAAACTACCTCGGTGTTGCTGTGGGCACCTGCAGTCTCACCTACTTGGGAGACAGATGCAAGGGGATCACTTGAGCCCAGGACTTTGAGGTTGCTGTCAGCTATCATGTCATGGTGTTCAACCTAGGGTGTCTGAGTGAGACACTCTGTCTCAAAAAACCCAAAAAACCAGTATATTAACAAAAAAAGCAAATTTTGAGATAGCAAAAAGTCCTATTTAAACAATGTAATCAATTCAGTGGACAAGAGCAAACTTTAACAGTAAGTAGTCAGATCAAACAATTGTGAGGGAATAATCAGATACTATCTTTAAAGCTGTGCAGTATCTGTAGGTGTGAGATGAACTCCTATTGAGCCATACCCTCTGCACTACAGAAGGAAATCTTCTAAAATATACAAGTGGGCTTGGTGCCTGTAGCTCAAGTGGCTAAGGTGCCACCCACCTACACGAGAGCTGGTAGATTTGAATCCAGCCCAAGCCTGCCAAACAACAATGACAACGACAACTAAAAAATAGCCAGGTGTTGTGGTAGGCACCTGTAGTCCCTGCTACTTAGGAGGCTGAGGCACGAGAATTGCTTAAGCCCAGGAGTTGGGAGGTTGCTGTGAGCTTTCATGCCACAGCACTCTACCCAGGGTGACAGCTTGAGGCTCTCTCACTCTCAAAAAATAAATAAATAATTAATTAAAATAAAATATACGAGTGAACAGTCCTTCCTTTTTTTTTTTTTTTT
>NW_003852607.1:1447528-1452525 GCF_000181295.1 Otolemur garnettii | reverse complement strand
TTTTTTTTTTTTTTTTTTGAGACAGAATCTCACTGTCACCCTGAGTGGAGTGTCATGGCATCACAGTTCACACCAACTTCCAACTCCTAGGGTGAAGTGATCCTCTTGCCTAAGCCTTCCACATAGCTGGGACTATAGGTGCCTGGCAAAACACCCAGGTACTTTTTGTCTTTTCAGTAGAGAAGGTGGTCTCAGTTTCTTGCTCAGGCTGGTCTCGAACTCCTGTCCTCATGCAATCTCCATGTCTTGGCCTCCCAGAATGCTAGGATTATAGGCATGGAGCCCCTGTGCCCAGCCTTGAACAGTCATTCCTTAATACAACAATTCTACACACTATAGATAAAAAACAAAGAACATAAAATATATCATAAAAATATGGAACTGCTGCTTAATAAAAACCAAGCATTTCTAATATATGGAAATGTATGACAGGAAATCAGCAGAAGTTTACACAATCAACAGAAGACATAGAAACAGAAGCAGAATGATGCTCCATGTTCTGATACAGGATCTTTTTGTCCGTACTCTTTCCCGTTCTGCTGAGTAACAATCTCAAAAAGGAAACCTAGGCTTGGCATGGTGGCTCATGCCTGTGATACTAGCACTACGGGAGGCCGAGATCGGTGGATTGACTGAGCTCACAAGTTTGAGACCAGCCTGAGCCAGAGCAAGACCTAGTCTCTAAAAATAGCCAGGCTTTGTGGCAGGCACCTATAGTTCCAGCTACTTGGGAGACTGAGGCAAGAGAATCACTTAAGCCCAAGAGTTTTGCTGTGAGTGGTGATGCCACCACACTCTACAAAGTGAGACTCTGTCTAAAAAAAAAAAAAAGTCAACCTAGTCTCCTCTTACAGGAGGGACCTGTAGAGAAAGTAGAACTGAGGAATAGCTGAAAGAGCTTGTGAAAGAAGAAAAAATTCATTTATCGGTCTCTACCCCAATCCTGACAAAGAGCCTCTGATCACGTGGAATTTCCTGGGTAACAGAAGTGTGATTTGTTCCAAGAAGGCAACTTTGGTGATCTCCTGGTCAGGGGCTAGTCAAGAGAAAGACCAGACCGTAATGAGAAACCAGGAATATCAAAGCCCCAAATTCAATCCCTCAGGAAGGAGAGAGGGGATAGAGACTGAGCTAATGTTGCTCATGCTCACATGATGAAGTCTTTGTAAAAATCCCTCACCACAGGGCTCAGAGAGCCTCTGAATGCTGGGCACGTGGAGGTTCCTGGAGGGTTCCATGAAAAGGCCATGAAGCTCCTCAGCCCTGTCCCCTTAGCCTTGCCCTATGAATCTCTTCATCTGTTCGCCTGTGTCCTTTGAAAAATCCATTACAATAAACCAGTAACCCTAAGTGCTTTCCTGAGTCCTGTGAGCCACTCTAACACGTGTGGAGAACCAGAGGCATCATGGGAACCTCGATTTGCCGGCAGGAAGGAGAGCTGACAACTCACTGCCTGCAATTCGTGACTGAAGTACATGGCAGTCTTGGGAACCTGACCTTTAACCTGTGGGATCTGCCTCCAGTTTCAGGTAAATAAGGTCAACTAAATTGCATTATAGGACACCCAGATGGTGTGGGTCAGAAAATTGGTTGTGGGAGGAGAGAAATCCCCACACACTTTGGGGACCAGAAGAGGGATTTTGTGATGAACGGTGTGAAAGAGGAAAAACAATGCTCTGGCTCTTTCCTATCTCAGATAGATATGCACAGGCAGAGAGGGCAGCAGACAGCATGTGCAGTTTCCTGACCCCAGATGCAAAGAAACAGCAGCCAGTGTTTGCCCACATCCTGATCAGGTTTTCCAAGTACAGGAATTGGGGAGGAACCTGAATAGGGTAAGGTGTCAGAGACAGACACCCGCTAAAGACAGAGAACTGAGCACCAGATGGAATCAAGTACAGAAACACACACTATGGGGAAAAGAGACCCTCTGAAACATCCTCTCATGTGCCATAAATGGAGAAGGGAACCAGGAGTTCACTGAAGCCAGATGACAGCATATTATCCATCACAATAAAGACTTTGTCTCTGAGCTGCAGCACCAATGAAGAGGGAAAAAATAAACCATCACATGTGTAAATAACAGAGTGACAAGTGGGGACAAAGGCTTCTGTTCAGAGTTCACAGGATTTAAACTTTTATTGTACCGCAGAACTCTTTGGTGTGAGGACAGATTCCCAAACACTATTTAATGATGCAACTTTCTCTCTGCCCATCTGAGCTCTTACCTGTTATGACCTTGATACGCCAGTGGAAAAGGATGCAAATAATGTAAAGGGGTTTATTCTGAGACAAGTATGTGGGACCATCACCAGCATAAACAGCCACACCCAAGAAGCCTTGAGCAAGTGCTCTCCCCATGGCTGGGTTAGAGTTCAGTTTTACATGTCAGGAAGACAGGAAAGACATGTAAAGTCATAAATCAATACATGGAAGTGTACATTGATTTGAACTGAAAAGGCTGGACATCTCAAAGTGGGCCATTACAGGTTATAGGTGGGTTTAGAAATTCTTTAATTTGTAATTGTTTAAGGAAATGGGAATCAGTTAAGTAAATTAATGACATGCAGGTGTGGTTTAAGCTTTGTCCTGCACAGCCTCAGGCCTGTTAATGAGCTACAAAGAATATCTTCAAGAAAGGAAGGAGGAATGTGGAGACCTTCCTTCTCAGGGCCAGAAACTCAACTTTAGGGTATTTTTGGGATTCTCTTGGCAAAGAGAGGGGTCCATTTCATCAGCAGGTGGGACTTAGGATTTTATGTAGGCCAGGCATGCTGGCTCAGGTCTGCAATGCTAGCACTCTGAGAGGCTGACTAGTCCCAGACCAGCCTGAGCAAGATTGACAGCCTCTCTCTACTACAGTGGTTCTCAACCTTCATAATGCTGCAACCCTTTAATACAGTTCCTGTGGGTCACAACTCACAGGATGAGAACAGATGCTCTCCTTAAAAATAAAAAAACTAGCTGGCTGTTATGGTGGGTGCCTGTAGTCTTAGCTCCTCAGGAGGCTGAGGCAGGAACGTCCCTTGAGGCCAGGAGTTTAAGGTTACTGTAAACTATGATGCAATGGCACTCTACCCTACTCTAACAACAACAACAACAACAAAAATGTTCTTGTACTTCACAGATACTTTCCTACCCATCTGGTGGTTTTTTTTTTTTTTTGAGACTGAGTCTCACTTTGTCGCCCTTGGTAGAGTGCCATGGCATCACAGATCACAGTAACCTCCAACTCTTGGGCTTAAGCGATTCTCTTGCCTCAGCCTCCAGAGTAACTGGGATTACAGGCACCCGCCATAATGCCCGGCTCTTTTTGTTGCAGTTGTCACTGCTATTGTAGCTGGCCAGGGCCATGGCCAGGTTCAAACCTGCCACCCTTGGTATATGGGGCCAGCACCCTACGCACTGAGCCAAAGGTCCCACCCATCTGGAGTTTTTGCTATTTCCACTTCACCTCCTGAGTCCACAGCCTCTTTGTTGCTCCAACATGGACATAATAATCAGGTTAAAAACAGAGATTCCTGCTGGGCAGCACCTGTGGCTCAAAGGAGTAGGGCATTGGCCCTATATGCTGGAGGTGGTGGGTTCCAACCCAGCCCTGGACAAAAACTGAAAAAACAAAACAAAACACAGAGATTCCTGCTTATAGATGCTTATAGATATAAAAAATAAATGGAACATCAAATTCTGGTGCTTTTCCCAAATTCCAGCCACATGCAAAGATAGGAGGGAGGACATTGCAGAGAGATTTAGGGAAATATTTCACAAATTCATCCACTAAACATCCACTTCTAAATGCTGAGGGAACACTGTGAGATACTGCTGTCTAGCAGACTTCCCAAAACTACTGAACCAACAGTACAGGGGTAGAGAATAAAGAATTGGCTATTTAAAAAGTCATGTGATTTCCAGCACACCTCCAGTATGGTAAAGGGTGCAGATAATATAAACAGAGGGACAGGTAATGTCCAGATGGCACATTGAGAAGCTTTTCATTTCTGAATAAATACAGCTTCAATCTCAGTCAAAAACATAGGGAGTTCCAAGAGGCAATCAGGGAAAGTAGAAAGGTATGCAAGGATAGATCCTAACTTCAGGAGAAAAGTAATCCTCACCCAGGGAGACCAGGTTCCTGTAGTTCTCCAACATCACGTCCCTGTATAAAGTCCTCTGAGCAGGGTCCAGGCACATCCACTCCTCCTCAGAGAATTCTATAGCCACATCCTTGAATGTCAAAGGGCTCTGAAATGAAAACACAATTTACCGAAGGGTTATGGGTAGAGTTCTTATGTTTCCACAAAAAGAGAAGACAGGTGAGAGGATGGAGAAGACTCATTGAGATGATTATTCCGACAAATCCAAGTAAAGTATTTCTGAGCACATTATGTCTTCTCTTCTGTTTTACTGTAGTCTTCAACCGAAGGTTCTAATATCCTTTAAATGAGGGTATTTCTCATTCTTGTGGACAATTTAAGAAACTGACAAATAAAAACATCAATGCAGGGCTATCTCTGTATGTGTGTTAGATACTATTTTTGACACAGAAAGTGATATTGAGTATGGAGATGAGCTAAAGGATGGGTGGCAACTTCAGAGATGACAATATTCACGGTGCCTTTAACCAAAGACCAGAATCTAAAATCCAAGATATGGCAGCAAGAGCAGTGACTGAAGCTTCTGAACACTTCCCTGTGCTAGGTGTTATGCTAAATACCATATACTGACATAATAGCTCAGGAGAGAAAGCTCTGGTGCCATTTTACTGAGAACTGTGTCAGATATGGGTGTCTAATCTTTTTTTTCCTTCCATACTTTGAAGAATTGTATTGGGCCACCCATTGAATACAAAAACACTAACAAAACCTGATGAGGAAAGACAGGGCTGTGGATGAACCTCAAGGACTTTATGCTATGAAAATATACAAGGCACAAAAAGACAGTGTGGGTTTCTGCTCCTACGGAATACTTAATGTTGTTAACGTCTTCTTTTTTTTTTT
>NW_003852607.1:1443105-1447268 GCF_000181295.1 Otolemur garnettii | reverse complement strand
GTTGTTAACTTCTTAAAGGACACCATGAAAGACGGCAGAGAAATGAAAAGTCAGAGGGGGAATTGGTATTCCTCAGCATATAGTTTCCCAGTGTGAAAAACTTTGAGGAACATGTAACACAATAATGGGAATACACCTAACACTGCTGAACTGTGAAGACGCAAAGAAACAAACTTTACTAAAGGACATATCAAAAACATGATCAAGAACAAGCAAACCCAATCCTCATCAGAACATGTGGACATCTCTAATTGTAGAACATAAATGTCTTAACACAAAACTAAGAAAAAGACATGAAGGCTATGTTAACCAGCTGGATGAAAGTATTTCAAATTGTATACAGAAACAGTACACTGTACCCCACGATAGTATTAATGTACACTGCTATGATTTCATTAAAAAAATAAATAAATAAAAAGAACATGTGGACATGTAAAGACCTCTGTGATGAGAAGTCCTGAGCCGGCTCGGTGCCTGTGGCTCAAGCGGCTAAGGCACCAGCCACATACACCTGAGCTGGTGGTTCGAATCCAGCCTGGCCCGCCAAACAACAATGACAGCTGCAACCAAAAAAAAGCCGGGCATTGTGGCGAGTGCCTGTAGTCCCAGCTACTTGAGAGGTAGAGGCAAGAGAATCACTAGAGCCCCGGAGTTGGAGGTGAGGTCTGATGCCACGGCACTCTATCCAGGGCAACAGCTTGAGGCTCTGTCTCAAAAGAAAGAGAAGTCCAGAGCCTTGGAGTTGCTGTGAGCTGTGATGCCACAGCACTCTATCCAGGGCAATAGCTTGAGACTCTGTCTCAAAAGAAAGAGAAGTCCAGAGCCATTCAAAGACAAGGAAAATACTTGGGTGTCAATGAATCTCTGTCACGTCAAAGGAGAACAAACGTAATTGTGAAAAGAAGAAAATGGAGGGATTTACCAAACTAAACATGAAGCCCTTAGGACATTAAATACCCAAAATAAGATCTACATAATAATTCAAATTAAACAGAAACATAACCAAAATGTTACAGAAAAAACTGTAGACTAAATGAAACATAGTATTTTGTAATCAGGCAAGGACCTGCAAAGAAAATAAATGAAACAAGGGCACAAGAAAAACCAGGTGGCATTAGAAAAAAACAGATTTCTGTTTCACATTTCTAAAATGCATAATTTATAAAAAGACACCAAGTTATGTATAAAGAATATAAACCAAAGGATATAAAATAGATCCTAAAATACCTGAAAAGAAAATGGAGCAAAGTATGAAAATCCATTTCATAGGGTGGCAACTGTAGCTCAGTGAGTAGGGCGGCGGCCCCATATACCAAGGGTGGTGGGTTCAAACCCGGCCCCGGCCAAACTGCAACAAAGAATAGCCAGGGGTTGTGGTGGGTGCCTGTAGTCCCAGCTACTCAGGAGGCTGAGTCAAGAGAATCGCCTAAGCCCAGGAGTTGGAGATTGCTGTGAGCTGTGATGTCATAGCACTGTACCGAGGGCGATAAAGTGAGACTCTGTCTCTACAAAAAAAAAAAAAAAGAAAGAAAGAAAAAAAATCCATTTTATAGGGCGGTGCCTGTGGCTCAAAGGAGTGGGGCGCCGGCCCCATGTGCCAGAGGTGGTGGGTTTAAACCCAGCCCGGCCAAAGAAAAACTGCAAAAAAAAAAAAAAAAAAAAGAAAGAAAATCCATTTTATATATACACTTCCACAAAATAAAGAAAATTATGAACACTTACAACAAATTGAAAAATATTAACACAAAGGTTGGTCATTTTCCTCACAGTTTCAAAAGTTTGAAGTACAAAAAGAACACAGGAGCAAGTTTTATTTAATGAGGGAAAAAATCTCACCTGCTCTGGGTAGATTCTCTAGACCCAGCTTCTGTAACCCTGCTCCACAGAGAGTGACAGTGCACCCAGATGTGGCTCCTAAAAAGTCCCTACTACCCAACAGCACTGACACCACAGGGGCCACATCCCCTCTCTAACTGATGTCCTTCCCAGGGCCCTGCCCCATGGAGCCTCTGCATAAGCTTAAGTCACTGGGTCATGGGGAGAGGGACTGAGGGAAGGCAGGGTTTAGTTGCAGCAAACACATCAGGGTGCAGAGTCAGAGACCAGCAAGTCTAGTGTTCAGCATTTCAGAAAGGAGGGGGACTCAGACAACCCACCAAGAACATCACTATACCTGAGGCACAGCCATTTCTGAATCTTCTTCTGGGCTTCTTCTTGTATAACTGGATTCTTTAGAAGTCAATCCTGAATAAGAAAAATACTCTGCTTATTGTCTGGAATCAAAACAATCCCTCCCTGTGATACAACCACTCACACAGGGAAAGCCTCGCCCTGCGGAAAGGCAGGTCCTCTGCTGCCCACTGCACCGAGAGGGATGCAGGGACAAGATGCTGCTACAGAAAGACAAACTGGTGATTCTCTGACCCCCTCACCAGAGCCTGCCTCCCTCATGGTGACATCCCACACACAGGGCAGCAGAGGAGAGCTGGGCTGCGCTGAGTTTCCCTCCAGGACACAGCCCCATACCTGAGGCAGATACAGCCCTTCACCCCTCTGTGATCACAAACTGACCTCAGCCCTCAGCAATGGGGGACACAGAATGGACACACCTGGTCACTGGGACCATTACTGAAGGTGGGCCCCCACCTGACAGTATGAATGGGAAGGAGACAGAAGAGATGTATTTGAAAAAAGCCTCCACATTCTATGTGATACCAGGCCTGAGCTCCACTCAGAGGGGCAAGGCCAGGACCACTTCCACCACTGTCTCTGCTTTACTCTTGGAGACTTGTCACCAGCATCCTCACAACTAATGGCGAAGGACCCAAAAGAAACATATAGCTCAACCAACATGGACTATGAGGGGCCTGGTGGGGGTGAAGAGGTGGCTGAAATATTACCTGGTGGGGACAGAAGTCCTCTGTGAGAAGGTGATATCAGAACAAACAGGTAAGTAGGAAGGGTGCGTGTTACCTGCAGCCAACTGGCAGGAGAGTTCTAGAAAGACAGACATCCACCATTATGTCCCCAAGGCAGGAGCAGTGTGGGGAAAAGAAAAAGGGCCAGGTGGCTAGAACAGAGTCAGTGAGCAGGACACCAGTAGATGAGGCCAGAGAGGTCCTGGGTGAGCAGAGCAGGGAGAGCCCAGGCCTTCACGCTTATATATCTCCTGTGTCTCAAGACAACTTTCAAAAGGATGTATTTCCCCCTCTTGCTTTTTTTTTTTTTTTTTTGAGACAGAGCCTCAAGCTATCCCCCTGGGTAGAGTGCCAGGGCATCACAGCCCACAGCAACCTCCAACTCCTGGGCTCAGGTGAGTCTCCTGCCTCAGCCTCCCAAGTAGCTGGGACCACCGGCACCCGCCACAATGCCCAGCTATTTTTTGGTTGCAGCCATCATTGTTGTTTTGGCAGTCCTAGGCTGGATTCGAACCTGCCACCTTAGGTGTATATGCCTGGTGCCTTAGCCACTTGAGCCACAGGTGCCAAGCCCCCACCTCTTGTAAGTAAACGTGTACTGTTTTTCTCTGCTTTACACAAAAATGTGCTGAACACACTGTTGATTGGTCATGAGTTAACTTGGGTTTTCATACCCAAATGTTATTCAATAATCACGAGGTATCATGTGTCTGCACTTGCAATACCTATGGCAATTTTTCAAATACAGGGTAATGTGGGATGTTGTAAAAGCTCTCTTGATTGTCACACAGGAATACTTAACAGTGACATGAGATTACTTCTGGGTAAAATTACTTATCAACAATATTTTGGTCTCGTGCAGTGGTTCATGTGAGTAATCCTAGCATTCTGGGAGTATGAACAGGTGGATTGCTTGAGCTCAGGAGTTTGTAATCGTCCTCAGCAAGACTGAGACTCCCATATCTACTATAAATACAAAAACACCAGCCCAGCGTCATAGTGGGCACTTGTAGTACCAGCTACTTGGGAGGCTGAGGCAAGACAATCACTTGAGCCCAAGAGATTAACATTATGATGCCATGGCACTCTACTCAGGGCAAGAGCTAAAAAACAAAGAAAAACAACGGGTTAAGATATGTCTTGGGCTCGCTGCCTGTGGCTCAAGCGACTAGCGCCAGTCACATACACCTGAGCTGGCGGGTTCGAATCTAGCCCAGCCCGCCAAACAACAATGATGGCTGCAAC
>NW_003852607.1:1436075-1442941 GCF_000181295.1 Otolemur garnettii | reverse complement strand
AAAAAAAAAAAAAGATATGTCTTGGCCCGGTGCAGTGGCTCATCCCTGTAATCCTAGCATTCTGGGAGGCCCAGACAGGTGGATTCCTTGAGCTCAGGAGTTTGAGAATAACCTGAGCAACAGTGAGATTCTACCTCAACTAAAAACAGAAGAAATGGCCAGGTGTCATGGTGGGCACCTGTATTCCCAGGTACGAGGCCGGCTGAGACAAGAAGAAGCCTTGATCCCAAGAGTTTGAGGTTGTTGTAAGATATGATGATGACGCAACACTCTAGCCCAGGCAACAGAGCAAGATTTACCATGTCTTACATATTACAACACAGTATAAGAAAATTATTCCTTGGGGCCATAGTGTTTCCTTATGTCAAGACAGGTCAATCGATATGTGAGTGATATAGGCTTCCTGAGGCCACAGGTTCAAAACTTGTATTATTTAAGTACAACTCACACGGCAGTTACCATGTTAAATATTTGACAAGAAGTTCCATGAGCCCCAGGGAGCACAGGGTTGTTCTGCTCTGAGACATGAGGACTCTAGGAGAATATGTTTCACAGAGCTCAGGAAGTCCCCTTAGGACACATGAAAGTGGACATGCCTGTTACTTGGCCCACCAGAGAGGTAAGGACACAATGAGACACTGAATTCCAGAGTTCAGGGGAGAGGGCTATGGGGAAAACAGAGACATGTCACAGGGGTTTAAACCATGACGTGAGATAATAAGGAAAGGCAGGTTATGGACAGAGATGACAAAAGATTCAAGGAAGAAATTCTGGACACCCTGGTGCCTCACACCTATAATCCTAGCACTCTGGGAGGCTGAGGCAGGAAGATCCCTTGAGCTGAGGAGTTCCAGACCAGCCTGAGCAACAGTGAGGCCCTGTGTCTACTAAAATCAGAAAAACTACCCAAGTGTCATGGTGGGCACCTCTACTCTCAGGTAGTGGGGAGGCTGAGGCAAGAGGATCTCTTGACCCAAGAGTTTGAGGTTGCTGTGAGCTATGATAATGCTAGGGCACTCTACCAGGTGACACACACTCCACCTCCAAACATAAATATATAAATAAAAATAAAAATTGATGAAGCTATGAAGGGAGAATGCCAGGCCACTGTGAGACTCTGAGTGGGACTGGCAATGATGCAGAATTGCAGGGCCAGCAACACCTAGGAGTGGAGATATGTCATTCCCTGTCACTACTGGGTTCCAGGCCCTCAGGGAAGGTGGGTTGTTAGAAAATGTCTTCCCTTTAATGTTTGAAATAGGAAAAACTCCTCATTCTGCACACAGAATATTTTACATCTAGTCACTAATGTTTGTGTGGTTTCCCCCAGTGACCATTACTTTGAGGGACTCCCAGCTGGGTGCCCCATAATCTAACTTGATTTTGACATAGTAACGACATGTGGATAGGGTCAGATCCCAAGGACTGAGTCACCAAGACTGTTTCTTCACACGTGGATAAAAATCATGTTTTCCAACACCCCTCCCAGGTTTTCATTTATCTGTGAGAATGGCTCTTGCTTCTTTTTGTTCATGTATGTGCTCTGGAATATTCCCGTATCAAAAGAGTCAAACTTTGGAAAATGTTTTCCTAAGTTTATAAACAGCTTTGCAAAATTACGAAAATGGGAGCAAAGAGTCATAAAACACATAATTTATAGCTGTTCAGTCATAAGTTCTGGTCCCTACTGGGGACCTGGGACTGGCACCTGATGTGGGGCAGCCTCATGGGACTGAGCCCGACAACTAAAGATCTGATCCCATGTCCAGGTAGACAGTGTCACAACTCAGTTACCTTATGGACACCCTATGGGTATCTGACAGACAGCTCCATGCTGATGAGGAATGACTCCCACACATGTCAGTGACCAGAGGTGGCATATTCTGTGTTGAGCACTCATAGACTTCCTGATTATAAAAGTAGGAAAAACAGGGCGGTGCCTGTGGCTCAGTGAGTGGGGTGCCAGCCCCATATACTGAGGGTCACGGGTTTGAACCTGGCCCCAACCAAACTGCAACAAAAAATAGCTGGGCGTTGTGGTGGGTACCTGTGGTCCCAGCTACTAGGGAAGCTGAGGCAAGAGAATCAACTAGACCCAAGAGCTAGAGGTTGCTGTGAGCTGTGACGCCACTGCACTCTACCAAGGGTGACGAAGTGAGACTCTATCTTTAAAAAAATTTTTTTTAAGTAGGAAAAACACTTTGGTTTTTCTTCCTATCTCAGGCACTCTCACACTCCTTACCCCATCTTAGGAAAATGGAAAAGGGTGACCCTCAATGGAATGAGTCAACTCACTGGCCTCTGGCTGAATCTGGACTACACATGGAGGCTAGCCTGTGAGGCCAGGAATTATTTCATGCATGAGCATTATGAACAGGAGTTGTGCAATTCTCAACTTCGTCTCTAAGTTTGCAGGAAATGCTAAACTTATTAGATTACAAATAGGGGAAACACTGTGTCACAACTTAATCATCACACACAATCACATGAAGACTCATCTGGGCTCTGGGCTCCTCTGTCTTCATTTCCTTGTGTTTCTCTCCCTCATTCTCTACAAATCACTCATCCTCACCCTTCTCTCCTCTGCTCTTGCTTTTCTCTTTTCCTCTGTCTCCCCCTGGGCTTCTGCTCCTCATTCTGTGGCCCTCTCTCCTGCTCTTTCTCCCCATCTTCCCTCTTTTCTTTCTTTTACCAATTCTGCTCCATTTGTAAAAGGTGTCACCTTTTGCAGCTCTTTCTCCCCAATCTTCTGACTATCTCAATCTCACAAAGCTCTCCCTCTTTTTTCCCCATCTGCTCCCCATGTTAAATTTCCTCTTCCTTGTTACATACCCTGTCTTCTCTCCCACCCAGCTTTGGTTCCCTGTCTGCTCTCCTGGTCACCCCCTTCTGGTGTCCCAGCACCAGGCTGCTCTGTCTGCCCTGACTTCCAATCATTCCTGCTTTCCCAGGACTCTCTGGCTGAGGCCCCTTTCCATTTGCTGCCAGTTGCCCTATGTTAGTTTCCTTCATCTGTCTAGGTTTTCTGAAAATTGCTTCAGGAACTTCCCCTCACCCCCTACCCCAACCCCTGGTGTCCTTCCTTCTGCTAGGTTGGCCAGAAGAATTCCAAAATCAGAGCAAGCACTGGCCATCCATTTTGAGCATAAGGCACTCTATCTTGGCTGTTCAGTGACCTGTGCTGAAACCAATCCCTTCAGGGACTCAGCCAGGAAGGAGGAACTATGGGACACAATGGCTCCAGAGGAGTAAAGAGAGTGGTCTCAGCAGGTAGGCAGCTGAAACTCTACATGGCCAGACACTAGGACACTAAAGTAACATTCTCCTGCACCCAACCTACCTAAAACCTTTGAAAGGTAAGCACTCTTGATCTTCCAAGATGGTGCCTATTGAGTTTCAGCCCGCCTTCACAGAGGTGGCAAATAAACTTTACCTATTGCTCCACATCCACTTTGGCTCCACTGCTACCTTACACCTTAGGCTTTCACTCTCCAGTCTCTGCGAATCCCTCCCACGTCTTATATTGGGCAGTATTCATGGTGTTCCAGGAAGTCCAGGCCCAGTGGAGAGCAAAAGAACACCCAAACACCCTGTTTAAAAGAGAAAGGGCTTGGCTCGGCGCCTGTGGCTCAATCAGCTAAGGCACCAGCCACATACACCTAAGGTGGCGGGTTCGAATCCCCAGCCCGGCCCGCCAAACAACAATGACGGCTGCAACCAAAAAATGGCCAGGCGTTGTGGCGGGCGCCTGTAGTCCCAGCTACTTGGGAGGCTGAGGCAGGAGACTCGCTTGAGCCCAGGAGTTGGAGGTTGCTGTGAGCGTGATGCCATGGCACTTTACCCAGGGGGACAGCTTGAGGCTCCGTTTCAAAAAAAAAAGAGAAAGGGCTTTATTCCAGGGAAGCAAAGGGTGACTAAAGTCCAAAATGGCCTCACTCTCTGACAGGTTTCATCTTCTTTTTATCTCCATTCAAAAGTTCCAGCTCAAGTGTATCTTTCTCATTGGTCAGTTTGAATAAGCTAGAGAAGCGGGCTGTGGCTTTTGCAGACAGACGTGGAACCAAATATTAGTTTCCAGGTCTCAGGCAGTCAAGTGCCTTAAAATTCTTTTTTTTGAGACAGAGCCTCAAGCTGTCGCCCTGGGTAGAGTGCTTGACGTCACAGCTCACAGCAACCTCCAATTCCTAGGCCTAAGTGATTCTTCTGCCTCCGCCTCCCAAGTAGCTGGGACTACAGGCGTCCAACACAACACCCGACTATTTTTTGGTTGCAGCCGTCATTGTTTCTGACGGGACCGGGCTGGATTCCAACCGGCCAGCTCAGGTATATGTGGCTGGCACCTTAGCCGCTTGAGCCACAGGCGCCAAGCAAAGTGTCTTAAAATTCTTAAAGCTGAGTCACCACGGGGAGGTCCTTGCAGGTTTGTTTTGGGGCCTTCTTGAGAAGATCTCTGTTCTCATAGACCTCACTTTTCCAGGGTATGCTCTCTCCTTGAGTCTCCTTCACTCTTCCTCTAAGTTTTCCTATGTCCTCCCACTTCCTCTCCGTCTCTGTTACTCCACACATTCATCATAATAAATAGGAATAACATGCTCGCCCGAACAGCGCACAAGAATTACCTTTGAAAGGACATTTGGTGTCACACGCCACTTAGAGGAACTGGTGACTGAGAATTGTCCTGGGGAGCTGACCCGCCAAGAACAACGGCAGGGTAGGGCTGAGGGGACGGATTAGGGCAGAGGTGGGGTCTGCAGAAACCCTGGAACAGGGACAGGACGGGGCTCCTCGGAGAGCGGGGCTGCGGCGCTGCCCTCCAGGGACACTCGGGTGAGCCCTGGGACCCGGAAGTGCGTGAATCCCCCACCTGAGTGAGGACTTTAAGGGGCGCGGGAGGGAGTGCAGGGGTCACTCAAGGGCATTAGGAGCGACACGGTGCAAAATGGGGTGTCTCCCATACCTGTGGGAGAAAGACCGGGGCCAGGACCTGCCTCAGGGCGACTCAGTCCACAGGGAAGAGACTCCGGCCGCTCACTGGGACGTGAATTTACTCGGAGTAGAAGGACCATGAGGAAATGTGAGGTCGCAACGGCCCCTAGAATCCGGGTATAGAGGGGCTGGGGAGTGAGAAACGAACACGTGATCGCAAAAAGAGAAACTCACCAGGCTCGGGATCGCGTCCGTTCCAGTGAGTGGCTTCCGGGTGTGAGGTAACCCGCACAGGTAGGAGAGGCGGAGGAACTTTACAGGTTGTGGGCGGGCACGGACACGGGGCGGGACCTCAAGGGCCGGCACGGACTTGGGGCGGGATCGCAGGGGAGGGGCGGGCCTGGGCGGGGCCTACCATTCGGGCGTTCTTGTTCCCCAGGTGCCCAGTTTCCTGGGTTTATGGGAGAAGACGTCGGAAGAGGCAAGGAACTATTCAGAGTCACGAAACTAGAATCTAGCTGGGACCGTCAGCGTCGGCTGGTGATTAAATCCAGGAACGTTCCTGCAATTAAAATTAAGTTGTGTAATCACATTAACTACTCCAGGGATGTCGGTGTGGGAGAGGCAAACTACAATGTGAATTGCAAACCCCTCCCTGGGCTGAATGTGTAGTTTAAGGCTGATGCCCAACAGAACACACTAGAAATCCTTTCCGTTTCTATTCGCAGTTCACTCCAGAGGGAGGGCTTCAAGCCTAAGCTCATTTTCAGAGACTTTCAGTGGGACAACCGTGGGGCCTGTAGTGTTCAGGCTACTGTAAGTGGTCACTAAGGGTTGTTTTGAAAAAGCAGTAACTCTTGAATGTAAACGGGAATTACATACGTGTTCTTCACACTAGTTATTCTCTTACACTCTTGAGATTATGTACCTTTAAGATAAAATTTGTTGGCCTTATAGTAGGCTCACATCAGTACGTTCTGAATGTACTGTAAATTCATGTAAATGTCAGTTCAACATGAAGGTTATTCGAAAATATATTTTAAAAATTGTTATATATATACATATATTTTAAGACAGGGTGTCTAACTCTGTCACCCTGAGTAGAGTGACTCTTGTGTCATAGTACATTGCCACCTTAAAATCTTGGGCTCAAGAAATCCTCTCACCTCAGTCTCTCAAGTAACTGGGACTTCAGCCACCCACCACAATGTCCAGTAGTTTTTCTCTTTTTAATAGAGACAGGGTCTCACGCTTGCTCGTGCTGATTTAAACTCCTGATTTCAAGTGATCCACCCGCCTTACCCTCCTAGAGGGCTAGTATTACAGGTGTGTGCCAATGTGCCAGGCTAAATTTTCATATATTTTTGGTCTTTGTTTTCTCTTCTCAAATGATCGTCTTGCTGCAGCTACCCAGGTACGTGGGATTATACATGTGCACCACCTCATACAACTTGAAATTATTAAAACAAAATGTATTTATTATGTAAGTTTTTTATTAAGCAATTTTGGAGAAAATCAAATATGCTGCATGCCAGTTTTCCTGGCACAACCAAAAACACATCTTGCTTTTCTGAAAGACTGTCACTCTGAATAGAAATATAAGCTGCAGGAAGGTGGCACAGCTAGGGATTCAGCGATAGAGATTATCTCCTTGTCACAAAGTGAAGTTGAAGACTGAAGGATTTTCCCTCTTATTACCTTTTCATTTTCCTCTGCAGATGCTCATTAACTTCCAAAGGTTGATTTCCAAGCATCTGTGGCTCAAGTGGCTAAGGCGTCAGCTACGTACACCCAAGGTGGCGGGTTAGAATCCAGCCTAGCCCGCCAAACAACAATGACAGCTGCAACCAAAAACTAGCTGGGCGTTGTGGTGGGTGCCTGTGATCCCAGCTACTCGAGAGGCTGAGGCAGGAGACTCGCTTGAGCCCAGGAGTTGGAGG
>NW_003852607.1:1430052-1435614 GCF_000181295.1 Otolemur garnettii | reverse complement strand
CTACCTCTGGCATATGGGGCCGGTGCCCTACCCTTTTGAGCCACAGGTGCCACCCATGTTTCCTTAATTCTTAAAAAAATCTCCTTTTGTAAAATTCCTTTATCATCTTTATAATAAGTATTTCCACACAGTAATCTAGTTTCTACTATAAAAAATTTTTAGGAAATTTAACCAAAATATATTTCACTTTTTTTCTTCATGGAGACAGAATCTCCCTGTGTCACTCAGGGTGGAGTGCTGTGGCATTAGCTTAGCCCACAGCAACCCCCATGTCCAGGACTCAAGTGATCTTCTTGCCTCAGCCTCTTGAACAGATGGCAACATAGTCCCCACCATGTGACCCACCAGACTAATTTTTCTATTTTTAGTAGAGATAGGGTCTTGTACTTTTTCAGACCAGTTCTGAACTCCTGTGCTTAAGTGAGTCCCCCACCTCCACCTTCCAAAATGCTAGGATTACAGGTGTGGGCTACCACATACTATACAATGTAACTTCTGGGGCAACCAAGAAAGGAATGAAGTATGTGATTAACATGGTCTGTCCTAACCAACTTGAGTGATTTCAGGAGAAAATTCTGTTACCTTAAAAAGTCAAACTGCATCATGTGATATTTGAATATTAACACCTCTGTACCTCTGTCTTCTCTTTTCCTCTTCTGCTCATCTGGGCAGCTAACAGCAATGTCTGAGTGCTCCCTCCTTTGGGACCAGGTATAGGTTTAAATCACACGTGGGTACCTCACCTGCACCCCAACCATAAACTTCATAACACCCCATACATGACAGCTCCTCTCAAGCCATGTGTATACCTGCAGGTGGGGAGAAACCTCAGAAACCTCACTGTGTAATACAAATTCTCACACCTCTTCCGTGCACATCACCACTGTCAATATCTCAACCAAAGGTTAGGTGCACGTGAACAACCACAATCCAGGGAAATGAAAAGTAAAAGCTGGTTACAGAGTTACAAGAGTGAATATAGGTGGTTCCTAGTTAATCCAGCAAAATGAAGCTCCATTTCAGTGCTGATTCCACACAGGAACTGCATAAGGGATAATGTTTAAAAATTATGTCAGGGCGGCAGCTGTGGCTCAAATGAGTGAGGTGCCGGTCCCATATGCCAGAGGTGGCGGGTTCAAACCCAACCTTGGCCAAAAAAAAAAAAAAAGAATTTGTAAAAATTATGTCATGGAGTCCTGCAAGGACAAAGGGAAGCAGAGTTATGTTTATTATTATTGCCCAGACAGTCCTTTATTTCATCATAACTTCCATATTAGGATATGTGCATGTTTCCTTAAGGGGCATACTTGGCACAGAAGAGAAGCGTGTAGAAATATTATCATACACAGCATGTTCACCCACAGGATGCATGTTTCAGGGTCTAAGAGTCTGAAGTCATATCTCTGCAATTTTCACTGGACTGATAGACGTATCCTAGGGTGAGCATAGAGACAATAACTTACGTACTGAGAACGATGATGTTGGAGCAATCATACCTACCTAAGTGCATGTACACAAAAGAATCCGCTCCTTGATTTCACCACAAAATGTGTTCTAGGTACCTCAACCAACAGTGCCTCATGCGGTGATTTTCAAATAATGTGCCTTGGTGCACTGATGTGCCCTGAGAGGACCTCAGGTATGCCTCAAAAATTGTTAAAGAGCATTAATGAAATGATGTAGGAAAGACATTCATAGCACAATAAGTATATTCTTTTTCTTTATTCAAGTGTGCCCCCAGAAGTTTAACTATAGTTTCAAGTGTGCTGTGATATAAAAAACCATTAAAAAGGGGCAGCCGTGACTCCATTATTTTTCTCTTCTTTTTAGATTAGTAATAATAGTTATAAAAAGGAAGAACAAAGAGCTGAGGGAAAAAATAAAGGGCAAAGAGGGGGGCAGGGGCCGCAAGAAGCTCCACAGCAGGCACAGGCCATAAATCAGGTAAACAGCCCAGGTAGCAACGACCAATCAGAAGTTCACACAGTACTAACCCCGGCAAAGACTCCAACCACAGAAAGACAGTTAACTTATCAAAATCCCAGGCCTCCCCAAAGACCAATAGGTAAACAGACACTAACTTCTTCCTCAGCCACCTTCCTTAGCATTTTATTGCAACCCATAATACCCTGTGAGAAAGTGTATAAAAGTTTCCCTGCCCATTGTTTTGGGACCACTCTTTTCTACAACCACTTTGATGGTGAGAGTGACCTGAGCATATGCCTGAAAAGAATAAAACTCCTTGGATTTTCCATGTGTGCATGGTCTCTCAGTGGCATATTTGGTCCTTATATTCCAAGTACAGGAAATGTAGTGGCACCAGAAGAGTTCAAGGCCTCAGGTCTTTGGTGGCCTCAGCTCTGACCTCTATGGACAGAGAACTGAGCACCACATGGAATGAAATACAGAAGGACACAGCACAGGGGAAAGAGACCCCTTGGAAATGGCCCTCCCTGTGTCTCACCCAGTCACAGGACCAAAGAGTTCTCAGAGGGCATTCCTGATAAAATAAAGAATTTGCCTTGGTCTTTGTTTGAGCTGCAGCACCACTGGAGGGTGAAAAATAAACTATTCATCGTCTAAAGAACATAGTGATAAGCTGAGACAAAGGTTCCTGCTTAGAGCTCACAGGAGTTAATGTTTTGTTCAATGAAAGAATTCCCTACCCACTTGCAGACTTTCCCACTCACTGTGTAATACAGTGTGGCTTCCACTGTGCTCACCTGAGCTCTTACCTGAGTGCACATTTTGATCAATTTCCTCTCATTTGAAATTCTTTTTTTAAATTTTTTTAAGAGACAGAGTTTTACTTGTCCCCCTTGGTAGAGTACTGTGGTGTCACAGCTCACAGCAACCTCCAACTCTTGGGCTTAGGCAAGCCTGAATGGCTGGTACTACAGGCCCCCACCACAACACCCAGCTATTTTTTGTTGCAGTTTGGGCGGGGCTGGGTTCGAACCCACCACCCTAGGTATATGGGGCCAGCACCCTATTCACTGAGCCACAGGTGCCCTCCTCTGTTAGATAATTGCCTCAGAAAGCCCCTTCCCCCACAAGCCCCTTCCTGCCCTTAAAGTTACAACTCCTCGCCAAGCACAGGGAGTGACTTACCTCATCACTCTGTTCCAGTTACCTGCTGCCACCCCTAAAGGCTCTTTCCGCTGGAGCAATAACTCCTTATTGGTTACCCTACCATCCCATCCCCATTCTAAAACTTCCCTATATAAGAGTACGTTTCTCCTCCCTCTCACTTTCTCTCTCCCCTTCTCCCCCCTCTCACTTCTCTGCTCTCCCTCTCTCTCTTCTCTTCTCCATTCTCTCCTCATCTCTCTCCCCTCCTTTCTCTTCTCTTTTTCTCTCCTCCTTGGTGCTGCTCTGCAGCCTCCCTCCCCCACCAATAAAGACCTTTCATACAAGCCTTGGTGGTCTGTGAGATCTCTGCCGGTCAAGTGCCACCTTTTCACCCTTATTTGTAACTCCTGGTGTTTTCACTTCAGTCTCCACAGTTCAGGGCTCTCTTCCTCCCTCCAACATGCAGAGAACAGTCAGGTCAGGAAACAAGAGTCCTCCTTGTAAAAACAAGGAATCAAGAAGTGCTGTGGCTTTGCTGAAATCTAAGCCCTCCAGTTAAGTAAGAGAAAGGAAATTACAAATGGATCAAGAAATGGTGGTTTTGATTTGCATTTCTTTGCTGATTATGGATGATGAGCACTTTTTCACAAATTCATCCACATACAGCTGCCTTCTGAGTGTGTATAAAACTGTGTTATGCAAACATCTAGCTTTCTGCCAAGAACTCCTGAGTCAAAAGGACCAGAGGAAAAAACTAGAGTTTTAAAAGTCTGCCATGGGCTCGGCGCCTATAGCTCAACCGGCTAAGGCGCCAGCCACGTACACCTAAGGTGGCGGGTTCGAATCCCCAGCCGTCCCGCCAAACAACAATGACGGCTGCAACCAAAAAATAGCCGGGCGTTGTGGCGGGCGCCTGTGGTCCCAGCTACTTGGGAGGCGGAGGCAGGAGACTCGCTTGAGCCCAGGAGTTGGAGGTTGCTGTGAGCTGTAATGCCACGGCACGCTACCCAGGGGGAGAGCTTGAGGCTCTGTCTCAAAAAAAAAAAAAAAAGTCTGCCATGAGGGTTTTTTGCATATGTAAGCTGTGGCCCAACAAAGTGCTGTGTCAGGAAGGGGGCACAAGAGCTGCAAAAAGGAGATGTTCAAAGTTTGGAATCCATATGGAGCTTTTCTCTCTGAGTCAAGGTTTCCATCTCAGCCCAGCTATGTGGGGGCTCCCAAAAGGCGCAGAAGAGAAAATGCAAAGACACACAGGACAGAGCCCGACTGTGAGAGCCACGTTATCCTCACCCAGGGAGACCAGGTTCCTGTAGTTCTCTAACATCACGGCCCTGTACAAAGCCCCCTGAGCAGGGTCCAGGCACTGCCACTCCTCCTGAGAGAACTCTATGGCCACATCCCTGAATGTCAATTGTCCCTGAAATGAGAAACATGTTTCACCAAAGAGGGATGGAAAGAAATCCTCTCTTCACAGAAAACCAGAAGAGCAATGAAAAAATTGATGTGATTGAAGTGTTTTGTAAGATCCATATTAATATACTTTTCAGCTTGCTATGAGTTGTTTTATACATTTCCTTGAGTAGTAAGGGTATTCTCTAAATTAGTGTGGGTCTCACTCTTGTGGACATTAAAGAGAAACAAGTATGACATTAACCCAGGCTTATATCTGTTCTCTATAGATGTATTAGATCTGTTTGACACACCAAATATTATTCAGTGTCCCCTCAAACTAGAAAATGAGTGTTGTCTTCAAGATAACTATGTCCGGCAGCGCCCGTAGCTCAGTAGGTAGGTTGCCAGCCACATACACCAAGGCTGAGGATTGGAACCTGCCGGGCCAGTTAAAATAACAGTGACAACTGCCACAACAACAACAATAACAACAACAACAACAAATAGCTGGGTGTTTGGTGGGCACCAGTAGTCCCAGCTACTTGGGAGGCTGAGGCAAGAGATTCACTTAAGCCCAAGAGTTTGATGGGCTTAACTCTGATGGGTAGAATGCTGTGTGATGCCATGGTACTCTACCCAGGGCTACAGCTAGAGACTCTGTCTCAGAGAGAAAAAAAAAAGATGACTATGTCCACAGTCGCTCTTTGAAAGATCTTTCTCATCTGGGGGCGGTGCCTGTGGCCCAGAGGGTAGGGCACTGGCTCCCTATACTGAGGGTGGTGGGTTAGAACCTGGACCCGGCCAGTGAAAACAGTAGTGACAAATGCAACTAAAAATTAGCTGGGCATTGTGATGGGTGCCTATAGTCCCAGCTACTCAGGAGGCTGATGCAAGAGAATCACATAAGCCCAAGAGTTGGAGGTTGCTGTGAGCTGCGATGCCAAAGTACTCTACTGAGGGCAACAAAGTGAGACTTTGTCTCTAAAAATACATATATATAGCTGGGTGTTTTGGCGGGCAACTGTAGTCCCAGCTACTTGGGAGGCTGAGGCAAGAGAATCACTTAAGCCCAAGAGTTTGAGGTTGCTGAGAGCTGTG
>NW_003852607.1:1428818-1429885 GCF_000181295.1 Otolemur garnettii | reverse complement strand
AAAAAAAAAAAAAGATCAGAATCTAAAAACTGGTATGATGACAGCAACAGCCATGTCAGAAGCTACTAAAGAGTTCCCATGTGATAAGCAGGACTCTAAACACTTGGACTACCTGCTATACTAACAATAGTCAGGAGAGGAAGATCTCTTCTCATCTTGCTGAGGAGACAACTGTCTCACACACTATAAGAAAAAACTTCCCTGGGGTCAATGGGCTAAAAAGAGCAGAGTAAGCACTGATCCTGGGTGACTGGGTACTAGGATTGAACCTAATAGTTCAAACCCTTAAGAAGTAGACCAGCCTAGGGCGGCGCCTGTGGCTCAAAGAAGTAGGGCGCCAGCCCCATATGCCCGACACGTGGTGGGTTCAAACCAACCTCAGAGGTAAATTGACAGAGAATTATCTAATTGAGAAAAATTGAAACAAATTGAAGGGTGAGAACATGGAACTGCTTAAGTCATTATGTTCATATATATACATATGCAGCTGATAAATTAGCCTTCTTACTGATAACAACTCAGTAATGTGATGGAGTAGGGAGCGTCCCAGTGCCTGTCCACCTCTCTACACTATGTTGGCTGGCCTCCTGAGGATGGAGGGAAGAAACTGAGCCACTACTGGGACCTGCACTTCCAGGGTGACACTAAAGACTAAGAAAAACTACTCAAGAGAAACTGTACCAGGGTGTGGCTCACACCTGTAATCCTGGCACTCTGGTAGGCCAAAGAGGGAGGATCTTCTGAGCTCAGGAGTTTGAGACCAGACCGAATATGAGCAAGACCCCATCTCTACCTTAAATGGAAAAACTAGCCAGCAATTGTGGTGGCTGCCTGTAGTCCCAATACGCAGGCAGCTGAGGCAGGAGGATCATTTGATCCCAGGAGTTTGAGGTTGCTGTGAGATATGACAACACAGCACACTACCCAGTGTGACTCAGTGAAAGTATGTTTCAGGCTCGGCACCTATGGCTCAAGCAGCTAACGTGCCAACCACATACACCTAAGGTGGCAGGTTCGAATCCCCAGCCCGGGCCGCCAAACAACAATGACGGCTGCAACCAAAAAAT
>NW_003852607.1:1421121-1427107 GCF_000181295.1 Otolemur garnettii | reverse complement strand
AACAAAGTCAGCATCAGACAGTCCCAAGGCAAACCAAGCTTGCATGCTTTACATATGAGGAAATTAGCTATAGGGTTTCAAGAATATTTACTAAACACATGTGACACTACAGCACTCTTGAGCCCGCCCATCTGGGCTCAAGGTCCCCTCTGTCTTCATTTTCCCTGTTTCCCACCCTCATTCCCCACACATCTATCACTCTCCTCTCTTGCTCTTTTTCTTTTCCATGTTTTCCACTGGGCTTCTGCTCCTCATTTTGTGCCCTGCCTCTCCTGCTCTTCTTCGTCTTTTCTCAATTCCTTTTTTTACACCTGATTTGCTCCATTCTGGAAACTTCTTTTACCTGCTGGGGCTGTTTGTTTCAATGTCTGCATTGTCCCCAATCTCATGTATTTCTGCCTCTTTCTTCCCTGTCTCTGCTTCCCCCTTTCCCTGGTAAATTCCCTCTCCCTCCTGACACCACCTTCCCAACTTTCTGGCTGCCCCCACCACCACCTGTCCAGGCTTCTTTCCCATTGTTCTGTCTCTGCTCTCCTTTTCACAAGGTTCCCCCTCTAGTCCCACCACCAGGCTGCTCTGTCCTGGCTCCAAATCCTTCTTCTTCTCCCTCACTGTCAGTGTGAGGAGCTTCCCCTTTGCTGCCCCACTCCCTATTTTGCTGCCCTGGGTGTATTTCTCTAGTTACTTTCTTCTCCTGTCTTCAGCTTCTTTCACTCCTTTGGTGACTTTGCAGATCTCTCCCCATTTACCACCCTCTGCTTGGGGTCTGCCTCATTTTTCTATTCTCCTCAGTTTTTCTATTTACTCACACTCACTCTTAGATGCACATGCACAAGGACAGAGACAGAGATAAGAAGACAGCCTCTGGGACAGCATATTGTCCAGCGAGGTGGCATTTTGGAAAGGAGAACAAGTGTCAAAGGGAACATCCAAGTGGCATCCCCGCCCACACTGAGCCGGGTCTGGGTCCGGGTCCGATGATGTGGTGGTCACGAGGGGGAAGCCTGTGTAGCAAAAAGGCCCAACACCAGGAGGAGAAGATGCTGGCGAGATTAGGTGCGGGTGTGGTCAGAGGAATCCCAGAACCCTGGAGAAGAGGCAGTTCCTCCCTGACTGGGGATGCGGTACTGCCCTCCAGGGGTGACAAGCCCATGGCTGGGGCGGGGGCGCAAAAATCCTGAATTCACGCCCCTGAATCCACTTGGCAGGTGAAGACTGTGCATGGCAAGGAGGCTGAGAAGTCAGTAAAGGGTTTCAATCAAGAAAACAGAGCATCAAGTGTGTACATGGCATGTGGATGAGACCAATCACTGAGCCATTTCAAGAAAAGGGTACATGACCCCAGGAAGTCCTGGGGACATGAGTTCATGTAGGGTGAAGGGACCATGCGTGAGATTTTAAGGATTGTAGGGAACTTGGGTCTGTCAAAGCAGGTTGCTGGCCCGGCCCGTGAAACTGTGGGGACATGGACAGATGTACCTTCTTGCTCTGTACCTTCTTGCTTGTTCCCTATATGTACCGAGGAGCCCGTGGTCTCAGTTAGGTAAGGCTCTCCATCACAAGAAGCTAGTTGTCTCAGTCAGGTCAGAGGTGCCAGAGCACCTCAATGGTGTAGCAGTCAGTCTTAATAAGAGGAGCCTAGTAGGAAACTAGACTAACGTCTCTCTCCCGTGACTATTTATGGAAGTGATTCCTTGGTGATTTACACCACAAGTGTGGAGACTGCCAATGAATGATGTATGTGCTCTCATGCTCTTTAATGAGAGACCAATCCCTTCCCCATTCCCTTATTACCAAGATGTTTCTTTTCAGGTTATCTCCTACATGGGTCATTGGATACGGGGAGCTAGTAGACTCCCAGACTTAATGTACACAAGAAAGACACACCCATCGTGATGTGACTCTGACGCCACACCTTGGGATTACAGGCATCTACCACAACGTCAAGTCATTTTTAGAGGCAGACTCTCTCATGCTCAACCTAGTATGGAAATCATGAGCTCAAGCAATCCACTGGTCTCCGCCTCCCAGAGTGGGAGGATTATAGGCATAAGCCCCCAGCTCAGCCTGGCATAACTCTTAACATATTTTCAACTTATTATTATGCAGTATATACCCAAATTAATCCTGGAGAATTGGAGATTTCTTTATTCGTTGTATCAACTCTCCAATGTGGAATGAAAATTGTGAGAATTGGTTAGTTTACCATACCACTGCATTTGTGTTCTTGACCCTAAACTCTTTAATGAATCCTAAGGATGCACATTACATTAGCAAACTTTCTAGACTCACTGCATTTGTCTTCCTTTCTATCCAGTATGAACCTCTCATGACTAAATGGCTTGATGCATTCACTACATTTGTATTCTTTTTTTTTTGGCTAGGGCTGGGTTTGAACCCACCACCTCCAGCATATGGGACCAGCGCCCTACCCTTTTGAGCCACAGGCACTGCCCCTTCACTATGTTTGTGTAGCTGCTCTCCAATATGATCACTCTGATGATGTTCAACACCTTTCAAAACCCTAAACAGACACTATATTTGTTCTTTTTTCTTTTTTTTTTTGAGACAGAGCCTCAGTAGAGTGCCATGGTATCATAGCTCACAGCAACCTCCAACTCCTGGGCTCAAGCGATTCTCCTGCCTCTGCCTCCCAAGTAGCTGGGACTACAGGTGCCTGCTACAATGCCAGGCTATTTTTTGGTTGCAGCCATCATTGTTGTTTGGCAGACCTGGGCTAGATTCGAACCTACCTGTTTAGGTGTATGTGACTGGCACCTTAGCCACCTGAGCCACAGGCGCCGAGCCCACACCATATATTTGTATGGTTTCACCAAAGATAAATTTCTTGAGGCCCAGTGTGTTTGAGGCTAGGATAATATCTCTGGTACATACAATTACATAAATGCCCTTTAAAATGAACTTTCTGTGTCAATTCATACTTGAACTCATAATGAAGGGTTTAAAACCCTCATTGTAATTTATAAGATTTCCCTCAAGTAGGAATTCTCTCATGATGTATAAGGTGTGAATTGTGGCAGAAGACCTTGCCATGTGCATTAGATTTGAATTCTCTCTCCTGTATGGGTTATCTCATGTGTTTTGAGAAGTGAGTGGACACTAAACAATTTGCTGTGCTCAGGTCTTAGGTTTGACTCCAGCAAGGACTGTTCAAAAATTTCAAATGTCACGCTTATGCCCTACTGGTTCCCATTCCCATTCAATATATTTCCAAGGTTGCCCTCTTCCATGGATTTATGTCATCTTTATGTGACAACTAAAGACTTTGCTGCATTGCTCACACTTGGAATGTGTGAATTACTTAACATCCTCCAAGGCTTTAATTCTAAGAAAATACCTTCCCATATTACTCACATTGTCCGATTAATAAGATATTTCGGTTAGATAAGGACCCTCTTATATTTGTGTCCTGCTCCCATAACAAAAGCTATCAATGTAACCTGGTTCTGTGTTCTCTTAATGAATCCCCAACAACAAAAAAAAAAAAAAAAAAAGAAAGAAAAAACCAAAAATGACGTTTCTCCAGAAAGAAATCTCTGATGACATTCAAGGTAGGAATTGTCACTAAAAACTTTGCCATGTTCTATTTATTATATTTGAAAGGTTTCTCTAGAATGGAGTTCACAAAAGATTTAGCTGCACTCGTTACATTTCTAATGCTTCTTTCCAGTATGAACCCTATGATGATGTGCTAAGCATGAGTTAGGACTGAAAAGTTTTCCACATTCATTACATTTATAATGTTTCTCTCTAACAGGAATTCCCCAATGGGAGCCAGGTGTGGTGGCTCACACCTGTAATATCAGTACTGTGGGAGGCTGAGGAGGGAGAATTGCTTGAGCTCAGGAGTTTGAGACTTGCCAGAGAGAGAGTGACACCCCAACTCCTAAAAAAATGAAATAAAAAACTCAGCTAGGAACCACAGTGAGTGCCTGTAATCCCAGCAGCCTCCAGAGACTACGGCAGCAGAATGCCCACACCCGAAGTCTGAGGTTGCAGTAAGCTATGACACCGTTGTACACTGCTCAGGGCATACTGTGGGACTATGTGTCAACCACCACCACCACAACAAAAAACAATGCTCCAATGGGAATTCTAGGTAGATGGCCAAATAGTAGCAACCCTTGGCAGAGGCTCCTGACTAGAGGGAGAAAAACTGGACAGAATCAAGACACTGTGAAGCCAAAGGTGGGGAGCTGAGCCAAAAAAGTTTGGCAAGCTGTGACTCCAAGGAAGAGCATTCAAGAAAAAAAAAAATTACAGGTACAAAGCCTATGGACTAGAGAATGGGAGAAACCTCCCCCAAGCAGGCCTGCCACGGGCTCTGTGTGTGAGCAGAGTACAAAGGCTTCTCATTTTACCTCACTGGAGAAAGCAGCTAAACACCAGGTCTCTCTCTCCAGGGAGGTCCCACTTATGAACCTAGACACCAACCCACCAGGCATAAAATTAAACAAATATTTTCCTCCACAATTCCAAACTCGCAGTCCACCCTTCCTCCTTTACATGGTGGTCTGAGGTTCTCCCCTGAAGAGCACAGAGTGTTTGGTCTTTTCCTGAGAAATCTGGATGTAGTGTGGCCTCTTGAACATCAGGATGGAACCTGTAAACTACTGGGGAAGAAAGATGGCATGGGAAGGGACATTCATCAGAAGGAGTAGTCCCCTAGTTATTACTTTGCCCGGCAGGTGGTGGTTTTGACCCTTGGTTTGGGCTGTGTCTGGTGGGAGGGGGTGCAGAACCACCAGCTCTGATGGTGCCCCCAAGCAAGAGTAGTTGCCCTGTGTGGACTAAGTTTGGTAGGCAGGGCTGGTCCCTGACCCCACCTGGGCCAACAAGCAGGTTTGCCAGGTTTACCAAGACCTGAGGGCAAGAACATGGTTCCCTGACTCCAACACAGCCAGCAAGCCTCCAGGTGTGGACTGAGACCTGTAGGCAGGGGTATGGCCCCATGAGTCCAATTGGGCCAGATAGCAGAGACTGGCCAGGGGCGGACTGAGACTGGCAAGCGGGTAGGAGGATAGGGAGGTAAGGGACGTGGTCCCTGGCTCTAACTTGGCCCTTAAGCAAAGGAGCAAATACCACTGTGCACTGAGTTTGGTGCCTAGGGGTGTGGACCCTTGGCTCCAATTGTGCTGTTGGATACCCTTGGATCCCTCTCTGTTGAGCAGGGTTGGTACTGCCTGAGACAATTTGATTGAACTCATGTCTGGGGCTGTCCACTGGGATACTCTGAGGTTGACCTCTGAAGTTCTGTAATGGCAAAGAAATGAAGGGTGGGAGCAGGGCACCACACCTGTGTGTATCTCCCCACAGGACCCAATACAATGGCTTCTTAGGATACAGAGCTAACTTGTGCTATCTCACCAAGTAGGTCCCCAGAGTCTCTGGTTAAAACTCTGAAAGGGGTTTTTGTGAGGTTTTAAGAGATAAGCCACAATTATGAAGCCTAGAGCTTTGATAAGGGGCTGATTATCTGGGAACCCCCAATTGAATCTCACCCTACCAGTTCTAAAAACCAAACATTGGAAAAAAACATGGTGTGGAATCAACTGAAGAACTCGGGCAACATGAATAACCAGAATAGATCAACCCACCCAAGGAATGACAGAGGAGATACAATTGAAGATAGCAGGCATAGACAAATGGCTGAAATGTCAGAAATCAAATTCAGAATATGGATGGCAAATAAGATGAACAGAATGCAAGAAAAGTTAGAAACTGAAATCTAAAGAGTAGTTCTAAACTTGTCTCAAGAAATTAATGAATTCAAAGATTCATTAAGTCACCAAAGACATAGACCCAATGAGAAAAGAGATATCAGAGCTCAAGGAAATAAAAAGTTATTCAAGGACCTCTGAAATATAGTAGAATCCCTCAGTAATAGAGTTGACCAGCCAGAAGAAAGGATCTCTGAAATTGAAGACAAAGCTTTTGAACATTCCCAAATGCTCAAAGAGGCAGA
>NW_003852607.1:1417205-1420695 GCF_000181295.1 Otolemur garnettii | reverse complement strand
TTGCCAAAGTTAAGATGAAGGAGAAAATTATGCAAGCAGCCAGACCTAAGAAATACATCCCCTACAAAGGGAGAAATATCAGAACGATTACAGATCTCTCAGCCGAAATGTTTTAAGCCAGAAGAGGATGGTCATCAACCTTCCATCTCCTGAAACAAAACAATTTTCAGTCTAGGATCCTGTATCCAGCTAAATTGAATTTCATCTGTGATGGAGAAATCAAATACTTTAATAACATACACATGTTTAAGAGATTTGGCAAAAATAAACCAGCTCTCCAGGATATTCGCAGACCCACCCCCCACAATGACTGGCACAATGCTCTACCATCAAAGTAAACTCACCTGGAAATTTTTGAATGAAACTCAACTTCCAGGCTTGGTGCCTATAGCTCAGTGGCTAGGGCACTGGCCACATACACTGGGTAAGTTGGGTTTGAACTTGGCCTGGGCCTGCCAAACAATAACAACTGCAACAAAAAAATATCTGGGCGTTGTGGTGGGCGCCTGTAGTCCCAGATACTTGGGAGGCTGAGGCAAGAGAATCATTTAAGCCCAAGAGTTCAAGGTTGCTGTGAGCTGTGACATCAGGGCATTCTACTGAGGGCAACATAGTGAGACTCTGGCTCAAAAAAAAAAAAAAAAAAAAAAACAAGACAAAAAACCCAACAATTTCCACAGTGGTGAAAGGATTAAAAATGTCCACTAGACATTTGAAAAACATGACCCCAGAACACTACCAGGCTTGTCAATTCTCTCAATTAAAGTGAATGCTTTAAATTATCTTCTAAGGAGGCAGAGGATGTCTCACTGGATACATAAACTCAGACTAGATAGCTGCTTCATCTAAGAATCTCATCTTACCTTATAAGATAAAAAAAGACTCAGGGTGAAGAGGTGGACATCTATAATACAGGAAAATAGAAATTAGAAAAAATCAGGGGTTGCAATTCTTTTCCAGATACAACTAGTGTTAAACCAACAAAGATAAAAAAAGATAGGATGTTCATTACTTATTTGTCAAGGGAAATACCCAACATGAAGAGATTTTCACAATGAACACTTATGCATACAACCAGAATACTCCTCAATATATAAAGCAAACGCTAATAGAGAAGAACAACTTGATATCTTCCTGCAGTATAATTGTTGGAGATTTTAACACCCCTTTGACAGCTTTGGACAGATCCTCCAGGAAGAAACTAAACAAAGAAATATTAGACTTAAACCTGACCCTAGAACAAATGGACTTAACAGACCTCTACAGAATATTTCATCCTAATAAAATTGAATATACATTCTTCTCATCAGCACATAAGTCATCCTCCAAAACTGATAAAGTAGGATAACTGAGGTCTTACCTCAGCAAATTTAAAAGAATATAATTTAACCCAGCAGTACCTGTGGCTCACTGGGTAGGGCGCCGGCCTCATATACTGAGGGTGGCAGGTTTAAACCTGATCCTGGCCAAACTGGAACAACAAAAATAAAGCCAGGGGTTGTGGCGGGCGCCTGTAGTTCCAGCTACTCAGGAGGCTGAGACAAGAGACTCATGTAGGCCCAGCAGTTGGTTGCCGTGAGCTGTGTGACACCACAGCACTCTACTGAGGGCGATAAAGTGAGACTCTGTCTCTACAAAAGAAAAAAAAGAATATGGGCAGTGCCTGTGGCTCAGTGAGTAGGGTGCCAGCCCCATATACCAAGGGTGGTGGGTTCAAACCCGGCCCTAGACAAACTGCAACAAAAAATAGCTGGGTGTTGTGGCGGGTGCCTGTACTCCCAGTTACTTGGGAGGCTGAGGCAAGAGAATCGCCTAAACCCAGGAGTTATAGGTTGCTGTGAGCTGTGACACCATGGCACTCTACCAAGGGCAATAACATGAGACTCTGTCTCTAAATAAATGAATAAATAAATAAAAAAGAATACAATTTATTCTTTCTATCTTCTTAGACCACCATAAAATAAAAGTTGAACTCAACAGCAACAGGAATCTTCATACTCAAACAAAGTTATGAAAACTAAATAATCTTAGGCTGAATGACAGCTGGGTCAAAGACAAGATGAAGAAGGAGGCTCGGTGCCTGTGGCTCAAGTGGCTAAGGCGCCAGCCACATACACCTAAGGTGGCGGGTTCGAATCCCCAGCCCGGGCCCGCCAAGCAACAATGACGGCTGCAACCAAAAAATGGCCGAGCGTTGTGGTGGGCGCCTGTAGTCCCAGCTACTTGGGAGGCTGAGGCAGGAGACTCGCTTGAGCCCAGGAGTTGGAGGTTGCTGTGAGCTGTGATGCCATGGCACTCTACCCAGGGGGATAGCTTGAGGCTCTGTCTCGAAAAAAAAAAAAAAGAAAAAAGATGAAGAAGGAAATAACCACATTTTTGGAACAAAATGATCATGAAGGCACAAATAACCAAAACCTGTGGGATACTGGAAAGGCAGTCCTAAGAGGGAAATCTATACCACTGGAAGCCTTCATCAATAAAACAGAAAGAGGGGCAGCACCTGTGGCTCAGTGAGTAGGGCACCAGTCTCATATACTGAGGGTGGCGGGTTCAAACCTGGCCCCAGCCAAACTGCAACAAAAACATAGGTGGGTGTTATGGTGGGCACCTGTAGTCCCAGCTACTTGGAAGGCTGAGGGAAAAGAATTGCCTAAGCCCAGGTGCAGGAGGTTGCTGTGAGGTGTGACGCCACAGCACTCTACTGAGGGCGACAAAGTGAGACTCTTTAAAAAAAAACAAAACAGAAAGAGAGTAAGTCAACAACTTAATAAATCATCTCAAGCAACTGGAAAGGGAAGAAGGTGGCAACCCCAAACCCAGCAAAAGAAATAACCAAAATTAAGGCATCATTAATTGAAACTTAAAATAAAAGAGTCATTCAGAAGATCAACGAAACAAAAAGTTGGTTTTTTGAAAAGATTAATAAAAGTAATAAACCTCTGGCCAACCTAAGCAGAAACATAAAAGTAAAATCTTTAATATCATCTATCCGAAACGATAAGGGAGAAATAACAACAGACATCTCAGAAATTCAAAAAATCGTCAATGATTATTAAATAAACCTCTATTCCCAGAAATATGAAACTCTAAAGGAAATGGACCAAATCCTGGATGCACGCCACCATCCTAGACTTAACCAAAAAGAATTAGAATTTAATAGATCCGTATCAATCATTGAAATAGCACCAACAATACAAAATCTCCCCAAAAAGAAAAGTCCAGGACCAGATGGCTTCACACCTGAATTCTATCAAACCTTCCAAGAGGAAATAGTACCTATATTATGCATCCTTTCCAAAGCATAGAAAAAAAGGGGGTAGTGCATGTGGCTCTAAGGAGTAGGGCACTGGCCCCATATACTAGAGGTGGTGGATTTAAACCAAGTCCTGGACAAAAAAAAAAAAAAGAAGAAAAAGAAGAATACTTCTCAGCACATTCTATGAAGCAAATATCAGCCTGATCCCCAAACCAGGAAAGGATCCCACAAAGA
>NW_003852607.1:1415830-1416796 GCF_000181295.1 Otolemur garnettii | reverse complement strand
CTGGTTTTATTCCAGGTTTATAGGGTTGGTTCAACATACAAAAATAAAATACATCATATCAATAAAATAAAAAACAAAGACCATATGATCATCTCAATCGATACAGAAGAAGCTTTTGATAATATCCACCATCCTAGGCAATACCTGTGGCTCAGTGAGTAGGGGACTGGCCCCATAAACTGAAGGTGGAGGGTTCAAACACGGCCACGGCCAAACTGCAACAAAAAAAGATAGGTGTTGTGGTGGGCACCTGTATTCCCAACTACTTGGAAGGCTGAGGCAAGAGAATTGCCTAAGCCCAGGAGCTGGAGGTTGGGTTGCTGTGAGATGTGATGCCATGGCACTCTACCAAGGGTGACATAGTGAGACTCTGTCTCAAAAAAGAAAAAAAAAAATTCCAGCATACTTTCATGATCAGAACACTTAAGACAACAGGCAGAGAGGTGACATTTCTTAAACTGATATAGGACATCTACAGAAAACCCACAAACAATATCATATTGACTGGAGTAAAATTGAAAACATTACCACTCAGACCAGGAACTAGGCAAAGATACCCATTGCCTCCACTGCTAGTCAACACAGTAAAGGAATCCTTAGCCATCGCAAAAAGGCAAGAGAAGGCAAGCAATCCAGGGTATCCAAATAGGGTCAGAGGAGATCAAACTCTCACTCTTCCCAGATAGTAAGATCCTATAACTGGGCTCAGCGCCCTTAACACAGAAAAGTTGGCAGGTTCGAACATGGCCAGGTCTGCTAAACAACAATGACAACTGCCACAGAAAAACAGCCAGGCATTAGGTGGGCACCTGTAGTCCCAGCTACTTGGGAACTGGCCGGCAACCTGTAGAAGACTGAAACTGGACCCCCACCTTTCACCACTAACAAAAATTGATTCTCACTGGATACAAGATTTAAATTTAAGACATGGGCTCGGCGCCTATAGCTCAACCGGCTAAGGCGCCA
>NW_003852607.1:1412379-1414455 GCF_000181295.1 Otolemur garnettii | reverse complement strand
GTGTGAATTCTGACTGAACACTTTCCCCTATTTATTACATTTATAAGGTTTCTTACCAGTATGAATTATTAGATGTCACACGAGGTGTGAATTTCAACTGAAGACCTTGTAGCATTCATAACATTTGTAAGGTTTCTCTCAGCATGAATCCTCCTGTGCTTTCCTAGGGATGACTTGCTACTGAACATTTTGCCACATTCATTACATTCAGAAGGTTTTTCTCCAGTGTGAATTTCCTGATGTCGTGCAAGGTTTGAAATACGATTAAATACCTTTCCACATTGATTACATTTGTGAGGTTTCTCTCCAGTGTGAATTCTCTGATGTTTTAAAAGGTGTGCAATATGCTTAAATACCTTTCCACATTCATTACATTTGTAAGGTTTCTCTCCAGTATGAATCCTGCAGTGATATGCTAGGGATGATTTGCGAGTGAACCTTTTGCCACATTCATTACATATGTAAGGTTTGTCTCCAGTGTGAATTCCCTGATGTCGTGCAAGGTGTGAAATACGATTAAATATCTTTCCACATTCATTACACTTGTAGGGTTTCTCTCCAGTGTGAATTCTCTGATGCTGTGCAAGGGCTGACCGATCACGGAATACCTTTCCACACTCATTACATTTGTAAGGTTTCTCTCCAGTATGAATTCTCCAATGCTGTGCAAGGATTGAACTTGCTCGGAATAGCTTTCCACATTCATTACATTTGTAAGGTTTCTCTTCAGTGTGAATTCTCTGATGCCATGCAAGGGCTGAACTTTCACGAAATACCTTTCCACATTCATTACATTGGTAAGGTTTCTGTCCAGTATGAATCCTCTGATGTTTTGCAAGGTATGCAATACGATTAAATACCTTTCCACATTCATTACATTTGTAAGGTTTCTCTCCAGTATGAATCCTCCGGTGATGTGCTACAGATGATTTACGAGTGAACATTTTGCCACATTCATTACATTTGTAAGGTTTTTCTCCAGTGTGAATTCTCTGATGTTTTGCAAGGTTTGAAATATGATTAAATACCTTTCCACATTCATTACATTTATATGGCTTCTCTCCAGTATGAATCCTCCAGTGTGGTCCTAGGGAAGATTTATGACTAAACATTTTGCCACATTCATTACATTTGTAAGGTTTTTCTTCAGTGTGAATTGTCTGATGTCCTATAGCAGATGCACTTACATGGACTACCTTTACACATTCATTACATTTGTAAGGTTTCTCTCCTGTGTGAACAGGGTCTTCTACAACAGAGGAACTTACAGGGAATACCTTTCCACATTCATTACACTTGTAAGTTTTCTCTACAGCATGGACTCTCTGATGACTTCTAAGGCTTGATTTTTCATTGAACACCTTGGCACATATATCACATTTAAATCGATTCCCTTCCCCATTCATTATTTCCTGAATATTGAAATGTAAGCCTTGATTAACGGCCTTGTCCCAATCAGGACTTTTGTAATGTTCTGTCATGGTGTGTGGTTTCTCTCTTTGTGAGAATAATGAATCCATAAGATCATCCTCATGTTCATGAGAAAAATGGGGCTTCATAGTAGAAGGAATTCTGTGAGGTGGAGAAATCAAGAAATCACTGTTGACAGATGGCTCCATAGGATTACATGCATCAGTTTTCTCTTCAATATTCAATAGCTGCATTTCTGGTATATCAGACTGGGTGTTCATTCCCAGGTGATTACTAACAATCTTGTTTACTAAATCGCTCCTATCATGCCGATCTCTCTTACCAGTCAGATTTCCCTGAGGGGTCATAGGGACTCCACTGAAATGTCTTTCGTCATCTCTCCACTGACACTCAAAGTTATGTATATTCTTCTGGATTTCCCTAAAGCAAAAGTCTTCCATGTCATGGTTTTCATTCCTTTCCAACATCACTGTCAGGGATATTTCTTCAGTTCTACTGCTCTCTGTAGATGGCAATTCATTTATGACACATATAGAAGAGAGACCTATAAGATATAAAGAACCACAGTTCTGATGAATTATACATGATCATTAAACACCACCCATTGAAATATATGACATTATATCAATAGTAGCATTGGCACAG
>NW_003852607.1:1410242-1411432 GCF_000181295.1 Otolemur garnettii | reverse complement strand
AGGTCATAGGAAACAGAGGAGCACAGAAAGAACTGTTCAAGGGACAGACAAGGTCTCGGCTGTGTTGCCAACAGGATTACTCAGTAATGCTTCATGGACAATGGTGGGTAAGTCATCACCCAGGGCATATCCTGATTTAGGCACCAGTGAGTATGAGAACGCAAGCAGCGTCCCACAACAGTTTGCCAATGGTAAGCAACTATTGCTTACCATGGTGAGAGTAGTGTTGGTGGGAAGGGGTCTTGTGGAAACTGGTGTGGTCAGGAATATAAAAAATGCTAAATAAAAAATATGCTAAATCCCCACTATGCTTACTAAAATACTAAATATATAATATGTCTTTACATGGGTATGCAGGCACAGACATTATACATATAAATCTATGGAAACAGAAATACACTATATTGTTGAAAATTCTGACTGTGGTAGGAAAGAAAAAGTGATTTAGCAACCAACACATAACTACACCATTCTCAACTATGAGACTGAAGTTGTGGTAGTGAGGCTAAAATGGGAAGGAGAGATTGTTTCATAATATGGGAAGAAATCAGGTTTATAAGTCTTACACCATTTACTATGAAATGAAATTTATCGTACTGAATAACATTTGAATTCCAATTCTAGGCATATACTCAATAAATTCTATGTACAGATTCCAGAAGACTGTCTATGGCCACACCCTTGAATGTGTCCAATTTCCTCTGATCTCAGAAGCTAAGGTCCTGGTTGTTACTTCGGTGGGAGATTCTATGAAATCATGTGTAGGCATGCCCTCAGTGGGACCCAAAAGGAATGGAGAAGAGAGGGATCATCTCATATTGTATTCACAAAGACACAAAATGTTTTTATCAAGGGTATAGCAATGTAGACAAATTCTGGGTGGAGAATGATGATTCACTGACTGGTCAGGTAGAGGGATGTTTGAAGAAACAAAACTAGAAGGCTATTACACAGATCTGCCCTTGGGCTGGGCCTTGATTCCCACACCTGTAATCCTACCAGTCTGGGATGCTGAGGCGGGTGGATTGCTTGAGCCCCGGAGTGTGATACCAGCCTTGGCAAGAGTGTTCTATACTAAAATAGAACAATTAGCCAGGTGTTGTGGTGGGCACCCATAGTCCTAGCTGCTCCAGCAGCTGAGGAAGAGGATCCCTTGAACCTCAGATTTGGAGGTTGCTGTGAGCTATGAT
>NW_003852607.1:1406953-1407934 GCF_000181295.1 Otolemur garnettii | reverse complement strand
CTTGGCCTCCCATAGTGCAAGGATTACAGGTATGAGCCACCATTCCTGGCCCTTATATATTTTAGATACAAGTAGTAAATAGGCTCTTCACCTAGAAAGTGTCCCATGTACAAATCAGGTGTAAAATTACTCATCCCACCCTCTGTGTACTTGAATTTTGTTGGGTTCTGCTCCCAGAAACGCACATAAGTATTATTCAACTAGTTTTTAATTTAGTAGTGAGTACATGTGGTATTTTTTTTTCATTCTTGTGATACTTCGCTTAGAAAAATGGTCTCTAATTCTATCAAGATTGTTACAAAGGATTCTAGGTCACCTTTTTTTTTTTTTTTGAGTCTGAGTCTCAGGATGTCTTGCTTGTTAGAGCACCAAGATGTCCCAGCTCACAGTAACCTCAAACTCTTGGGCTTAACCCATTCTCTTGCCTCAGCCTCTCAAGTAGCTGAGACTACAGGCACCTGCCACAAGGTCCAGTGAATGAGTACATGTGTCTTTAAGATAAAATGTCTTTGCTGGGAACCTCTTCAAACAAGATAGCCATGTGAATTACTTTACAAAAATGTAAAACAACTGTCTTAATGATGCTCAATGAATTAGGAAATAACTGTTAGCCAGCTAAACGAAATTAAGAAAAAGAAGTAGGAACAAAATGAGAATATGAAAAAAGAGCCAAAGTATAAGGAACATCCAATCAGAACATCTGTAGAGAAATGGAGTAAGTGTATTTACAAATATGCTGGAGTGTTTCCAAAGCAGATAATGTAGAAAAAAGTGAGAACTTGAAAACAAAATATAGCAAATTATTCACTCAAAATGCAAATGGAAAAAATGACAAAATAGCCTAGTAGTTTTATGTGACCTCAAATGAATATACATATTTTGATAAACTTAAAACAGAAGGAAGAGGATTTAAGAACTCATTTGAAGAAATAATTTCCCAAACATCCCAAATTGAAGGAAAGAAATGAACATATCAATTTA
>NW_003852607.1:1403726-1405034 GCF_000181295.1 Otolemur garnettii | reverse complement strand
ATTGGTTGTGGGAGGAGAGAAATCTCCACCCATTTCGGGGACTAGAAGGGAGGTGTTATGTGATGAGCAATGTGTGAGAGAAGAAAGAAACACTGTGGCTCTTTCCTATCTCAGATAGATATGCACAAGCAGAGAGGACAGCAGACAGCTCGTGCAGTTTCCTGACCCCAGATGCAAAGAAACAGCAGCCAGTATTTGCCCACATCCTGATCAGGTCTTCCAAGTACAGGAAATGGGAGGAACCTGAATAGAGCAAGGTGTCAGGTCTATGAAGGCCTCAGATCTAACCCCTGACGACAGAGAACTGAGCACCAGATGGAATCAAGTATAGAAGGACACATCACAAAAGAAAGACCCATTGAAACAGCACCTCACGTGCCATAAATGGAGAAGAGAACGGAGAGTTCACTGAAGCCAGAAGACAGCGTGTTATCCATCACAATAAAGACTTTGCCTTTGTCTCTGAGCTGCGGCACCAATGTAGGGGGCAAAAATAAACCATTACATGTGTAAAGAACAGAGTCACAAGTGGGGCAAACAATGGCTGCTGTTCAGAGCTCACAGGATTTAAACTTTCATTTTATCTTAGAACTCTTTGGCATGAGAGATTCCCAAACACTATTTAATGGAGCAACTTTCTCTGTCCAGTGGAGCTCCCCATTACCACCCTTGATACACCAAAGGAAAAGGACGCAAATAACGTAAAGGGGTTTATTCTGAGACAAATATGTGGGACTATCACTTGCCCAAATAGCCATACCCAAGAAGCCTTGAGCAAGTGCTCTCCCCAAGGCAGGGTCACAGTTCAATTTTACATGTCAGACATGTCAGGAAGTTAGGAAAGACATGTAAAGTCATAAATCAATACATAGAATGCATACATTGGATCGGACTGAAAAGGCTGGAAATCTCAAAGTGGGCCATTACAGGTTATAGGTTGGTTTAGAAATTCTTTGATTTGGGCTTGGTGCCTGTACCTCTGCAAATAGGGACGCCAGCCACATACATCAGAGCTGACTTGTCAAATCCACCCCAGGCCTACCAAACAACAACAATTACAATAAAAGAATAGCCGGGTCTCAGTGCCTGAAGCTCTAGCAGCTAAGGTGCCAGCCACATACAAAAGAGCTGGCGGGTTCGAATACAGCCCAGGCCTGCAAACAATGACAACTACAACCAAAAAATAGATGGGGGTCATGATGTGCACCTATAGTCCCAGCTACTTGAGAGTCTGAGGCAAGAGAATCGCTTAAGCCTAGGAGGTGGAGATGGCTGTAAGCTGTGATGCCATGGCACTCTACCCAGGGC
>NW_003852607.1:1401703-1403493 GCF_000181295.1 Otolemur garnettii | reverse complement strand
GGGTCAGATAACATAAACAAAGGGACAGGTAAAGTCCAGATGCCACATTGAGAAGCTTTTCATTTCTGAATAAATACAGCTTTGATCTCAGTCAAGAACACAGGAAGTTCCAAGAGGAAATAAGGAAAAATAGAAAGGCATGCAAGGATAGACCCTACTTCTGGAGAAAAGTAATCCTCACCCACGAAGACCAGGTTCCTATAGTTCTCCAACATCACGTCCCTGTATAATGTCCGCTGAGCAGGGTCCAGAAACATCCACTCCTCCTGAGAGAACTCTATGGCCACATCCCGGAATGTTAAACATCTCTGAAATGAAAACACATTTTACCGAAGGGTTATGGGTAAAGTTCTTATGTTTACACAAAGAGGAGAAGCAGAGGTGAGAGGATGGATTCACTGAGGTAAGTGTTCCTACAAATCCAAACAAAGTATATCTGAGCACATTATAATTCTTTCCTTCTGTTTTATTACATTCTTCCACTGAAGGTTCTAGTATCCCCTACATGAGGGTATTTCTCATTTTTGTGGACTACTTAAGAAATTGAAAAATAAAAACATCAATGCAGGGTTATCTCTGTACATGTGTTAGATATTATTTTTTATTTTTATTTTTGAGACAGAGTCTCACTATGTCGCCCTTGGTAGCAACCTCCAACTCTTAGGGCTTAAGTGATTCTTTTGCCTCAGCTCCCAAGTACCTGGGACTACAGATACCTGCCACAATGTATGGCTATTTTTTGTTGAAGTTGTCATTGTTGTTTAGTTGGCCCGGGCTGGGTTTGACCCTGCCAGCCTCGGTGTATGTGGCAGGTCCCATAACCGCTGTGCTACAAACTCTAAGCCTAGATACTAATTTTGACACAAAAAGTGATATTGAGTATTTATATGCACTAAAGGATGAGTGGTGGGTTCAGATATGATAATATTCATGGTGCCTTTAAGGAAAGGCAAGAATTTAAAATCTGAGATGATGGCAGCAAGAGCAGTGACTGAAGCTTTGGAACACTTCCCTGTGCTAGGAGTTATGCTAAATACCACACACCGGCAGGGTGCCTGTAGTCCCAGTTACTCGGGAGGCTAAGGCAAGAGAATTGCTTCAGCCCAAGACTTGGAGGTTCCTGGGTGCAACTGCACTCTACCCAGGGTGACAGCTTGAGACTCCATCTCAAAAAAAAAAATAAATAAATAAATAAATACCATATACCAACATAATATCCAAGAGAAAAAGGTCTGCTGCCATTTAACTGAGAACTGTGTCACATGTGGGTGTCCAACCTTTTTTTCCCTGCCATACTTTGGAGGAAGAAGAATTGTATTGGGCCACTCATTGAATATACAAACACTAACAAAAGCTGATGAGCAAAGACAGGGCTGTGAATGATTTTTGCAAAATCTTATACCACAGATGAGCAAAACAGTCCCGAAATAATGCACATGTGGTGCTCAGGCCTCAGGTTGAACACCCCTGAATATACGCTAAGAAAAAAATAGTAGACAACATTGGGCACTTGTTTAAAATAAAAAACACTGAACCAAGTACCAACAGGAAAAAAACCATAAGACACTGAGCTTGGAAAGACTTTTTGCAATATAACACCAAAAGCACAGGCAAGAAAAGCTAAAACAGACAAGAAACTAGATTCAAATAAAAAACTGCTATGGGCTCTGCGCCTATAGCTCAACCGGCTAAGGCGCCAGCCACGTACACCAAAGGTGGCGGGTTCGAATCCCCAGCCCGGACCCGCCAAAAAAAACAACAATGATGGCTGCAACCAAAAAATAGCCGGG
>NW_003852607.1:1398443-1400866 GCF_000181295.1 Otolemur garnettii | reverse complement strand
CAAATGGGATTTAATTAAACTGAAAAAAGCTTCTGTACAGCTAAGGAGACAACAACCAAAGCAAATAGACAATCTTATCTAATAGGAAGGAAGATTTGCATATTTTGAATCAGACAAAAGCTTAAGAACTAGGATCTACAGAGAAATTAATCCACATGAAGAAAGCCAACAATCCCATACATCAATGGGGAAGAGAGATGAACAGAACCTTCTCTAAAAAAGACAGACGAATAGCTAGCAAACATATGAAAAAATGCTCATCATCCCTAATTATTAGAGAAATGCAAATTAAAACCATCCTGAGATATCGTCTAACCCCAGTGAGAATGGCCCATATTACAAAATCACAAAACTACAGATGCTGCCGTGGATGTGGAGAGAAAGGAACACTTTCACACTGCTGGTGGGACTGTAAACTAATACAACCTTTTTGGAAGGAAGTATGGAGAAACCTCAAAAAACTCACCCTAGACCTCCCATTTGATCCTGCAATCCCATTACTGGGCAACTATCCAGAAGGAAAAAAAACCCTTTTATTATAAAGACACTTGTACTAGACTGTTTATCGCAGCTCAATTTACAATTGCCAAAATGTGGAAACAGCCTAAATGCCCTTCAACCCAGGTTGGCAAGCTGTAGTATATGTACACTATGGAATACTATTCAGCCATTTTTTTAAAAATGGAGATTTTGCAGCATTTGTATTAACGTGGATGGAGGTTGAGCACATTATTCTTAGTGAAGCATCACAGGAATGGAGAAGCGTGAATCCTACGTATTCAACTTTGATATGAGGACAATTAATAAAATGGTGGGGGTGGGGGAAGGGGAGAGCAGATAGATAGAGAAGGAGGGACGGGATGGGGAAAAGGAAAAGAAAAAAAAAGAAAGAAAAGAAAATAGTGACTAATTCTCACATAAGTTGGGTTTAATTTTGACCAAAGTACATTATTTGAACAATAATTTTTAATTCAACCTGTTAATATGTTGTTTAGGGTATTGCATCCTCATTTATAAGTGAAATATGTTTGTAATTTCCCTTTATAATAATATATTTTTTCCTTTTTCTTTGGCAGTTTTTAGCTGGGGCTGGGTTTGAACCCACCACCTCCGGTATATGGGGCCAGTGCCCTATTCCTTTGAGCCAGAGGCACCACCCTATTTTTTCCATATTTAATATCAGGTATATCCAGATGAAGTAGAATGAATTTGAAGTATTTCTTCTTTTTCTATTGTCTATAAGATTGGGGGAAAAAAATGCTATGCGTCAAAGTTATCAACCAAAAGAGAGAAAGGTAAACTATGGAATGGGAAGAAAGATTTGCAAATCATGTCTGTGACAGGGTTCATATCCAGATTACATGAGGAACGTCTACAACGTTACAAGAAAAAAAGAGATAAACAGAGACTCTCCCCTGTAGCACCAAAGACATACACTGAAGTTGGTGGGTTTAAACCCAGCCCAGGCCAGCTAAAACAACAATATCAACTGCAAGAAAAAATAACCAGGCATTGTGGTAGGTGCCTGTAGTCCCAGGGTCTTGAGAGGCTGAGGCAAGAGAATCACTTAAGCCCATAAGTTTCAGGTTGCTGTGAGCTGTGACAGTACCACACTCTACCGGGGGCGACAGTGAGACTCAGTCTCAACAAACAAACAAACAAACAAACAAAAACAACAAATAAGCCAATTATAGAATGGGCAAAGGACTTCCATAGTTCTTACTGCAAAGAAGATAAGCAAATGGACAAGAGGCACATAAAAAGATGCTCATCAACACTGATCGTAAGAGAAACGCAAATTAACACCACAGAAAGACTTGATGGTATACTTGGGCTATTAATGTTAGAACAGAAGATCCTAAGTCCATGGGGAGAAGTGGGAACTCTCATGCACTGTTGCTGCAAATGTAAAATGGTGTATCCATCATGGAAGACAGAAGGTGGTGTCTCAAAACATTCAAAATATAACTCCCACTTCTACCAGTGTATATGTGAAAGATGTAAAGGTTTCTCCTGATGGGTATCTGCATACCCAGGCTCATCACAGCATCATACGCAATAGCCAAGAAGATGAAGGAATGAACATGTGATCTACAGATGAATGGGTAACGAGAATAGTATATGTAATGCAACATTACTCAGCCTTAAAAAAAAAAAAAAAAGGAAATTCTGGCACATGCTACAAAATGGATGAACCTCGAGGACTTTATGCTAAAAATAATCAGCCAGTCGGCTCGGCGCCTGTGGCTCAAGTGACTAAGGCGCCAGCCACATACACCTAAGGTGGTGGGTTCAAATCCAGCCCGGACTCGCCAAACAATGACGACAGCTGCAACCAAAAAATAGCCGGGCGTTGTGGCGGGCGCCTGTGGTCCCAGCTACTTGGGAGGCGGAGGCAGGAGACTCACTTGAGCCCAGGAGTT
>NW_003852607.1:1391387-1396160 GCF_000181295.1 Otolemur garnettii | reverse complement strand
CCCGCCACCTTAGGTGTATGTGGCTGGCGCCGAGCCGGAAGTTTTGTTTAATGAGGGAAAAAAATTTCACTAGCTCTGGGTAGATTCTCTAGATGCAGCTTCTGTAATCCTGGTGGGGCAGTGCACCCAGATTGGCCCCTAAACAGTCCCTGCTGCCCCACAGCACTGACACCACAGGGGCCACATTCCCTCTCTAACTGATGTCCTTCCCAGGGCCCCACCCAATGTAGCCTCTGCATAAGCTCAAATCACTGGGTCATGGGAAGAGGGACTGACGGAAGGGAGGCTGAGTGACAGCAAACATGTCAGGCCGGACACTGTAGAGTCAGAGATCAGCAAGTCCAGTGCCTGGCATTTCAGGAAGGAGGGGGACTCATGCGACCCACCAAGGACATCACTGTACCTGAGGCACTGCCATTTCTGAATCTTTTTCTTTCCTCTTCTGGCCTTCTTCTTTGTGTAACTGGATTCTTTAGAATTCAATTCTGAATAATAAAAATATTCTGCTTATTGTTTAGAATTAATACACTCCCTCCCTGTGACACAACCACACACACAGGGAAGACCTCGCCCTGCAGAAAGGGCGACATAGCGAGACTCTGTCTCAAAAAAAAATAAAAATAAAAAACTAAAGAAAAAAGAAAGACAAACTGGTGATTCTCATACACCCTCACCAGAGCCCGCCTCCCTCTTGGCGACATCCTGCACACAGGGCAGCAGAGGAGAGCTGGGCTGCCCTCCAGGGCACAGTTCCAAAACCCAAGCTGAGCACAAACCCTCATCCCTCTGTGATCACAGACTGACCTCAGCCCTCAGCAATGGGGGACACAGAGCCTTTGTGTTCAGTGCTTGACACAGATTGGACACACCTGGTCACTAGAACCATTACTGAAGGTGATTCCAAACCTAACTGTGTAGAGGGGAAGGGGACAAGAGAGATGTATTTGATGAAAGCCTCCACAGTCTTGTCCAGAGGGGCAAGGCCAGGACCCCTCCTACCTGTCTCTGCTTTCCCCATGGAGACCTGCGACCACTGTCCTGACAGTGAATGATGAGGAACCCAAAAGAAATATATAGCTCAACCAATATGGACTATCAGGGGCCTGGTGGGGGTGAGGAAGTGGCTGAAATACTAAATAGGGGGACAGAAGTCCTCTTTGAGAAGATGGTATCAGAAGAAACAGGTAACGAAGGAAGGGTACTTGTTACCTGTAGCCCACAGGCAGGAGAGTTCTAGAAAGACAGACATCCACCATTATGGCCCTGAGGCGGGAGCAAAGTGGGGAAAAGAGGCCTGTGTGGCTGCAGCAGAGCCAGCAAGCAGGACACAAGCTGATGAGACCAGAGGTACTGGGCGAGCAGAGCAGGGAGAGCCCAGGCCCGCACACTTATATCTCCTGATGTTTGAAATAGGAAAAACCACTCATTCTTCACACAGAATAGTTCACCTCTAGTCACTAATGTGTGTGTGGTTCAACCCAGTGACCACTTCTTTGGGGGACTCCCAGCTGGGTGCCCCATAATCTAACTCGATTTTGATAGTAACGACATGTGGATAGGGTCAGATCCCACAGGTCAAGGATTGAGTCACCAAGACTGTCCCTCCCTTCACATGCAAATAAAAATTATGGTTTCCAACACCCCTCCTAGGTTTTCATTTACCTGTGAGAATGACTCTTGCTTCTGTCTGTTCATGTATGTGCTCTGGAATATTTCTGTATCAAATGAATCAACCTACGAAAAATGTTCTAAGTTTATAAATAGTTAACAAAAATAAGAAAATGTGACCAAAGAAAATAAAACACATAATTTATAGCTGTTCAGTCGTAAGTTCTGGTCCCTTCTGGGGACCTGGGACTGGCATTTGATGTGGGCAGCCTGGTGGGACTGAGCCCGACAACTGAAGATCTGATCCCATGGCTAGGTGGACAGTGTGATAACTCAGTTACCTTATGGACACCCTATGGGTGTCTGATGGACAGCTCCATGCTATTGAGGAGTGACTCCCACATGTCAGTGACCAGAGGTGGCATATTCTGTGTTAAACACTCAGACTTCCTGATTATAAAAGTAGGAAAAACATTTTGGTTTTTCCTCCTATCTCAGGCACAATCCCACTCCCTACCCCATTTTAGAAAAAGGGAAGAGGGTGACCCACAGTGGAATGAGTCAACTCACTGCCCTCTGGCTGAATCTGGGCTACAAGTAGAGGTTAGCTTGTGAGGCCAGGAATTATTTCATGCAACAGCATTAGGGACAGAAATCGTGCAGTTGTCAACTTCATCTCTGTATCTGCAGGAAATGCTAAACTTATTAGATTAAAATTGGGAAAACAGGCTCGGCGCCTATAGCTCAACTGGCTAAGGCGCCAGCCACGTACACCTAAGGTGGCGGGTTCGAATCCCCAGCCCGAACCCGCCAAACAACAATGACAGCTGCAACCAAAAAATAGCCGGGCGTTGTGGCGGGCGCCTGTGGTCCCAGCTACTTGGGAGGCAGAGGCAGGAGACTCGCTTGAGCCCAGGAGTTGGAGGTTGCTGTGAGCAGTGAAGCCATGGCACTCTACCCAGGGGGACAGCTTGAGGCTCTTTCTAACAAAAAAAAAAAAAAAACAATTGGGAAAACACTGTCACACAACTTAATCATCACACACAATCACCTCAAGACTCATCTGGGCTTAGGGCCTTATTGTCTTCATTTCCTTGTGTTTCCCTCCCTCATTCTCTACAAACCACTCATCTTCACCTTCTCTCCCCTGTTCTTGCTTTTCTCTTCTCCTCTGTGGCTCCCAATCCTTCTTGCCCTCCCAGAACCCTCTGCCTGAGACACCTATTTGCTGCCAATGGCCCTATGTTGGTTTTCTTCAACTTATCAGGACATCTAGGTTTTCCAGAAACTGCTTCAGAAACTTCCCCTTATGCTCCCCCCAATCGCTGGTGTCCTTCCTACGGATAGTATGGTCGGGAGCACTCCAAAATCAGAGCAAGCATACTCTATCTCGGTTGTTCAGTGACCTCTGTTGAAACCAACACCTTCAGGAACTGAGCCAGAGGGAAGGAGGAACTATGGAACAAAATGGCTCCAGGGAGGGCTAAACCTTAAACAGAATGGTCTCAGTAGGAAGCCAGCTGGAACCCTAAACTGCAACAGTCACTAGAACACCAAAATAACACTCTCCCCACACAACCTACCTAAAACCTTTGAAAGGTAAGCCCTCTTGGTCTTTTGAGATGGTGCCCATTGGGTCTCAGCCTGCCTTCAGTGAGGCGCCAACTATCGCTTGTCAAGCTTTGACTTGATTGGCTCCACTGGTACCTTACACCTTCGCTTTCACTCTCCAGTCTCTTTGCAAATCCCTCCCATGTCCTCTAGTGGGTAGTATTCATGGTGTTGCAGGAAGCTTAGGCCCAGTGGAGAGAAAGAACACCCAAACACCCTCTTCACAAGAGGAGGGGTTCGACTGGCGCCTATAGCACAGGTGCCGGACACATACACCAAGGCTGGCAGATTGGAACCAGGCCTGGGCTTGCTGAACAACTGCAACAAAAAAAATAGACGGGCGTCTATTGGCAAGCGCCTGTAGTCCCAGCTACTTTGTAGGCTGAGGCAAGAGAATTGGTTAAGCCCAAAAGTTGAAGGTTTCTGTGAACTGTGATGCCACCGCACTCTACTAAGGACAACAAAGTGTGACTCTGCCTTAAAAAGAAACAAAAACAAAAGCAAAAAAAACCCAGAAGGAATTTATTCCAACCAGGGGAGTAAATACTGACTAGAGTCTACAATGGCCTCACTCCCACACCGACTCCACTCACAGGCTTCTTTTTATCTCCAGTCAACAGCCCAAAGGTACCTTTCTCTTTGGTCAGTTTGAATCAAGCTAGACAAGGGGGCTGTGGCTTTTACAGAGGTGGAAGCAAGTTATTAGTTTCCAGGTCCCAGGAAGTTAAGTGTCTTAAACTTTTTAAAGCTGAGTCACCACGGGGAGGCCCAAGCAGGTTTGGCCTTGGGGGCTTCTTGAGAAGGCCTCTGTTCTCTTGGACCTCACTTTTACAGGGTATCGTATGTCCTCACTCTTCCTCTAAGTTTTCCTACTTCCTCTCTCTTCCCCTCCTTCTCTGTTACTACACACATTCATCAGTAATAAATGGGAATAACATGCTCGCCTGAACAGCATCCAAGAATTACGTTTGAAAGGACATTTGGTGTCACACGCCACTTACAAGAACTGGTAACTGATAACTGTCCTGGGGCGCTGACACGCCAAGAACAATGGCGGGGTACGGCTGAGGGGACGGATCTGCTGAACCCCCGGGACAGGGAAAGGGACAGGACGGGGGTTGCGGCGCAGCCCTGCAGGGGCACTCGGGGGAGGCCTGGGACCCGGAAGTGCGTGAATCACCCTCCCAAGCGAGGACTTGATGGGGAGCGGAAAGAGTGCAAGGGTCACTCAGGGGCTTTAAGAGCGACACAGTGCAAAATGAGGTGTCTCCCATACCTGTGGCAGAAAGACCGGGGCCAGGACTTGCCTCAGGGCGACTCACTTCACCGGGAAGCGACCCCGGACGCTCACTGAGACGTGAATTTACTGGAATGGAAGGAGCCGTGCGGGGAACTGAGGTCGCTACAGCTCCCAAGAATCCAGGTATAGAGGGGCTGGGGATGGGGAAGCAAACACGTGATCGCAAAAAGGGAAACTCACCGGCCACGGAACGGCCTCTGATCCAGTCAGCGGCTTCCGTTTCTGCGGGAACCAGCGCAGGTAGGGGAGGCGGG
>NW_003852607.1:1388419-1389156 GCF_000181295.1 Otolemur garnettii | reverse complement strand
GTGAGACTTCAGTCACTAGGCAGGATGCCCACTAGTTTTTCTATTTTTAGTAGAGACAGGGTCTCACTAGGGCTCAAGCTGGTTTGAATCCTGAGCTCAAGTGATCTTACCCTTCTACAGTGCTAAGATATGGAGAGGGGGTCTTGAGGCGGCAGTGCCCCCACAACCTACTGAACATTCAGGGAATGAACCCCCAACTGCTTCTCTTTCTTTTCTGAGACAAACATATTCCTTTCTTCATGCTCCGTCTGCCAGAAGTCAGGTAGCTCTTTCTTTGTCTAGTTAATTCTTAGGAATAATGCACAAATCCTTGAGATCTTTCCCTTTTTATTTCTTATGGATGATTTTTCTTTGTTAAAGTTATTTACATTTTCCAAACATACTGTTAGACCCAAGATACGTCTTTTGTCTGTGTTACTTCCCCACAGACAACCCTGTGCATATACTATAAAATAAAGCTGATTTTGTGTTTTGGTGCTGGCTGCAGCCATTAGCTGAGTCAGTACTCCCGATCCCATCTTGGTCTCTGTGTCTTGTGTTGTGTTATATTTTCCTCACTGCCCACCACTTTCCTCACTGCCCACCACTTCTACTCTGGTTTGTTCCCCTTCTCCATGCTAGTTTGAGATACTAGGATTACAGATGTATCTAGTACTACAGATACTAGATGTATCTATTACTAAAGCCAGATTTAGTTCTTTTCTTTGTTTTCTTTTCTGTTTTTATTTGTTTGTTTT
>NW_003852607.1:1383421-1388117 GCF_000181295.1 Otolemur garnettii | reverse complement strand
GGTTAAGAAATCCCCTACCCTTCACCTGTACCAATCCAAATCCTCCTTTACTAGTGAAATCACCAACCACCAATGAAAAGTGTACTCGTATCCGACCCTACCCCTCTTGCTTTCTGTACCCCATAAAAACTGCCTTCACCCCGAGTTCGGGGCTCATCCTCCGCTTGCATGCCAGGAGAGTCCAGGCCCGGGGTCCCCGGGCCCCCTGGGCCTCCCGGGTCTGTAATAAATCTCACCTTATGCCTCTTACATCGGAGCGTGTCTGGAGTTTGTCGATTGGAGTTACTTCGGGAGGCTTTTTCTGACCCAACATCACCCTTGGTAGAGTGCCATGGTGTCACAACTCACAGCAACTGCCAGTTCCTGGGCTTAGGTGATTCTCTTGCCTCAGCTTCCCAAGTAGATGGGACTGCAGGTGCCCACCACAATGCTTGGCTGTTTTTTGTTGTAATGAGAGATGATACCCAAGAAGAGTGAGGTCTAGGAGAACAGGTCTTCTCAAGGAGACCACAAGGATACATCTGCAGGGTCCTCTCCATGGTGACTCAGCTCTTGATGAGGCAAGAAAAGTAAAAAGCAGAGTTAAAAAGAATCTGTCCTAGCCACCCTATGTAGGCCTCAGCCAAGCCGCGGGTGTTTCTGCTGTCTGTGTGTTTCTCCCCTGACATACTCGGGGACTGGATTGTAATCTAGCAACTTCTCTGGGCTTCCATTGCCTTTGAGGGCAGGCAGCCCGACCGGTCTCAAGGACGCAGGCGAATCTGACCTTCCCCTTGAGCCTGGGACCTTGAGGATGATGTCATGTCTCTCTCTGTTTTATGACCCTCATGTGCACTCTTGCCCTGAAAAGTGGATAAAAGAGAGGCAAGAGATTGAGTCAGGGGACTCGGTTTTGGGAAACATGCTGGTGTTCCGAGTACCCCCGGCCAAATAAACCTGCTTTCTCTAATCAACTGGTGCCTGGAGTCTTCTGTCTGCGTCAGTTTCCTGCTACATTGGGAATTTGTAAACTTAACTTGGAATTTCCACTTCTTTGAAATTCTGTAGTTCTGTGGGGGCTGGAATAGCATCTCCCACTTGATTCAAACTGGCCAATGAGAAGGGTGCCTATGGGTTGGAATTTTTTGACCATCAATAAAGGGGGAAAGACCAAGCTAGTCGGGGAGCATAGCCATTTGGACTTTTTCTATGCCATAAGCTCCCAGCCAGCAAATAAAGCCCTTCCTCTTATAAATATGGTGTTTGGGTGCTCTTTCCCTCCATTGGGCCTGAACTTCCTGCAACATTTTTGGTTCCCTGACTGGGAAGTGAGATTACCCTTGGAGAGAACATGTATCTGGTAGTTGCTGCCAGTCCTCTGGACAACCATGGCAGGGGTGGGCTGACTGACCTGGGTGACATGAACCACTAAGCATGCCAGGGAGGCAGTTTCACCTCCCTGTGTGGATGCCTTGGCTGGGTGGAGGAAGGACACCATCAGTGGATCTTCAAGGAGTCAAACACTGGGAGGAACTGGCATGCAGGAACAGGTACCTATACAGGGAGACATCTAAGGGAAGGTATGATTGATCTGGGGGGACCCACTACAGTTTTAGTGGAAGATGGAGCCTGATGAACTCCTTTGGCATTAGATTGCTGGCAGGTCTGTTGAGAGGTATATGAGAGTGTGTGAATGTGGTGTGACTGAGAGAACTTCCAAGGTGGTGTTGGACCTCCCTTTACAGGGCCTAGGGGATTGTTGGTTTGCCTCCTATGGCTAAATGGCAGCTCAAGAGGGAAACCGAGGTTGCCCAGGTTAAGAAATAGGTTGGAATTTTGTGCATGTGAGTGCTTAAAGACTGACTGAGACAGGTAACAATAAGTGGGATTTCAACCCTGCCCTTCTTCACAGGGTGAAACGAATGTGTGAGTGTCCCCTTCTTCCTTGCTCCAACTTTGCTCCCTGGCTATTTCTGAGAGAAACTGGAAGTTCCAGGTTTTCCACTTTCTGTCTGTCTTTGGGGCTATGTGGCTATGTGGGACTTGGTGGGGGGATGAAAAGACATTAGAAATGATGACTGTGTTGTGGTTTTGTTACTGGAATTTCTTCAGCAAGTCCTTGGTCTTAGGAATTTGAGAATTGAGCCCATGGATCACAAATCAGTGATAAAATGGGATTTTGTTGGACTGAGGGGCATGCAGAGGGAGTGAAGAATGCCAGAACTATTGGCAGAGGGGCCGTGCCTTGGAAAGTGTTGCGGTTCAGGCAGTCAGGTGAGCACTGGATGGCCCTTGAAAATCTGGGGGGGAAAGTGTAAATCTTGTGGTGGGAAGGGCTGCATCCTTATGAGCAGCAGGTCTCCAAGGTGAACAGCCTCTGGAAGCGGGGAGGAGGCCCAGGTTGGAGGTTTCCTGCCTGAGTCCTTTCTCTAGGGGTAAATAATTGGCCCTGAGAGATATTTTGGCCAGGACTTTGTAGATGGAAAAATACCTTTACAAACTGCATGGGTTGTTGCATGTGGGTTTCGCGAGGTACAGGCAGCTTCACCACAGGTGTAGCTTGCCCTTGGAATTATTATGATAAAAGAGACAGACTACTCTCTCTGGTGGAAAGTAGCAAAGTTTATCGTTCTTGACCACCCTTTTATAGTTGGCTGGTCACGTACACTCTATTAATTAACAAGTAAAGCATTCATACTACTAATCTTTTCTAAAGTCAGTTCAACCTTCAGAGAGATACAAAGTTTGAAAACTCGAGGCAGCTGCAAAAGGGAGTACATCTAGAGACTTGAGATTACCAAAAGGGGAGTAAAGCCTTGAAGTTTTACCATGCACTCATTATATTGCAGGAAGCAGGTTTATGGCTTCTGTGGCTTAGCAACTTGGAGGCCTCACAGTTTTCCGATAAGAGTATTGCCTATCAACCCCGAGGCTGTGTCTCTGCAGGAAGGTTTTTAACCCTATCCTCGCAGGCTTAACAGCCACATGGCCAGAGTCACTAAAGGTGGGTTTTTAGGCCCAAACCTCCAGGCCCTGTTCCATGCTGACCAGGGAAACTGGGTCTTTGACAGAGTTGCGTTCCACAGAAGTCTGTCCACCTGCTTCTGGAGTTTAAAGTGAGCACACAGTTTGTGGGGTTTTACCCCACAATGGGTGTTCTAGCAAATGAATGAATGTAGTCCCTCACCTTAGGCAAGGTTATTAGGTCTTTGCAGCGGTTTTTGTCTCCGGTAAGCATTAGGCTGTGTGCTCCCTACTCAGGGTGGAGCCATCCAAAACTTTTGGGACTGCCTTATTCATAAATGTGAAAAGAGGGCATGGCCTGCAATATGTTTGTGCCTGGAGATGGGAGTCTGATGTCTGAGCTCACCTGAGCCTGAAAAATGGGAGTTCTCTGTTCAGCTCTGAGTGGGAAAATCATGTATCAATATTATATCTCATAAAATGTCTCTCATTTGTAAACTGTAATAATTTGGTTGTTTAAATTGTTGGAGAAACTGAGTCTTTGTCAAAGGATAAGATTCTTGCCTTTTAAACCTTCTAATTATCAGTTTGGCCAAGTGAATGGGTTACTTCATAGTAAACTGGGATCCTGTTTTGTGGGAAGTGAGTTTTTGAGAGTAAGAGAAATTAGACAGAAAGGAGAATGGCATTGTGTAAAGATAAAAATTTTGTGTGATAAATTTTGTCCTGAAACTAAATGGTTGTGTAAGAAAGTGAAAGGCAGGGCAAAAGTTAAAGAACATTTAGAATGTTTGTAGATTATCTGTGCAGGTTAAATGGAGCTCATAAAAGGGAATTTGTGAAAGAATTTACATGTGATCCAGTTGACTACATATTTCCTTTAAAACATTTTGGCTTATAATCTTATTTGAATAATGTTTTAGGCCTTTCATATTTGACAACCCTTCTAAAATCAAAACTCTAAATTTAGGGCCTGGCGCCTGTAGCGTAGTGGTTGCAGCACCAGCCACAAGGCACTGAGACTGGTGAGTTCAAACTCGGCCTGGGCCAACAAAAAAAACACAACTCTACATTTGGTTTTCTTGAAATATTAAGACCACTGAAAGTCATAGGAAAACAAATTAAACTGATTCGATTTATTGAAAATTTATAGGAAACATTGTAAAATATGAAATGGTAATTAATTTTGTATGAGTTATGGTTATATACATATTCCAATATTATAAAGCATTGGTCTGTCCTCACCTGTAAAACATTGGTCTGTCCTAACATATATTCTCAGTAATAATTTTAATCCATCTAAAAAAAGAGTTTTTTACGTAACTGGCTGAGTCCAAAGTTTATCCTAAAAAGAAAAAGAAATATTAAGAGAGACTAACGAATTCTCTGGAATTCAAATTTCTGATGTCTTTGGAGATTGAGTAACTTCAGACTAAAAGCAGATTTTTAGAATGTTCATTGGAAAGGTAACATGTCTATGAATATTGCTAACCTAACCTCAAACAGAAGAGAAATCAGTTACATGGAACTGATCTAATTTGTTATGGCTTTTTGTTCCCAATATTGTTGATTCTGTCTATGTTCTGTTTTCCAGAAGTCAAGAAAACCATTTTCTGTCTTTTGATCTATTTGTAGCCTTTTCAAGCAATGTATATACTTATGAGCAGAATTTGAAACATGTATTTTTTTTCCTCTCTCCTTAATTTCTCCGGAATTTGAAAGCCATTTGTAAATATTCTTTTTTTTTTTTTTT
>NW_003852607.1:1380460-1382231 GCF_000181295.1 Otolemur garnettii | reverse complement strand
AAAAAAAAAAAAAAAAAAAAGGACAAAGAGGAAAAAACAGGCTGTGGCCCACCTGTATTAAATCCCAGCCTTGTCTGTACTGTCAACTCATAAAATGAGACATAACTGTTCTGTTAAATGGGACTAAGAGACTGGCCAAAGAGTATAGAATTATAAATAATAGTTATATTTGCTCTGAAGCCTTAAGACTCAACAAAGGTTGCCTGTTGGCTACACTGGAAAACTTTGTACAGTTATTAAATTATTATTAAATGTTATCTGCTGTGTCTATATAGATACCTCAGGAAAAATTAGACTCTAAAATGAGAATTTCCCAGTAAATAGTGTAACGTAACACTGCATTCTACTGTGTATAATCTGTATACTCTACTGAGTCTGCTGCCAGCAGAAGTCAAGGGGTTCACTTGCCTGGACTTAAAAGATGCCTTTTTCAGTATAAGGCTGACTCCAGAAAGCCAGAGGCTGTTTGCGTTCCAGCGGGAGAGACCAGACCCAGGAACTGCTATCCAGTACACATGGACCAGGTTGCCACAGGGGTTCAAAAACATCCATGATTTTTAGAGAAGCACTGGCTCATGACCTCCAGAAATTTCCAGCTGAGGAATTAGGAATGACCTCCAGAAATTTTCAGCTGAGAAATTACTGTACTGCTCCAGTATGTTGATGACCTCTTCTTATGGCACCCTACCCCAGAGGGCTGCAACAAAGGCACAGACTGTCTTTTATGACATCTAGGGGTATGTGGCTACAAAGTGTCCAAAGGAAAGGCCCAGATTTGCCAGTGGCAAGTACTTTATCTAGGATTTACTATCTGGCAGGGGGAGAGGAATTTAGGCATGGAATGGAGGCAGATCATTAATTGCCTCCCCACCTCCATGAGCTGAAAGCAGGTTTGGGAATTCTTAGGCACAGTTGGTCGTCTTTTGTCATCTTCGGATTCCCAACTTTGCCGCTTGGCTAAGCCATTGTATGAGGCAGCTAAAGGAGAGGATGGAGAGCCCTTAGAATGAGGGGAGAATAGGAACATGCCTTCTCTCAGCTAACGATGAGGCTGATAAATGCACCTGCATTGGAGCTACCAGACTTGGCCAAGCCCTTCACTCTGTATGTCTCAGAGAGGTAAAAGATGTCTGTAGGTGTGTTAACACAGCTGGTTGGGTCCTGGCCAAGGCTTGTAGCTTACCACTCTAAGGAGTTGGATGAAGTGGCAAAATGATGGCCACCATGCTTACGGGCTCTATCTGCTACTGCTCTCCCCGTGCAAGAAGCTGATAAGCTGACTCTAGGGCAGAATCTCAGAGTGTAAGTACCCCACTCTGTGGTCACCTTAATGGACATTAAATGACATTTTTGGCTCTCTAATGTAAGAACACCTTGAACCCATATACCAAGGGTTGTAGGTTTGAATCTAGCCCTGGCCAAACTGCAACAAAAATATAGCTGGGCAGGTGGCTCCTGCGGCTCAAGAAGTTGGGCACCAGCCTCATATACCAGAGGTGGCAGGTTCAAACCCGGTCCCAGCCAAAAACTACAACAACAAATAGCCAGGCGTTGTGGCGCCTCCCAGCCACTCAGGAGGCTGAGGCAAGAGAATCGCCTAAGCCCAAGAGCTGGACATTTCTGTGAGCTGTGATGCCAGGGCACTCTACCAAGGGTGACAAAATGAGACTCTATCTCAAAAAAAAAAAAAAAAAAAAGGACAAAGAGGAAAAAACAGGCTGTGGCCCACCTGTATTAAATCCCAGCCTTGTCTGTACTGTCAACTCATAAA
>NW_003852607.1:1374988-1380353 GCF_000181295.1 Otolemur garnettii | reverse complement strand
AAGCCCTCTGTTTAGGTAAGACAGGACAATACAAATGTATTGAGAAAAATATTTCACAAATTCATTCACATACAGCTGCCTTCTGAGTGTGTATGAAACTGTGTTATGCAAACATCTAGCTCTCTGCCAAGAACTACTGAGTCAGAAGGACCAGAGGAGAAGAAAACTAGAGTTTTAAAGGTCTGCCATAAGGGTTTTTGCATGTGTAAGCTGTGGCCTAACAAAGTGCTGTGTCAGGAAGGGAGCACAGCAGCTGCAGAAAGGGGATGTTGAGAGTTCAGAATCCATATGGAGCTTTTCTCTCTGAGTCAATAAAGCTTCCATCTTAGCCCAGCTATGCGGTGGCTCCCACAAGGAGCAGAAGAGAAAATGCAAAGGCACACAGGACAGAGCCCAACTGTGACAGCCACATTACACTCACCCAGGGCGACCAGGGTCCTGTAGTTCTCCAACTGTACAAAGCCCTCTGAGCAGGGCCCAGGCACTGCGACGCCTAAGAGAATTCTATGGCCACATCTCTCAATGTCAAGGGTCCCTAAAATGAAAAACATGTTTCACCAAAGAGAGATGGAAAGAAATTCTTCCTTCAGAGAATATGAGAAAAGCATTGATGAAAATGATGTGATTGAAGTAAGTGCTTTGAAAGATCCCCATTAATATAATTTTCAGCTTGCTATGGGTTGTTTTATACTTTTCCTTGAGCAGTTAGTATACTCTCTATATTACTGTGGATCTCACTTTTGTGGACATTACCAGAGAAACAAGGTTGACATTAACATAGGCTTAAACCTTTTCTCTAGACTGGTGTGAGATCTGTTTGACACACCAAATATTACTCAGTGTCCCAACCAAACTAGAAAATGAATGTTGTCTTTTTTTTTTTTTTTTTTTTTGAGACAGAGCCTCAAGCTGTCCCCCTGGGTAGAGTGCTGTGGCACAGCTCAGAGCAACCTCCAACTCCTGGGCTCAAGCGAGTCTCCTGCCTCTGCCTCCCAAGTAGCTAGGACCACAGGTGCCCGCCACAATGCCTGGCTATTTTTTTTTTTTTTTGGTTGCAGCCATCATTGTTGTTTGGCAGCCCGGGCTAGATTCGGACCTGCCACCTTAGGTGTATGTGGCTGGCGCCTTAGCCACTTGAGGCACAGGCACCAAGCCTGAATGTTGTCTTAAAGATGACTATGTCGCTTGTCACTCTTAGAAAGATCACAATCTAAAAACTGGTATGATGACAGCAACAGCCATGTCAGAGGCTATTGATCAGTTCCCATGTGATAAGCATGACTCTAAATAGTTGGACTACCTGCTATACTAACAACAGCCATGAGAGAAAGATCTTAAAGTAGGAGATAGCCGTGTCTTAGACACTGTAAGAAAAACCTTCCCTGGGGTCAATGGGCTAAAAAGAGCAGAGTAAGCACTGATCCCCGGTGACTGGGTACTAGGATTGGACCTAATAGTTCAAACCCTTGAGAAGCAGACCAGCCTCAGAGGTAAATTGACAGAGAATTACCAAATTCAGAAAAATTGAAACAAATTGAAGGGTGAGAACATGGAACTGCTTAACGGTCATTATGTTCATATAGACCAATGTATGCAGCTGATACATTAGCATTTTTACTGATAACAACCCATTAATGTGATAGAGTAGGGAGTGTCCCAGTGCCTGTCCATCTCCCTGCACTATGTTGGCTGGCCTCCTGAGGGTGGAGGGAAGAAGCTGAGCTGCTACTGGAACCTACACTTCCAGGGTGACACTAAAGACTAAGAAAAACTACTCAAGAGAAACTGTACCAGGGTGTGGCGTGGTATCTCACACCTGTAAGCCTGGCACTACGGCAGGCCAAGGAGGAAGGATCCTTTGAGCTCAGACTGAATATGAGCAAGAACCCATCTCTACCTAAAATGGAAAAACTAGCCAGGCATCATGGTGGCTGTCTGTAGTCCCAGCCACTCAGGCAGCTGAGGCAGGAGGACTACTTGACCCCAGGAGTTTGAGGTTGCTGTGAGCTATGACATCACAGCACACTATCTAGTGTGACAGAGTGAGGCTATGTCTCAATTAAAAATAAAAAAAAAAAAACGAAAGAAAAGGAAAGAAAAACTGTACATTGTTGAAAATTGTTCCTTGTACACAACTGAAGAAGAGGTCTATGAACTCTTCAGCCAAAGCAGAGACATAAAGAAAATCATTATGAATCTGGATAAAATGGAAAGAATAACACGTGGATTCTCCTTTGTAGAAGACTATTCAAGAGCACATGCAGAAAACGCCATGTGGTACCTAAGTGGAATGTGTCTGGATGACAGGATCATCCCCACAGAATGGGGTGCAGGCTGTAAGGAGGGCAGGCAGTAGTGATGTGGGCCATCTGGGTGCCAGGTATGAGATGAGAATGGGCAAGACTATGATTCTGGCAGAGGCTGCCATGGAGAAATGGCACAGACCTCTGAAAAACTCTGGTGGCCTGTTGAATTTGCTGGAGAACATTGCACACAGTCTTCCAACCAGATTATTTTTACCCAGCTTTGATCAATGTCTCTACTGAGCCTGAAGCAAGGACAGAATCCCAGGAGAATGCCTTGAATTTTAGTCTTAGAAACTTGGCCATGTGTCATGTTACCAAAATGACTTTCTGTGACCAGTTCAGATACTATGTTCCCTGGTAACACATTTGATCCATAATGTTGATTTAAACACTACACTTCAGGCTCGGCGCCTGTGGCTCAAGTGGCTAAGGTGCCAGCCACGTATACCCAAGGTGGCGGGTTCAAATCCAGCCCAGGCCCGCCAAATAACAATGAGAGCTGCAACCAAAAAATAGCCGGGCATTGTGGCTGGCGCCTGTAGTCCCAGCTACTCAGGAGGCAGAGGCAGGAGACTCGCTTGAGCCCAGGAGTTGGAGGTTGCTATGAGCTGTGATGCCATGGCACTCTACCCAGGGGACAGCTTGAGTTTCCTGTCTCAAAAACAAAAACAAAAACACTACACTTCTCTTGAAGACTGGAAGATTTCAGATATGTGTTTTATCATGTTTGAGTTGAAGTAGCTTCAAGATCTATATTGGTGCCTGGAAGTATGTTTTTCTTTAAATTTGCATGGGACCGAGGGTAATAAATGGAGATTGCTATGTTGTATAGCTTTGCTCTAAATTAGGAATGGTTATTTCATAACTCAATTTGTTTTCTATGAATTCTGGTTTGTGAAGGAAAACTTAGAAGTTAAGGTATCTACCTAAATGCTTGGTGAAAAAGTCAGTATCAGGCTCGGCACCTGTGGCTCAAGTGGCTAATGCGCCAGCCACATACACCTAAGGTGGCGGGTTCGAATCCAGCCCAGGCCTGCTAAACAACAATGAAGCCTGCAACCAAAAAATTGCCAGGCGTTCTGGCAGGTGCCTGTAGTCCCAGCTACTTGGGAGGCGGAGGCAGGAGACTCACTTGAGCCCAGGAGTTGGAGGTTGCTGTGAGCTGTGATGCCACTGCACTCTACCCAGGGGGACAGCTTGAGGCTCTGTCTCAAAAAAAAAAGAAAAGAAAAGAAAAAAAAAGTATGCTGAGATCCTTGTGATCTTTCCCTTTTTACTTCTTGTGTTATGTTAATGAAGCTGAGTAGAAATCAATAACAAGATGATTTATCTTTATTCAAGTCATTTATGTTTTCCTATCATACTCTAAGACCAAAAATATATCTTTTGTTTATGCTATTTCACCATATTGTCTATGCTACTTCCTCCTGAACAACTGAGTATACAGATACTATAAAATAAAGCTGATTTTGTGCTTTGGGGATGGCTGCAGACATCAGCTCAGTCAGACGTCCTGATCCCAACTTTCGTTTCAGTGTCTTCTCTTATACTGTATTTTTCTCATTCCCCACCAATTACACTCTAGTTTGCTCCCCTTACCTGCCCTGGTTTGCGACAATACACTCCTACAGAATGATGAACTAACTCCTGATTCTCTGACCTCTTTCTCAGACTCTGCCCCCCTCCTGGTGCTGCCCCCACACACGCTGTAGCAGTGGGGGACAGGTTTGCACTGAGCTCAGTGGAGATGAGAGGGACTAATGGAAGGCAGGGGTGAGTGTGAGCAAACACATAGGCCCAGATGCTGCAGAGTCAGGCTGAGAGAGGATATCCAAGAAGGTTGAGGTCTAGGACAACAGGTCTTCTCAAGGAGACCACAAGCATACAGCTGGAGGGTCCTCTCCCTGGTGATCCAGCTCTTGGGAATTTGTGGACTTAACTTCCTGAAACTTGGAAATTTCTAAGTTCTGTAGGGGCTGGAATAGCATCTCCCACTTGATTGAAACTGGCCAATGAGAGGGGTGCCTGTGGGGTGGAACTTTTTGACTGTTGATAAGACGGGAAAGACCAGGCCAGTCTGGGAGTGCGGCCATTTGGAATTCTTCTATGCCCTAAGCTCCTGGCTGGTGAATAAAGCCATTTCTCTTATAAACGTGGTGTTTGGGTGCTCTTTCTCTCTGTTGGGCCTCGTCTTCCTGCAACAAGGGAAGATCAGCAAGTTTATTGCCTCACATTTCAGGAATTGGGGGCACTCAGAAGGATCCACTGAGAACATCACTGTCCCTGAGTAAGAGCCACTCCTGAATCCTCTGTTTTCCTCCTCTTCTTCTGGGCTTCTCCTCATGTATCATGGATCTTTAGAAGTCAATCCTGAAAGTCAAAAATAAGCTGTTTATTGTTTAGAACCAACACACCCCCTCCCAGTGACACAGCCACATACCCATGATCTCACCCATGGAAAGCAGGTCCCCTGCTGTCCAGTCTACCAGGGGGATAAAGGGTCAGCAAACTCGTATGGAAGGCTCAATAGTGAGTTTTGATGCCTTTCTTCTGACCCTGCCTCTCCTCCTGGTGATGCAGCCCACATGCTGCAGCAGTGAGGAGCTGGGCTGCACTGAGCTCACCTTTAGAACACAGGCCTGACCCTGACCAAACCTGATGCCTCATCCCTGCATGCATCAAAGGCTCAGCTCAGTCCTCAGCAACAGAGGACACATAACCCTCATGGTCAGTGCTGGACATATATTAGAATCTACCTTAAATATTATTATTATTATTTTGAGACAGAGCCTCAAGCTGTCCCCTGGGTAGAGTGCCATGGCATCACAGCTCACAGCAACCTTCAACTCCTGGGCCCAAGGGAATCTCCTGCCTCAGCCTCCCAAGTAGCTGGGATCACAGGTGCCCGCCAGAATGGCTGGCTATTTTTTGGGTTGCAGCCATCATTGTTGTTTGGCAGGCCCGGGCTGGATTCAAACCCGCCACCTTAGGTGTATGTGGCTGGCGCCTTAGCCACTTGAGCCACAGGTGCCGAGCCTACCTTAAATATTTTTTTTTTT
>NW_003852607.1:1370099-1373859 GCF_000181295.1 Otolemur garnettii | reverse complement strand
CTCAAGCTGTCCCCCTGGGTAGACTGCCATGGCATCACACTCACAGTAACCTCCAACTCCTGGGTTCAAGCGAGTCTCCTGCCTCCGCCTCCCAAGTAGCTGGGACCACAGGCGCCCGCCACAACACTTGGCTATTTTTTGGTTGCAGCCATCATTGTTGTTTGGAGGGCCCAGGCTGGATTCGAACCTACCACCTTAGGTGTATGTGGCTGACGCCTTAGCCACTTGAGCCACAGGCGCGGAGCCTGCTGGAGTGTTAAATGGGGCAGTTCACAGAAGTCCTCACAAAGGAGTGGATACTGGAACACAGACCCTAGGAAGGGTGTTTCCACCTCCAGCTAAGGGGTCAGAGTTGTTTAGGCAGAGGGCAGCCCACCTGAAGGCCCTGAGGCAAGAGCACCCTTATTCCCGGGAAAAGGAAAGAGGCCAGTGTGGCTGGAGCAGAGTCAGTGAAAGCGACACAAGAAGGAGATGAGGTCAGAGAAGCTGTGTGGGCAGAGCAGGGAAGGCCTGCACACATTCCTCTTTCACACCTCAAAAGTTTTGTAAATAGACCTGGTGCCTGTGGCTCAAGCGGCTAAGGTGCCAGCCACATACACCTGAGCTGGCGGGTTCAAATCCACCCCAGGCCTGCCAAACAACGATGGCTGCAACCGAAAAAAAACAGCCAGGTGTTGTGGTGGGTGTCTGTAGTTCCAGCTACTTGGGGCTCTGTCTCAAAGAAAAAAAAATTGTAAATAATTCATTTCCTCATTCATTCTAAGTAAATATGCAAAGAAATTTGTTTCTGTACATTATTAAGATGTTTACAAAAATGTAACATCTCCTCTATACTAAATGCATGCCCTAAGAAATGTATAAGATGCAGAAGGCCAGGGAAGTATATAGGGTCCACACACCTGAGATGTGGAGGCTACAGTGGAACAGGTTTGGGGGGTTGAGGAAGTCCCTTTTGGACACATGGACAGCGAAATTTCTCTTAGACATCCCCACAGATAGGTGAGGATACAACCAGATACAGTGAGGGAGGACACCTGAGAAGGGTGAGGTCAAGGAGAACAGGTCTTCTCCAAGAGACCACAAGGTTACACCTGCAGGGTCCTCTCCATGGAGACTCAGCTCTTGGGAATTTGTAAACTCAAGTTCCGTGAAATCCTGTAGTTCTGTAGAGGCTGGAATAGCATCTCCCACTTGATTCAAATTGGCCAATGAGAAGGGTACCTGTGGGTTGGAACTTTTTGACTTTCAATAAAAATGGAAAGACCTGCTTGGCGCCTGTGGCTCAAGTGGCTAAGGCGCCAGCCACATACACCTAAGGTGGCAGGTTCGAATCCAGCCTGTGCCCGCCCAACAACGATGGCTGCAACCAAAAAATAGCCGGGTGTTGTGGTGGGCACCTTGGTCCCAGCTACTTGGGAGGCAGAGGCCGGAGACTCACTTGAGCCCAGGAGTTGGGAGGTTGCTGTGAGCTGTGATGCCACAGAACTCTACCCAGGGGGACAGCTTGAGGCTCTGTCTCAAGAAAAAAAAAAAGAAGGGAAAGACCAAGCCAGTCGGGCAGCGCAGCCATTTGGAACTCTTCTATGCTGTAAGCTCCTGGCCAGTGAATAAAGCCCTTCCTCTTATAAACATAGTGTTTGGGCGCTCTTTCTCTCCATTGGGCCTCGTCTTCCAGTAAGAACAGGATTACAGAGTTCTAGAAAGAGGGCTGCAGGGAAACACAGACATGTCATAGGGGTCTAAACCCTGACAGGACCTGATGAGGAAAGGCAGTGGGTGTGGATGGAGAGGAGAAGAGATCCAAGGCCAAGCTGAGGGGGGTCACTGCACAAACAGGGAGTTCAGGAAACAATAGAAGAGGGCAATGGTATGAGAAGAAGGTGACAACAGAAAAAAAAAAAAAAAAGCAAAAACAGAGGAGTCCAAGTCAACACGGCATAGAGGAAGGCCTTGAGGAAGGCCAGTAAGTGGTTGGGGATGATTTTTTCCATTACTGTTTGAGAGAAGAAAAAAACAAACTGTACTTACCAATTTATAGCTGGTTGGTCAGAACTTCAACCTGGGACTTGTGACTGGCATCTGATGTGTGGCCAGTCTTACAGGACTGAACACTAACGTTGTGGGACTGGATGCTAACTCCAGGTAGACAGTGTCAGGACTCAGCTAAACTATAGGACACCAATTGCATCTGATGGAGAATGGGCAGCTATTCCCAACAATTGTACTTGGTGACCACAGGTGAAGTGTTTGTGTTGAGTGTTCATGGTTTTATGCAGTGTGACAATAAGGGGCAAAAACACTGTGGTTTCTCTTCCCAGCTCATACAACTTCCCCCCCTTCTTCCCCAAAAGAGAAGAGACCCAGGACTGAATGAGGCTGTGCTCTAGTCTCACTGGGTGCTCCATCTGCCTTGGCTCCAAATCATTCCTTTTCTCCCTCACTCAGTCTGAGCAGCTTCCCCTTTGGTGCCCTGCTCCCTATTTTGCTGCCCTTCACATCCTTGGACATGGAGCTCTTCTGTGTATTTCTCCAGTTACTTTCTCCTACCTCTTTAGCTTCTTTCACTCCTAATGGTGACTTTGTAAATCCCTCCCTATTCTCCACCCTCTGCTTTGGGTTTCCCGCATTATTCTATTCTCAATGTTTCTATTTACTCTCACTCTTAGATGCACTTGCACAGGGATAGAGATGGGATAAGATGACAGCCTCTCGTCTCTTTTCTCTCTCCCGTCTTCCTCCTCACTCTTCTCTACTCTTTCTCTTCTCTTCCCCACTCTTTCTCTTCTCTTCCCCACTCTCTCCTTATCTTTCTCTCCTCCTTGTTGCTGCTCTGCAGCCTCCCTCCCCCCACTAACAAAGACCTTTCGTACAAAAACAAAAAAAAGACGACAGCCTCTGGGACAGGACATGTTCCAGCAAGGTGGCATTTGGGAAGGAAGAACAAGTCTCAAAGGGCATGTCCTAGTGATATCTCTGCCCACGTTGTGCCAGGTCAGGTGATGTGGTGGTTTTGAGGGGGAAGCCTGGGTAGCAGAAAGGCCCAACACAAGGATGACAAGGTTCTAGCGGGATTACAAGTGGGCGGGGTCAGAGGAATCTCAGAACCTGGGAGAAGAGCCAGCTCTCCCTGACTTGGGATGTTGTGCTCCCCTCGAGGGGTGACAAGCCTATGGCTTAGGAGGACAGAAGTCTTGAATTCACTTAGCAAGTAAGGATGATACATGGAAAGAAGGCTGAGAAGTCAGTGAAGGGTTTAAATCACGTAAACAGGATATCAAGAAGTGGGTACATGACACAGACAGGGCAGAGACCAATCACTGAGCCACTTCAACAAAAGGGTACATGACTCTGGGAGGTCAGGTAGGGTGAAGGAAGTATGTGAAAGATTTTAAGGAATATACTAACTGGGGTCATTGGATATGGGAGAGCTGGTAGACTGTGATCCCAAACTTAATGTACGCAACGAAAGACTCACCCATGGTGATGTGACTCTGACTCCACACTTTGGGATGGCAGGTACCCAGTACGCCAAGCTATTTTTAAAGGCAGACTCTCTTGCTCAACCTAGTATGAAAGTCCTAAGCTCAAGGAATCCACCGGTCTCAGCATCCCAGAGTGCAAGGATTACAGGCATGAGTCTCCAGCCCAGCCTGCCATGATTCTTAACATATTTCAACTTGTGATTATAATGCAGTATACACCCAAGATAATCCTGGAGAATTAGACTTCTTTATTTTTGGTATCAACTCTCCAATGTGGA
>NW_003852607.1:1367109-1369540 GCF_000181295.1 Otolemur garnettii | reverse complement strand
GCCTCAGCCACTTGAGCCACAGGCGCCGAGCCCATTTGTTTTCTTGAGTGTAAGTTCTTTAACGAATCCTAAGGATGCAGATTACAGTAGCAAACTTTCTAGGTTCACTACATTTGTCTTGCTTTCTATCCAGTATGAACCTCATGACTAAATGGCTTGATGCATTCACTACGTTTGTGTAGCTGCTTTCCAATATGATAATTCTGATGTTCAACACCTTTCAAAAGCCTAACACACACCATATATTTGTATGGCTTCCCAAAGATAAATTTCTTTAGACTCAGTATGTTTGAGGCCAGGATAGTATCTCTGCTACATACAATTACATGAATGCCCTTTACTATGAATTTCCTGTGTCAATTCATACTTGAACTCATAATGAAGGATTTAAAACCTTCCTTGTACTTGTAAGGTTTCACTCAAGTAGGAATTCTCTCGTGATGTCTACAATTGACACTAAGGTTAATTCTGCCACAATTGACACTAAGGTTAGTGAATTACTTAATCACATTGTCCTATTAATAAGTTGTTTCTCCAGAATGAAATCTTTGATGATGTTGAAGGTAGGAATTGTCACTGAAAACCTTGCCATGCATGTTTTATTTATTATATTTGAAAGGTTTCTCTAGTATAGAGCACACTAAAGGTACGGCCAGACTTGTTACATTTCTAAGGTTTCTTTGTAGTAGGAACTCTCTGATGATGTGCTAAGCATGAGTTTGGGCTGAAAACCCTTCCACATTCATTACATTTATAAGGTTTCTCTCCAGTAAGAATTCTCCGATTATATATAAGATACAAATTTTGACTAAAGATCTTGCCATATTCATCACTCCTATAAGTTTTCTCTCCAGTATGAATTCTCCAATGATTTGCAAGGTGGATTCTGACTGAACACCTTGCTATATTCATTACATTTATAAGGTTTCTCACCAGTATGAATTGTTAGATGTCATGCAAGATGTGAATTGCAACTGAGGACTTTTCCACATTCATAACATTTGTAAGGTTTCCCTCAGCATGAATCCTCCAGTGCTTTCCTAGGGATGACTTGCTACTGAACATTTTGCCACATTCATTACATTTGTAAGGTTTTTCTCCAGTGTGAATTCTCTGATGTTTTGCAAGGTGTGAACTACGATTAAATACCTTTCCACATTCATTACATTTGTAAGGTTTCTCTCCAGTATGAATCCTCCAGTGATGTGCTAGGGATGATTTCTGACTGAACATGTTGCCACATTTATTACATTTGTAATGTTTTTCTCCAGTGTGAATTCTGGCATGTCGTGCAAGTCCTGTACAGTCACGGAATAACTTTCCACATTCTTTACATTTGTATGGTTTCTCTCCAGTGTGTATTCTCCAATGTCGCCCAAGGATTGAACTTGTGCGGAATAGCTTTCCACATTCATTACATTTGTAAGGTTTTTCACCTGTGTGAATTCTCTGATGCTGTGCAAGGGCTGAACTTTCACGGAATACCTTTCCACATTCATTACATTTGTAAGGTTTCTCTCCAGTGTGGATTTTCTGATGCCGTGCAAGCCGTGAAATGTAATTGAAGACCTTGCCACATTCATTACACTTGTAAGTTTTCTTTACAGTATGGAATCTTTGATGACTTCCAAGGCTTGATTTTTTATTGAACACCTTGGCACATATATCACATTTAAATCGATTCTCTTCCTCATGCATTATTTGATCAATATTGATATGTAACCTTTGATTAAATGACTTCTCCCACTCTGTACATTTGTGATGTTCTGTCACTATGTGTGGTTTCTCTCTTTGTGGGAATAATAAATCCATAAGGTCGTACTCACGCTCATGAGAAAGGTGGGGTTTCATAGTAGAAGGAATTCTGTGGGGTGGGGAAATCAAGAAATCACTGTCGACAGATGGCTCCATGGGATTATATTCATAAATTTTTTCTTCAATCTTAAATAGTTGCAGTTCTGGTAGATGAGACTGAGTGTTTAATCCCAGCTGATTATTAACAACCTTGTTTCCTGAACACCTCCTATCATGCTGATCTCTGCTTCCAGTGAGATTTCCCTGAGGGGTCATACGGACTCCACTGCAAGGTTTTTCATCATCTCTCCACTGATACTCAAAGTTATATATATTCTTCTGGATTTCCCTAAAGCAAAAGTCTTCAATGTCACGGTTTTCATTCCTTTCCAACATCACTGTGGGGGATATTTCTTCTATACTACTGCTTTCTGTAAGTGGCAATTCATTTATCACACATATAGAAGAGATACCTACAAGATATAAAGAACCACAGGCATTTGATGAATTACACATGGTCATTAAATACCTCCTATTGAAATATATAACATACCAAGAGTAGCGTAGGCACAGCACACAGAGTCATAAAACATACAATTTCCTAACAGTTAGGAAAACTTTTTTTTTTTTTTTTTTT
>NW_003852607.1:1360790-1364270 GCF_000181295.1 Otolemur garnettii | reverse complement strand
GGCTCCTGTGGCTCAGTGGGTAGGGTACCGGCCCCATATATGGAGGGTGGCAGGATCAAATCCAGCCCCGGCCAAATAGCAACAAAATATATCCAGGCATTGTGGCAGGCACCTATAGTCCCAGCTACAAATAGGCTGAGGCAAGAGAATCGTCTAAGTCTAGGAGTTGGCGGTTGCTGTGAACTATGATGCACAGCACTCTACTGAGGGCTATAAAGTGAGACTCTGTCTCTACAAAAAAAATTAAAAATGTTTAGTATGAAATTAAATTTATCACATTGAATGACCTATGAATTCTATTCCTAGCATATATTCAAGAAATTCTACGTATAGATTCTAGAGGACTGCCTATGGCCACACCACCCTGAATATGTCCCATCTCCTCTGATCTCAGAAGCTAAGGTGCATCAGGCCTGGTTGGTACGTGGGTGGGAAGATTCTAGGAAATCATGTGCAGGTACACTCTCAGTGGGACTCAAAAGGAAAACCTGGATATGGCTATAGAGAAGAGAGGGATCATCTCATACTGTACTCATATAGACATAAAATGTTGTTACCAAGGGTATAGCAATGTAGACAAATTTTGGGTGCAGAATGATGACCCACTGGCTGGTCAGGTAGAGGGATGTTTCAAGAAATAAAGGTAGGAGGCTATTACTGTAAGGTGACCAGATTTTAACATTGGTAAAGCGGGACACCATTGATGGGGGTGGGGCCTGACAACAATGCAAACTTTGATAAGCAGTTCTCAATAATTAGGTCTCAACAATTATTTGTTATTATTAAAGTTTAACATTATAAAATTAACAAAAATAATATAAAACTCATATCCTGGTGAAATAGCCACATGGCAGTGGAAAACCGTATACTCCCTTCTGGTTCTCCCGCGTTCCCTAGCTTGTCGTGCATTCTTTCCAAAAATTGGGACTTTTTTAAAACGCCACAAGACGTGGGACAAATTGTTAAAAATCGGGACTGTCCTGCCAAAAGTGGGACGTTTGGTCACCTTATATTACTGAAATCTGCCCTTGGGCTGGGCCTCGTGACTTATGCCTAGAATCCTAGTAGTTCCTGATGCTGAGGTGGGTTCATTACTTGAGCTCAGGACTGTGAGACCAGCCTGAGGAAGAGTTAAACCCTGTCTATGCTAAAAATAGAACAATTAGCCAGGCATTGTGGTGGCACTTTCTAGCTATTCAGGAAGCTAAGCAAGAGGATCCCTTGAGACTCAGAATTTGGGGTTGCTGTGAGTTATGTAGCCAGAACACTCTACCCAGGGTGACAGAGTGAGATTCTGTCTCAAAAAAAGAAAGAATGTTAAAAAAAAAACAAACCCACCCTTGATCACAATATCTGCAAGATAGAGGACTGGAAAACTCCAGACACTCATTCCTGTAGGGAGACACATTACCAAAATACAGTACAAAATCCCATCATGGAAAAAATATGTTTTAATTTAATTCACAACATTACAGAAGTACATACTTTTTTTTTTTTTGGAGACAGAGTCTTACTATGTCATCCTCGGTAGAGTGCTGTGGTGTCACAGCTCAAAGCAACCTCAAACTCTTCGGCTTAAGCGATTCTCTTGCCTTAGTTTCCCAAGTAGCTGGGACTACAGGTGCCTGCCACAATGCCTGGCTGTTTTTTGTTACAGTTGTCATTGTTGTTTAGCTGAGGCTGGGTATGAACCCACCAGCCTCGGTGTATGTTGATGGCGCCGTAACCACTGCTCTGTGGGCACCAAGCCAGAAGTACATACATTTTTATTACACAGTTTTCTTTTTATATATATTTATATATATATGTGTGTGTGTATATATATATTTATATATATGTATGTGTGTGTGTGTGTATATATATTTATATATATATAGTGATTCTTTTGATACTTCACTTAGGAAAATGGGCTCTCTAATTCATATATATATGTATATGTAGGTATATATTTATATATAGTGATTCTTTTGATACTTAGGAAAATGGTCTCTAATTCATATATATATATACACATACATGTGTATATACATGTGTATATATACTGTGTAATTGTATATACACACATAGATTTCTTTTTTTTTGAGACAGAGTCTCATGCTGTTACCCTTTGTAGAGTGCCATGGCATCATGATAGCTCCTAACAACCTCCAACTACTGGGCTCAAGTGATACTACTGCCTTGGTTTTTCTATTTTTAATAGACTGGAGACTAGAGGCACTTGTTCAGGCTGGTATTGAATACCTGAGCTCAAACAATCCACTCACCTTGCCTCCCAGAGTGAGAGGATTATAGGCATGAGCCACCATGACTGGCCCATATATATATATATATTTATTATTTTTTTTTTTTTTTGAGACAGAGCCTCAAGCTATTGCCCTGGGTAGAGTGCTGTGGTATCACAGCTCACAGCAACCCCCAACTCCTGGGCTCAAGGGATTTTCCTGCTCTGCCTCCCAAGTAGCTGGGACCACAAGTGCCTGCCACAACACCCGGCTATTTTGTTTCTGGTTGTAGCTGTCATTGTTTGGTGGGCCCGGGCTGGATTCGAACCCGTCAGCTCAGGTATATGTGGCTGGCACTTTAGCTGCTTGAGCCACAGGTGCTGAGCCCCTTATATATTTTAAATAAAAGTAATAAATATGCCCTTTACCTAGGAAGCATGTCATGTACCCATCAGGTGTACATTTACCCATCCTACCCTTCACCTACTTGAATGCTGTGGAGTTTTGCTCCCATAGGTGCACATAAGTATTGCTCAGCTACTTTCAATTTAGCACTGAGTACATGTACTGTTTTTCTTTTTTTTTCATTCTTATGATACTTCACTTAGGAAAATGGTCTCTAATTCTATCCAGGTTGTTACAAAAGTGTCTAGGGCACCATTTTTTTAATGGCTGAATAGTATTCCGTGGTATACATATACCATATTTATTAATCCCTTCACATATTTATGGGCTCTTGGGTTGTTTCTACATCTTTGTCATTGTGTATTGTGCTGCTATAAACAGTTGGGTGCAAGTATCTTTTTTTTTTTTTGAGACAGAGCCTCAAGCTGTCCCCCTGGGTAGAGTGAGTGGCATCAAAGCTCACAGCAACCTCCAACTCCTGGGCTCAAGCGAGTCTCTTGCCTCTGCCTCCCATGTAGCTGGGACCACAGGCGGCTGCCACAATGCCCAGCTATTTTTTGGTTGCAGCCATCATTGTTGTTTGGCAGGCCGGGGCTGGATTCAAACCCGCCACCTTAGGTATATGTGGCTGGCGCCTTAGCCACTTAAGCCACAGGCACCAAGCCCGGTGCAAATATCTTTAACATAAAATATCTCCATTGGGAACCTCTTCAAACAAGATAGTCTTGTGAATTACTTGACAAAGATGTAAAACAACTGTCTTTTTCTTTTTGAGACAGAGCCTCAAGCTGTCACCCTGGGTAGAGTGCTGTGGCATCACAGCTCACAGCAATCTCCACCTCCTGGACTCAAG
>NW_003852607.1:1355702-1358953 GCF_000181295.1 Otolemur garnettii | reverse complement strand
AAAAAAAAAAAAAAAGAAAGAAAGAAAGAAAAATTATGAGGCCCAGCCAGGTGGTGGCTCATACCTACCATCCTAATCCTAGTACTCTGGAAGGCCAAGACAGGTAGATTTCCTGTGCTCACGCAAGAGCAAGACTCTGTCTCTACTAAAAGTAGAAAAACTAGCTGGGCATTGTGGTGGGCACCTATACTCCAAGCTACATGGGAGGCTGAGGCTAGAAGATCCCTTGAGCTCTAGGGTTTGAGGTTTCTGTGATCTATGATGTGATGGGACTCTATTAAGGGCAATAAAGTGAGACTGTCTCCAAAAGAAGAAAATAAAAATAAATAAAATAAAATGGAAAGGAATTATTAAATGTAATAAGAAAGAGAACACTGCAGGGCAGTGCCTGTGGCTCAAAGGAGTAGGGCGCTGGCCCCATATGCTGGAGGTGGAGGGTTCAAACTCAGCCCTGGCCAAAAAAAAAAAAAAAAAAAAAGAAAGAGAACATTGTGTATGTAGCAAGAGAAAACAGACTTGTGATGCACAGATAATTTTGTGTATGACCATCAGGATTTCTGAGCAGAAACTTTCCATTCCAAAAGCAGTGGGATGATAAAAAAAAAGTGTTTTTTTAGACTTCCTAACATTTCTGGGAAAACAAGCCTAGAATACTAACATTAGATTAGTTAACGTTAATGATCAGAGAGTTTATTAGTATTCTAGGCTTGTCTTCCCAGAAATGTTAGAAAGTTTATAAAGTTGAAACCAAAAAAGGCAGAGATAGTAACTCCAACCCAGAAAGAAGGTTCTCCAGTAAATGTAAATAAATGGACAGACATAGAGATTTTTGTATTATACATTTTTTTTTTTTTATGGAGACAGAGTCTTACTATGTCACCCTCCATAGAGTGCCATGGCATCACAGGTCAGAGCAACCTCAAGCTCTTGGGCTTAAGTGATTCTCTTGCCTCAGCCTCCCAAGGAGCTGGGACCATAGGTGCCCACCACAACCACAATGCCTGGCTATTTTTTTGTTTTTTGCAAATAACATAAAGGGGTTTATTCTGAGACAAGTATGTGGGACCATCACCTGCATAAACAGCCACACCCAAGACGCCTTGAGCAAGTGCTCTCACCATGGCTGGGTTACAGTTCAATTTTATATGTCAGGAAGACAGGAAAGACATGTAAAGTCATAAATCAATACATAGAAGGTGTACTTCAGATTGGACCGAAAAGGCTGGACATCTCAAAGTGGGCCATTACAGGTTACAGGTGGGTTTAGAAATTCTTTGATTTGTAATTACTTAAAGAAATGCGAATCAGTTAAGTAAACTGATGATATGCAGGTATGGTTTAGGCTTTGTCCTGCACAGCCTCAGCCTGCTAGTGAGCTACAAGAAGGGAAGGGGGAGCGTGTTGAGGCAGGTCTCACCTTCCTTCTCAGGGCTAGAGACTCAACTTTAGGGTATTTCTCGGGACATGTTGGCAAAGACAGGGGTCCATTTCGTCAACAGGGGGGACTAAAGATTTTATGTAGCCTGGGTATGTTGGCTTAAGCCTATAATGCTAGCATTCTGGGAGGCTGAGGTAGGTGGGTTGCTTGAGCTCAGGAGTTAAAGACCAGTCTGAGCAAGGGTGAGAGCCTCTCTCTACTAAAAACAGAAAAACAAGCCAGGCTGAGCTCAGCACAGATAGGATAGTGGTTATGGCACCAACCAAATACACTGAGGCTGGCGAGTTCAAACCCAGACCGGGCCAGCTAAATAACAATAACAAATAAAAAATAGCTAGGCGTTGTGGTGGGCACCTTTAGTCCCAGCTACTTGGGAGGCTGAAGGCAAGAAGAATCTCTTGAGCCCAAGAGTTTGAGGTTGCTATGAGCTGTGACACCACAACACTCTACCGAGGGTGACACAGTGAAACTCTGTCTCAAAAACAAACAAAAAAAAAGAATTAAAACTAGCCTGGCTATACTGGTGAGTGCCTCTAGTTTTAGCTCCTCAGGAGGCTGAGGCAGGAATGTCCCTTGAAACCAGGAATTTGAGGTTGCTATGAGCTACACTGCCATGGCACTCTACCCAGGGCAACAGAGTAAGACTCTTGTCTCTAACAAAAAAAAAAACAAAACAGAACAAAAAAAATTTTATTATACACAGCTACCTTCCCACCTGAAATGTTTTTTGCTATTTCCACTTTATTCTCGTAACTCTAGAGGTTCTTCCTTGCTCCAACACTGACATAATGCTGAGGTCAAAAAGAGAGATTGCTGCTGACAGATATAAAATATAAATGAACATCAAGTCCTGGTGCTCTTCCAAATCCCAGCCCCACCTGAAGGTAGGAGGTGGACATTACAGAGAGATCTAGGGAAATATTTCACAAATTCATCCACTGAATGTCCACTTCTGAACACTGAAGGAACACTGTGAGATGCCGCTGTCCAGCAGACTTACCAAAACTACTGAACCAAAAGCACAGGGATAGAGAATAAAGACCTGGCTACTTAGAAAGTCGCGTGGTATCAAGCATATCTCAGCCCTGGTATGGTGAAGGGTGCAGATAACACAAACAGAGGGACAGGTAACGTCCAGATGGCACATTATGAAGCTTTTCATTTCTGAATAAATACAGCTTCAATCTCAGTCAAGAACACAGGGGGTTCCAAGAAGAAATCAGGAAAAATAGAAAGAAATGCAAGGATAGATCCTAACTTCGGCAGAAAGGTAATTCTTACCCAGGGAGACCAGGTTCCTATAGTTCTCCAACATCACGTCTCTGTATAAAGTCCTCTGACCAGGGTCCAGGCACGTCCATTCCTCCTGAGAGAACTCAATGGCCACATCCCTGAATGTCAAAGGGCTCTGAAATGAAAACACATTTTACTGAAGGGTTACAGATAGAGTTCTTATGTTTACTAAAAGAAAAGACAGAGGTGAGAGGATGGACTCATTGAGGTGAGAGTGCCTACAAATCCAAATGAAGTATTTCTGAGCACATTATGTCTCCCTCCTTCTGTTTTATTGTACTCTTCCCTTAATGGTTCTAATACCCTCTCAGTAAAGGTGTTTCTCATTCTTGTGGACCATAAGAAATAGACAAATAAAAAAATCAATGCAGGGCTATCCTTGTAGGTGTGTTAGATACTACTTGTGACACAGAAAGCGATATTGAGTGTCTACAGGAACTAGAGAATGGGTGGTGACTTCAGAGATAACAATATTCATGGTGCCTGTAAGGGAAGGTCAGAATCTAAACTTCAGCTCGGC
>NW_003852607.1:1353779-1355155 GCF_000181295.1 Otolemur garnettii | reverse complement strand
AAAAAAAAAAAAAAAAAGAATCTAAAATCCCAGATGATAGCAGCAAGAGCAGTGACTGAAGCTTCTGAATATTTCCCTGTGCTAAGTGTTATGCTAAATACCATATGCCAACATAATACCCTAGAGAGAAAACTGGTTCCATTTTACTGGGAACTGGGTCACATATGGGTGTCCAACCTTCTTTTTCTTGCCACACTTTGGAGGAAGAAGAACTGTCTTGGGCCATTCATTGAATACACAAACACTAACAAAAGCTGATGAGCAAACATAGGGCTGTGAATGATTTTTGCAAAATCCTACACCATAGATGAGCAAAACAGTCCTGAAATAATGCACATGTGGTGCCCAGACCTCAGGTTGGACACCGCTGAATATACTCTAAGATAAAATAGTAGACAAAACTGGGCATCCCTTGAAAACACAAAACAGGCTTGACACATGTAGCATGATGGTTATGGCACCAGCCACATACACCAAGCGTGGCGGCTTTGACCCTGGCCTGGACCAGCTAAACAACTGCAACAACAAAAAAAAATAGCCGGGTGTTGTGGCGGGCACCTATAGTTCCAGCTACTAGAGGCTGAGGCAAGAGAATTTCTTGAGCCCAGGAATTTGGGGTTGCTGTGAGCTGTGACACCATGGCACTCTATCAAGGGTGACATAGTGAGACTGTCTCTTAAAAAAAAAAACATAAAAAACACTCAACCAAGTACCAAGAGGAAAAGAACCATAAGACATTGAGCTTGGAAAGACTTTCTGCAATATAACACCAAAAGAACAGGCAAGAAAAGCTAATACAGACCAAAGAAACTAAATCCAAATAAAAAACTGCTATGCATCAACATTAGCAACCAAAAGAGGGAAAGGGAACCTGTGCAATGGGAAGAAAGATTTGCAAATCGTGTCTCTGACAGGGGTTCATGTCCAGATTATATGAGGAACTCTACAACTTTACAACAAAAAAAAGGAATAAACCAATTATAAAATGGGCAAAGGACTTTAATAGGCATTACTCCAAAGAAGATAAGCAAATGGCCAGCAGGTGCATGAAAAGATGCTCATCAACACTGATCATAAGACAAACTCAAGATAACACCAAAGAAAGACTTGACGGCATACTCTGGCTATTAATGTTAGAACAGAAAACCCTAAGTCCATGTGGAGAAGTGGGAACTCTCATGCACTGTTGCTGCAAATGTAAAATGGTGCATCCATCACGGAAGTCAGCAAGTGAGTACCTCAAAAAATTCAAAATACAGGCTGAGCATAGTGGCTTACGCCTGTAATCCTACCACCCTGGGAGGCTGAGGTGGGTATATTACTTGAGCTCAGGAGTTTGAGACCTCATCTCCACTAAAAATAGAAAAAAAAAAAAA
>NW_003852607.1:1352566-1353523 GCF_000181295.1 Otolemur garnettii | reverse complement strand
GTCTGTAGTCATAGCTACTTGGGAGGCTGAGGTAAGAGAATCACTTAAGCCCAAGAGTTTGAGTTTGCTGTGAGCTGTGACACCAGGGCGTGAGACTCCATCTCAACAACAACAACAAAAAATTCAAAATGTGACTCCCATATAATCCAGCAACCCCACTTCTAGGTGTGTATATCTGAAAGACGGAAAGGTTTCTCTTGATTAGATATCTGCAAACCTATGCTCATCACAGCATCATATAGAACAGCAAAGAGGAAGGAATAAACATGTGATCTACAGACGCATGGGTAAGGATAATATACTATATGCATGTAATGCAATGTTATTCAGACTTCAAAAAGAAAAACGGAAATCCTGTCGCATGCTACAAAATGGACGAACCTCGAGGACTTTATGCTAAGAAAAATATACCAGTGACAAAAAGACAGTGTGGGATTCTGTTCCTACAGAATACTTAACGTTGTTAACTTCTTACAAAGACACCATCACAGACAGCAGAGAAGTGAAAAGTCGGGGGGAATTGGTGTTCCTGGGGATACAGTTTCCTAGTATGACAACTCTGAGGAACATGTGCCCCAATAACGGGAATATAGGTAACACTGCTGAACTGTGAAAGATGCAAAGAAAGAAACATATCAAAACATCATCAGGGGCCGGTAAACCCAATTCTCATCAGAACATGTGGACATGTAAAGACCTCTGTGATGAGAAGTCCAGAGTCATTCAAAGACAAGGAAAATACTGGGGTGTCAATGAATCTGTGTCACGTCAAAAGGGAACAAACATAATTGTAAAAAGAAGAAGAAAACGGAGGGACTTACCAAACTAAACATGAACCCCTTAGGACATTAAATACCTAAAATAAGATCTACATAATAATTCAGATTAGGCTCAGCGCCTGTGGCTCAACTGGCTAGGGCGCCAGCCACGTACACCCAAGGTGGCGGGTTCAAATCC
>NW_003852607.1:1348317-1352360 GCF_000181295.1 Otolemur garnettii | reverse complement strand
AAAAAAAAAAAAAATAATAATAATTCAGATTAGAGGGGTAGCGCCTATGGCTCAAAGGAGTAGGGTGCTGGCCCCATATACCAGAGGCGGTGAGTTCAAACCTGGCCCTGGCCAAAAACTGCAAAAAAAAAAAAAAAAGATAATAATTCAAATTAGACAGAAACATAACCAAAAGGTTATCCAGTAAAACTTTAGACTCGGCTCAGCACCTGTAGCTCAAGCAGCTAAGGCGCCAGCCACATACACCTGAGCTGGCAGCTTCAAATCCAGCCTGGGCCCGCCAAACAACAATGACGGCTACAACCAAAAAATAGCCAGGCGTTGTGGCAGGTGCCTGTAGTCCCAGCTACTTGGGAGGTGGAGGCAGGAGAATCGCTTGAGCCTAGGAGTTAGAGGTTGCTATGAGCTGATACCACAGTACTCTCCACCCAGGGCAAAAAAAGCTTGAGGCTCTGTCTCAAAAAAACAAACAACAACAACTTTAGACTCAATGAAATATAGTATTTTTTGATCATGAAAGGACTTCCAAAGGAAAAAAACAAAAGCACAAGAAAAATCAGATTTCTGTTTCACTTTTTTTTTTCTTAGAGACAGAGACTTTGTCAGTAGACAGAGAGTGACAGTGCACCCAGATTTGGCCCCCATACAGTTCCTGCTGCCCCATAGCACTGACACCACAGGGGCCACGTCCCCTCTCTAACTGATGTCCTTCCCAGGGCCCTGCCCAATGGAGCCTCTGCATAAGCTCAAGTCACTGGGTCATGGGGAGAGGGACTGAGGGAAGGCAGGGCTGAGTGGCAGCAAACACGTCAGGCTGGACGCTGCAGAGTCAGAGATCACCAAGTCCAGTGTTTGGCATTTCAGAAAGGAGGGGACTCAGAGGACCCACCGAGAATATCACTGTACCTGAGGCACAGGCATTTCTGCAGCCTTTTCTTTCCTCTTCTGGGCTTCTCCTTTGTGTAACTGGATTCTTTAGAAGTCAATCCTGAATAAAAAGAATACTCTGCTTATTGTTTAGAATCAACACACTCCCTCTCTGTGACACAACCACGCACACAGGGAAGAACTCGCAGTGCAGAAAGGCAGGTCCTCTGCTGCCCACTACACTGAGAGGGATACAGGGACGATACGCTCGCTCCTACAGAAAGATGAAACACGAGAGCCTGCCTCCCTCCTGGAGACGTCCTGCACACAGGGCAGCAAAGGAGAGCTGGGCTGCACTGAGCTCCCCTCCAGGGCACAGACCCAAACCTGAGGCAGAGCACAGGCCCTCACCCCTCCATGATCACAGACTGACCTCAGCCCTCAGCAATGGGAAACACAGAACCTTTGTGCTCAGTGCTGGACACAGACTGGACACGCCCGGTCACTAGAATCATTACTAAAGGTGGGTCCCCATTTCACAGTGCAGATGGGAAGGGGATAGGACAGATGTATTTGAAAAAAGTCTCCACCCTCTAATGTGATACAAGGCCTGAGATCTACTCAAAAGGTCAAGGCGAGGACACTTCCCACCTTCCGTTTTTCTTTTCTTTTCTTTTCTTTTTGAGACAGAGCCTCAAGCTGTTACCCCGAGTAGAGTGCTGTGGCATCACAGCTCAAAGTAACTTCCAACTCCTGGGCTCAAGCGATTATCCTGCCTCTGCCTCCCAAGTAGCTGGGATGACAGGCACCTGCCACAACGCCCGGCTATTTTTTGGTTGCAGCTGTCATTGCTGTTTGGTAGGCGTGAGCTGGAGTTGAACCCGCCAGCTCAGGTGTATGTGACTAGCACCTTAGCCACTTGAGCTACTTCCCGCCTTCTATATCTGCTTTCACCATGGAGACTTGTCACCAGTGTCCTCACAGTGAATGGCGAAGGACCCCCTAAAAATATACAGCTCAACCAATATGGACTATCAGGGGTCTGGTGGGGTGAAGAGGCGGCTGAAATATTAACTAGGGGACAGAAGTCCTCCGTGAGAAGGTGACATCAGAACAAACAGGTAAGGAAGGAAGGGTGCTTCTTACCTACAGCCAACAGTCAGGACAGTTCTAGAAAGACAGACATCCACCATTATGTCCCTGAGGCAGGAGCAATGTGGGAACAAGAAAGAGGCCCATGTGGCTGGAGCAGAGCCAGCAAGCAGGACACAAGCTGATGAGGCCAGAGGTCCTGGGTGAGCAGAGCAGGGAGAGCTCAGGCTGGCACACTTATGTCTCCTGTGTCTCAAGAGAACTTTCAAAAGGATGTATTTCCCCACCTTATTTAAGTAAACATGTACTGTTTTTCTTTGCTTTACATAAGAATGCACTGAATGCACTGTTGACTGTCATGAGTTAACTTGGGTTTTCATACCCAAATGTTATTTAATAATCACAAGGTATCACGTGTCTGCACTTACAATAGGTATGGCAATTTTTCAAATGCAGGGTAATGTAGGGTGTTGTAAAAGCTCTCTTGATTGTCACACAGGAATACTTAACAGCGACATGAGATTACTTCTGGGTAAAATTACTTATCAATAATATTTTGGCCTGGTGCAGTGGTTCATTAAAGTAATCCTAGCATTCTAGGAGTATGAACAGGTGGATTGCTTGAGGTCAGGAATTTGCAACCCTCCTCAGCAAGACCAAGGCCCCATATCTACTATAAATACAAACACATTAGCCGGGCGTCGTAGTGGGCACTTGTACTCCCAGCTACTTGGGAGGGTGAGACAAAACAATCGCTTAAGCCCAAGAGTTTAACATTATGATGCCATGGCACTCTACCTAGGGCAACAGAGTAAAAAAAGAAAGAAAAACAATTATGTTAAGATGTCTTGGGCAGCACCTGTGGCTCAGTGAGTAGGGTGCTGGCCCCATATACTGAGGGTGGCGGGTTCAAATCCAGCCCCGGCCAAACTGCAAAAAAAAAAAAAAAAAAAAAGATGTCTTGGCCTGGTGCAGTGGCTCATCCCTGTAATCCTAACATTGTGGGAGGTGCAGAAATGAGGATTGCTTGAGCTTAGGAGTTTGAGACCAGCCTAAGCAAGGGTGAGACCCTGTGTTGACTAAAAATACAAGAAAATTGCTAGGTGTCATGGTGGGCACCTGTATTCCCAGGTACTAGGCAGGCTGAGACAAGAAGATGCCTTGATCCCAAGAGTTTGAGGTTGTTGTAAGCCATTATGATGCCACAACACTCTAGCCCAGGCAACAGATCAACACTTACCATGTCCTAAAAATTATAACAAAGTATAAGAAAACTGTTGCTTTGGGCCATAGTGTTTCCTTATGTCAAGACAGGTCAAGAGACATGTGAGTGATATATGCTTCCTGAGGCCACAGGTTCAAAACTTGCACAATTTAAGTACAACTTACATGGCAGTTACCATGTTAAATATTTGACAAGAAGTTCCATGAGCCCCAGGGAGGATAGGGTTGTTCTGCTCTGAGATATGAGGACTGCAGGAGAACATGTTTCACAGAGCTCAGGAAGTCCCCTTAGGACACATGAAGGTGGAGATGCCTGTTACTTGGCCCGCCAGAGAGGTGAGGACACAATGAGACACTGAATTCCAGAGTTCAGGGGAGAGAGCAACAGGGGAAACGGAGACACAATCACAGGGGTTAAAACCATGAGATGAAATAATAAGGAAAGGCAGAGTGTGGACAGAGATGACAAAAGATTCAAGGAGGAAATTCTGGGCCAGCCTGGTGCCTCACACCTATAATCCTAGCACTTTGGGAGGCCAAGGAAGGAAGGTCCCCTGAGGTCAGGAGTTCCAGACCAGCCTGAGCAACACTGAGGCCTTGTGTAAATTAAAATCAGAAAAACTACCCAAGTGTAATGGTGGGCACCTCTACTCTCAGCTAGTGGGGAGGTTGAGGCAAGAGGATCTCTTGACTCAAAGAGTTTGAGGTTAATGTGAACTATGATAATGCCAGGGTACTCTACCAGGTGACAGACACTCCAACTCAAAATATAAATACATAAAAATTAAATACTCAGTGCCTGTGGCTCAAGCTGCTAAGATGCCAGCCACATACACCTGAGCTGGCGGTTCGAATCCACC
>NW_003852607.1:1344880-1348297 GCF_000181295.1 Otolemur garnettii | reverse complement strand
CCCTATAATTTATATACTGAATGCTTTCTCCCCCAAGAACAGGAACAAGTCAAAAATGTTCACTCTTACCACTTCTGTTCAACACTTTACTGAAGATTCTAGCCAGGACCATCAGGTGAGTAGTAGAAACAGAAGATGCCACATTGGAAAGGAAGAAAATGATTTTGATCACCTTCCAGGAATGTCTTAAGGACTCTACAAAAAATGTACTCAAACTAACAAATTTTAAGATATAATATCAATATATAAAAACCGAGTGTGCTTTTATATACTAGTAATGAACAATTGGAAATTGAAAAGATATCAACCAGCTCAGCGCCTGTGGCTCAAGTGGCTAAGGCACCAGCCATATACACCTAAGGTGGTGGGTTTGAATCCAGCCCTGGCCTACCAAACAACAATGATGGCTGCAACTGAAAAAAAAAAAAAAAAGCCGGGCGTTGTGGTAGGGCACCTGTAGTCCCAGCTACTTGGGAGGCAGAGGCAGGAGAATCTCTTGAGCCCGGGAATTGGAGGTTGCTGTGAGCTGTGATGCCACAGCACTCTACCCAGGGTAACAGCTTGAGGCTCCATCTCAATAAATAAATAAATAAAAATAAAAATTGATGAAGCTGTATGGGGAGAATGCCAGGCCACCCTGAGACTCTGAGTGGGACTGGCAATGATGCAGAGTCCCAGGACCAGCAACACCCAGGAGCAAAGACAGACCAGTCCCTGTCACTATGGGTACAGGTTCCAGGCCCTCGGACAGGGAGAGTGGGTTGTTAGAAAATGTCTTCCTTTTAATGTTTGAAATAGGAAAAACTCCTCATGCTGTACACAGACTATTTTACCTCTAAGTCACTAAGGGGAATAGAGAAGGTGCCCCCTTCTGGTGTCCCAGCACCGGGCTGCTCAGTCTACCCTGACTCCCAATCATTCCTGCCCTCCCAAGACCCTCTATCTGAGACCCTCTCCATTTGCTGCCAGTTGCCCTATGTCAGTTTCCTTCATCTGTCAGGACATTTAGGTTTTCTGAATATTGCTCCAGGGACTTCCTCCCCCCCTCCCCCCCAACCACTACTGTCCTTCCTTCTGATAGGTTGGTCAGAAGAACTCCAAAATCAGAGCAAGCACTGGCCATCCATTTTGAGCACAAGGCACTCCACATTGGTTGTTCAGTGACCTCTGTTGAAACCAAACCCTTCAGGGACTCAGCCAGAAGGAAGGAGAACTATGGAACACAATGGCTCCCAGAGGTGGGGGCCAAACCTTAAACAGAATGGTCTCAGCAGGAAGCCAGCTTGAACCCTATATTGCCACAGTCATAGGATATCAAATTAACACTCCATGCTACCTACCTAAAACCTTTGAAAAGTAAGCATGCTTGAGGTTCCAGGATGGTGCCTATTGAGTCTCAGCCGCCTTCACTGAGGCTCCAAATAAAATTTAGCTATTGCTTTACATCCCTTTTGGCTCCACTGCTACCTTATACCTTTATACCTTCGGCTTTGACTCTCCAGTCTCTTTGCAAATTCCTCACAAGTCTTCTAGTGGCAGTGTTCATGGTGTGGCAGGGAGTCAAGCCCCAGTGGACAGAAAGAATACCCAGCACCCTGTTTAAAAGAGAAAGGACTGGAATTTAAAAGAGGAAGGGCTTTATTCCAGCTCCAGGGGAGCAAAGGCTGACTAGAGTCCACAATGGCCTCACTTCCTGACTCAGTCTTCTCTTTTCTCCAGTCCAGGCTCAGCACCCGTAGCATTGTGGTTATGGTGCCAGCCACATGCACCGAGTCTGGTGGGTTCCAGCCCAGCCTGGGCCAGCTAAACAATGACAACTGCAACAAAAAAACAACTGAGCATTGTGGCAGGGGCCTGTAGTCCCAGCTACTTAGGAGACTGAGGCAAGAGAATCTCCTAAGCCCAAGTGTTTGAGGTTGCTGTGAGCTGTGATGCCACAGCGACATAGTGAGACCCTGTCTCAAAAAAAAAAATTTTTTTTTTCCAGTCCAATGGTACCTTTCTCATTTGTCAGTTTGAATCAAGCTAGGGAAGCCGGCTGTAGCTTTGAGAGACCTGGAAGCAAGTATTAGTTTCCAGGTCCCAGGAAGTTAAGTGTCTTCATATTCTCAAAGCTGAGTCACCATGAGGGGGACCTTGCAAGTTGTCCTTGGAGCCTTCTTGAGAAAACTTCACTTTTCCAGGGTATCCTCTCTCATTGGGTCTCACTCTTCCTTTTAAGTTTTCCTATTTCCTCTCTCTTCCTCTCCATCTCTGTTACTTCACACATTCATCAGTAAGAAATAGGAATAACCTGCTCGCCTGAACAGCGCACAAAAATTACCTTTGAGAGGACATTTGGTGTCACACGCCGATTAAGAGGAACTGGTGACTGAGAACTGTCCTAGGGAGCTGAGCCACCAAGAAGAACGATGGTGGGGTCGGATTAGGGCAGAGGCGGGGTCTGCAGAACCCCCGGAACAGGGACAGGACGGGGCTCCCGGGAGAGCGGGGCTGCGGCGCTGTCCTCCAGGGACACTCGGGAGAGGCCTGGGACCCGGAAGTGAGTAAAGCCTCCTCCCAGCGAGGACCTTAGGGGGCGCGGAAGGGAGTGCAGGGGTCACTCCGGGGCTTTAGGAGCTACACGGTGCAAAATAGGGTGTCTCCCATGCCTGTGGCAGAAAGACCAGGGCCAGGATCTGCCTCAGGGAGACTCAGTTCACAGGGAAGCGACCCGGGACGCTCACTGGGATGTGCGTCGACTCGGAGTGGAAGGAGCCGTGCGGGGATGTGAGTTCGCTACGGCCCCAAGAATCCAAGTATACAGGGGCTGGGGGTTAGGAAGCAAACACGTGATCGTAAAAAAGAGAAACTCACAGGATGGCCTCTGTTCCAGTCAGCGACTTCCTGTACTGCGGGAACCTGCGGGGGTAGGAGAGGCCGCGGAACCGGACTGGTTGCGGGCGGGCACGGCTAAGGGGCGGGGCCTCAAGAAAGGAGGGGCGGGGCCTACGTTTCGGGCGTTCTTGTTTCCCCAGGTGCCTGGTTTCATGGGTTTATGGGACAAAACGTAGGAAGAAGCAGGCGCTATAAAGAGGTCAGTGAACTGTAATCTAGCTCGGAGCATCAACGTCTGCTGGTGATTACACCCAGGAATGTTCCTGCAATTAAAATTAAGTTCTTTGTGCTTGCTTCTGCAGCACATATACTAAAATTAAGTTCTTTTTTTTTTTCTTTTTAAATGAAAACAGACAATTTTATTTTTACTTTGAGATTTTGGGGTCCTTCAATTGCTAGACTGCAGCTTTTCAACTGAAGTGTTGATAAAAAGTGGGATTAATTTTTAAAAAATGTTAGGTGCTGGCTCGGCGCCTATAGCTCAACTGGCTAAGGCGCCAGTCATGTACACCTAAGGTGGCGGGTTCGAATCCCCAGCCC
>NW_003852607.1:1341855-1344683 GCF_000181295.1 Otolemur garnettii | reverse complement strand
AAAAAAAATGTTAGGTGCTACATAAACATTATGAGTAAGGAAAATTGATTATTAGCAATTTTTTTTTTTTTTTGGCCGGGGCTGGGTTTGAATTCGCCACCTCTGGCATGTGGGGCCAGCACCCTACCCTTTTGAGCCACAGGTCCCACCCCTGATTATTAACAAGTTTAAAAGTTTACACACCAGTCTTACAAAAACAATGTTTATTTTTTTCTTCTCCCTATCCCCTATTTCTTTTTTTTTTGTTAAATCATAAACTCATAGATCATGTATACGTTAATGCATTTATGGGGTAAAATGTGCTGACTTCATATAGAATTAGGAACGGTTACATCACACTGGTTAATATATACCTCATCTCGTTTACTTAATTATTGTGTTAAGACATTTATACTCCATACTTAATAGATCCGGCATGTACCCGTGCCTTATGAACCAGAGGTGTGATCCCACCATTCACCCTCCCCTGATAAGACCTCCCCCTTCCCCTAAAATTAAGTTCTATAATCACATAAAATGCTCCAGGGATGTCTGTGTAGGAGAGGTAAACCTCAATGTGAATTGCAAACCCCTCTCTGGACTAAATGTGCAGTTTCAGGCTGATGCCCAACAGAAGACACTAGAAATCCTTTCTATTTCTATTCCCAATTCACTCTAGGGCTTTGAGCCTAGCTCAGTTTCAGAGACAGTCAGGGTGACAACCCTGAGGCCTGTAGGGTTCGAGGCAGATTAAGGTGGTCACCAAAGGCTGCTTTGAAAAGCAGTAACTACTGAATGTAAATGGGAATTACATTCGTGTTCTTCACACTAGTTATTCTCTTACATTTTTGAGATTATGTACCTTTAAGATAAAATTTGTTGGCCTTAGAGTAGGCTCACATCAGTAAGTTCTGAATGTACCATAAATTCATGTGAATATAAGTTCAATATGAAGGTTTTTAGAAAATACATTTTAAAAATTGTTTTATATACATCTATCTATCTATCTATCTATCTATCTATCTATCTATATATAGATATTTTTAAGAGTGAATGTCTTAGTCGGTCACCCTGGGTAGAGTGACTGTGGTGTTATAGCACACAGCCACCTTAAAATCTTAGGCTCAAGAGATCCTCTCATCCCAGTCTCCCAAGTAAGTGAGACTTCAGTCACTAGCCACAATGCCCACTAGTTCTTCTATTTTTAGTAGAGACAGGGTCTCACTAGTGCTCAAGCTGGTTTGAACTCCTGAGCTCAAGTGGTATACCCACCTTACCCTTCCATAGTAGGATGTGAAGAGCGGGCCTTGGGGCGGCTGGGCCACCACAGCCTGGGGAACATTCAGGGAATGAACCCCCAGCTGCTTCTCCTTCTTTCCCCAGACAACTATATTCCTTTCTTCATGCTCCCTCTGCCAGAAGTCAGGTAGCTCTTTCTTTGTCTAGTTAATTCTTAGGAACTATGCACAAATCCTTGAGATCTTTCCCTTTTTACTTATTATCATATGTTAAGGAAGTTAAGTAGAAACCATTAACAGGATGATTTTTCTTTGTTAAAGTTATTTACATTTTCCAAACATACTGTAAGTCCCAAGATATGTCTTTTGTCTGTCCTACTTCACCATAGACAACCCTTTCCAGATACTATAAAATAAAGCTGATTTTGTGTTTTGGTGCTGGCTGCAGCCATGAGTTGAGTCAGAACTCTTTTTTTTTTTTTTTAGACAGAGCCTGAGGCTGTTGCCCTAGATAGAGTGCAGTGGCATCACAGCTCACAGCAACCTCCAACTCCTGGGCTCAAGCGAGTCTCCTGCCTCCACCTCCCAAGTAACTGGGACTACAGGTGCCCAACACAACGCCTGGCTATTTTTTGGTTACAGCCATCGTTGTTTGGCAGGCCTGGGCTGGATTCGAACCCACCAGCTCAGGTATATGTGGCTGGCGCCTTAGTCACTTGAGCCACAGGCGCTGAGCCCTGAATCAGAACTCTTGATCCCATCTTGGTCTCTGTGTCTTGTCTTGTGTTATATTTTCTCAATCTCCACCACTTCTACTCTGGTTCATTCTCCTTCTCCATGCTGGTTCATGATACTGGGATTACAGGTGTAAGCCAAATTCAGGTCTCCTTTTCTTTTTCTTTTGTTGTTGTTTTTTTGAGACAGAGTCTCATTATGTACCCCTTGCTAGAGTGCTGTGGCATCACAGCTCACAGCAACCTTAAAATCTTGGGCTTAGGCTCGGCGCCTGTGGCTCAAGAGGCTAAGGCGCCAGCCACATACACTTGAGCTGATGGGTTTGAATCCAGCCCGGGCTGCTAAACAACAATGATGGCTGCAATCAAAAAATAGCTGGGCATTGTGGCAGGTGCCTGTAGACCCAGCTACTTGGGAGGCAAGGCAGAAGAATTGCTTGAGCCCAGGAGTAGGAAGTTGCTGTGAGCTGTGATGTCATAGCGCTCTACCCAGGACGACATTGTGAGACTGTCTCAAAAAAAAAAAAAATTGTTAAAGATCATTAATGAAATGACTTAGAAAAGACATTCATAGCACAATAAGTATATTCTTATTCATTACTCAAGTGTGCCCCCAAAGGTTAACTGTAGGTTCAGATGTTCTGTGGTATAATAAAAGGTTAAAAATCATTGGCCCAGGGCAGCACCTATGGCTCAGTGGGTAGGGCACCAGCCCCATATACTGAGGGTGGGGGTTCAAACCCAACTCCAGCCAAACTGCAACAACAATAAAAAAAATAGCTGAGCGTTGTGGCAGGCGCCTGTGGTCCTAGCTACTCAGGAGGCTGAGGCAAGAGAATTGCCTAAGCCCAGGAGTTGGAGGTGGCTGTGAGCTGTG
>NW_003852607.1:1338340-1341835 GCF_000181295.1 Otolemur garnettii | reverse complement strand
GTCCCAGCTACTTGGGAGGCTGAGGCAAGAGAATTGCCTAAGCCCAGGAGTTGGAGGTGGCTGTGAGCTGTGTGATGCCATGGCACTCTACCAAGGGTGACAAAGTGAAACTCTGTCTCTACAAAAAAAAAAAAAAATCACTGGCCCAATTGGCCAATGTCATTGTCATGAAGTTTCTTCCTCAGATGGGATAATACAACGTTGGTAAAAACACTGTGACTCAATTACAGCATGAAAAACTATTAAGTTTTGTGTGGCGCCTGTGGCTCAAAGGAGTAAGATGCCGGCCCCATATGCCAGAGGTTGTGGGTTCAAACCCAGCCCTGGCCAAAACAAAAAGAAAAAGAAAAACTATTAAGTTTTATTAGTTCAACCTGGGGTATTATGATGTATCCTGAATAAAAGAGTTGCAAATTACGATGCCAAGAGGTAAATGTGAATGGCCTCAAGAGCCTGCTCTACTGGTAGTTTTGATGAAATTGTCTACACAGATAGAACTTTTCTCTCTTAACTTGTAAAAAAGACTATTTTTTAAATCAATAAACAATACCTATTGCCATTAAATGGAGAAGGTGACCACCAGTATCCCTGTGTTATTTCTACAGCCTTTATTAGTCCTTAAGGCCCTATTACTGAGGCCTGGCATGGTGACTCCTTCCTGTAACCCTAGCACTCTGGGAGGCTGAGGTGGGTAGACTACTGCTGCACAGGAGTTTGAGATCCCCATCAGCAAGAGTGAGACCCCAACTCTAAAGACAGCCTGGTGTTGGGGTGGGTGCTTATAGTCCCTGCTACTCTGGAGGCTGAGGGAAGAGGATTGTTTGAGCCCAAGAGTTTGAGGTTGCTGTGAGTTATGACACCACAGCACTCTACCCAAGGAAAGAAAGTACAACTATGTCTCAAAAAAACAAAAACAAGAGAACCCCCCCCCCCACAAGGTATTACTCTCTTCCCATAAAATTCTCAGAGTCCAAAGCTTGTGGTCTATTCTCTTTCTCTGATTTGGTAGACCAGTTGATTCCCACAACCCACCATGCATTCTTTTTTTTTTTTGAGAGAGGGCCTCAAACTATCCCCCTATCCCCCTAGGTAGAGTGCTGTGGCATCACAGCTCACAACAACCTCCAACTCCTGGGCTCAAGTGAGTCTCCTGCCTCAGCCTCCCAAGTAGCAGGGACCACAGGTGCCTGCCACAGTGCCTGCCACAGTGCCTGGCTATTTCTTGGTTACAGCTGTCATTATTTTCAGTGGGCCCAGGCTGGATTTGAACCCACCATGTTAGGTGTATGTGGCTGGTGCCTTAGACACTTGAGCCACAGGCGCCGAGCCCCACCATGCATTCTTTAAGGAGAAGTGTGTGCTGAATGCTCTAGACATGAGACTGACACTGGAGTTGTACAGTATTCACTGCTCACTGCCATCCTGTATAAATCAGACAATATTTAATCTCAAAGGAAAAAGGCACAATGATTCACATCTGTAATCCCAGCATGCTGGGAGACCAGGTTGGGAGAATTGCTAGAATACAAAGTTTGAAACCAGCCCGGGGAATACAGTGAGACACTTTTTGTCAAAAACAAATTAAGAATAATGAGCTAGACCAAATAGCTCTAATCCCACCTACTCTGGGAGGCAGAGAGAATGAGACAGATGGAGGCCATGAATTATGGGTAGGGGAATGGGCTATGATCACACCAGTGCACTTCACCCTGCCTTATAGTCTTCATAAAAATAATAACAGAAATTAACCTTCAAAGGCAGGGTCCCTTCTTTCCAGAAAATGGCCCAGAAATGATTCTCAGTGATCAATTGAGGACTGTCATTTTATTGATTCTTTCCCAGACACCACAGTGAAAGGTCACTAAGAATGGTATGTGAAGACATGTCAAGGTTCAGCGTGAAAGTCATAAAAAGTTAAGTAGCCTTTACAAAGAACCTCAAATAATGAAACATCACATAACTTAAATATCCCTGACTGTGTCTGTATGTCCTTGTATGTGTGATGCTTGTCATGTCATGCTGGTTAATCTATTTTGATTTAGAGTTACTGTCCACCATGAAACATTCAGACATTAAATATAGAGAACTAGAGACTGATTTGTTTCATGTGTAAACTCTGATATTCTATAGGAATGGTCCTTGGGTATTAGTCACATGACAAACATTTCATTTGGGTGGATTCATGGAAGATGTATCTTTGGTTGTGTAATGAGGAGTGAGTGAGTGGTCAGGTCTGGATAAAGCCCAGCCACATACTTTGCGTTTATTTGATTTTTCTTTAGTATGGACTCCGTGATGCTGATTAATGATGGAACTGAGGATGAGAAGTTGTCACTCTCAATGAGTCTGCAGAGTCTCTCACAAAGGAATTCTCTGATGTTATGCAAGGTGCAAAATGTGACTAAAGGCCTTACTGAATACATTCCATTTGTAAGGTTTCTCTCCTGTGTGAATTCTTTGATGAATTTTGAGGTATAATTTTATTTTTATTTATATCTTCAGACTGACTATGTCTCCCTTGGTAGAGTACTGTTGTGTCACAGCTCACAGCAACCTCAAACTCTTGGGCTTAAGTGATTCTCTTCCTTAGCCTCCCAAGTAGCTGGGACTACAGGAGCCCACCATAGCACTTGCCTATCTTTTTTGTTTCAGTTATCGTTGTTTAGCTGGCCCAGCCCTCCAGCCTCTTTGTATGTGGCTGGTGCATAACCCAGCCCTCCAGCCTCTTTGTATGTGGCTGGTGCATAACCACTTTGCTACAGGTGCCGAGCCTTGAGGTGTAATTTTAAACTGAAGACCTTGCCACAATCATTAGATTTGTAATGTTTCTCTCTGGTATAAATACCGAGTTTAACTCTTAAGGATACTTTCTGCCTCAAAACTTTACCATAATCATCAGTTGATAGGGTGTATCTACATTATGAATAACCTGATGTATGTGAAGTTTTGAAGACAACCTAAAGTAGTCCTGTGTAAAGCTCCTCTCCTGTATGAATGCCCTGATGCTGTATAAAGTTACTTTTTGGGGAGCAAAGCCTTGCCACACTCATTGCATTTGTAAGTTTTCTCTTCAGTACATGTTTTCAGATGAACTACAAGGGATATCTTGTGTCTGAAGGCCTTGTCACATTCAATACACTTTTAACCTTTCTCTCCAGTGTGTGTTTTCTTGTCTTTTTTTTTTTTTTTGAAACAAGAACCTCAAGCTGTTGCCCTGTCATGACTCTGAATACTTGGACTACCTGCTATATTAACAACAGCCATGAGAGAAAGATCTTAAGGGAAGAGACAACCGTGTCTCAGACACTGTAAGAAAAACCTTCCCTGGGGTCAATGAGCTAAAAAGAGCAGAGTAGACAGTGATTCTGGGTGACTGGGTACTAGGATTGAACCTAATAGTTTAAAACCTTAAGAAGCGGCTCGGCGCCTATAGCTCAACCTGCTAGGGCGCCAGCCACGTACACCTAAGGTGGCGGGTTCGAGTCCCCAGCCCGG
>NW_003852607.1:1332814-1338011 GCF_000181295.1 Otolemur garnettii | reverse complement strand
AGCCTTCTTACTGATAACAACTCATTAATGTGATAGAGTAGGGAGTGTCCCAGTGCCTGTCCACCTCCCTGCACTATGTTGGCTGGCCTCCTGAGCATGGAGGGCAGAAGCTGAGCCACTACCGGGACCTGCACTTCCAGGGTGACACTAAAGACTAAGAAAAACTACTCAAGAAAAACTGTACCAGAATGTGGCATGGTGTCTCACACCTATAATCCTGGCACTACAGTAGGCCAAGGAAGAAGGATCCTTTGAGCTCAGGAGTTTGAGACCAGACTGAATATGAACAAGAACCCATGTCTACCTTAAATGGAAAAACTAGCCAGGCATCATGGTGGCTGTCTGTAGTCCCAGCCACTTAGGCAGCTGAGGCAGGAGGATTACTTGACCCCAGGAGTTTGAGGTTGCTGTGAGCTATGACATCACAGCATGCTATCCAGTGTGACAGAGTGAGGCTATGTCTCAAAAATAAAAAGTAAAAAAATGAAAGAAAAGGAAAGAAAAACTGTACATTGTTGAAAATTGTTCCTTGTACACAACCGAAGAAGAAGTCTATGAACTCTTCAGCCAAAGCAGAAACATAAAGAAAATCATTATGAGTCTGGATAAAATGGAAAGAACAGCACGCAGATTCTGCTTTGTAGAAGACTATTCAAGAGCACATGCAGAAAACGCCATGTGGTACCTAAGTGGAACTTGTCTGGATGACAGGATCATCCCCACAGAATGGGGTGCAGGCTGTAAGGAGGGCAGGCAGTAGTGATGTGGGCCATCTGGGTGCCAGGTATGAGATGAGAATGGGCAAGACTATGATTCTGGCAGAGGCTGCCATGGAGAAATGGCACAGACCTCTGAAAAACTCTGGTGGCCTATTGAATTGCTGGAGAACATTACACACAGTCTTCCAACCAGATTATTTTTACCAAGCTTTGATCAGTGTCTCTACTGAGCCTGAAGCAAGGACAGAATCCCAGGAGAATGCCTTGAATTCTAGTCTTAGAAACTTGGCCATGTGTTATGTTACCAAAATGACTTTCTGTGACCACGTCAGATACTGTGTTCTCTGGCAAAACATTTGATCTATAATGTTGATTAAAACACTACATTTCTCTTGAAGACTGGAACATTTCAGAAATGTGTTTTACCATGTTTGAGTTGAAGTAGCTTCACCGTCTATATTGGGACCTGGAATTATTTTTTTCTTTAAATTTGCATGGGACCGAGGGTAATAAATGGAGATTGCTATGTTATATAGCTTTGCTCTAAATTAGGAATGGGTATTTCATAACCAATTTGTTTTCTATGAATTCTGGTCTGTAAAGGAAAACTTAGAAGTTACATATGAGGAAATTAGGTACACGGTTTGAAAAATATTGACTAAACGCATTTTTTCAAAAATGCAAATATTATGCCTAGAGCCAAAGAAGTAAGGGTCTGTCACATGAAGAACCTCAAATACTCTAACAGATGGGGGAGACACTGTCAATAGGAAATGGGATGAAATATCATTGAGTTAAACATTACCTTGACATGATGAAGGTTGCTGTCAGGGCCTTATGATTTACTCTTTCCCTCTTCAGTGATCCTAGGAATGCAGTGGGATTTTCAAAAGACTGAGAGAATGCTGAACAAAAACAGAGGAGCTCCCTGCAGGGCATGCCTATTCTAGCCAATATGGAAGTTGATGTCTGTTTTTTTTCTCAAACTGTACTTAACTTAGGTTCATACCTTAATAGTGAGTGATAATCTTTACAAAGAGGGGAGTCTAGAGAATTTATTTTGCATTCATAAGGCAAGCAGTGATTTCTCTCTAATGTGAGTTATTCCTCACTTAAAAGTGTTAAGTCCAGTGTAATTTTTTAAGATGTGGAAAAGATATGACTTTTTTTTTCATTTAGCAACAAAGTGCCTTCTAAGTTACAGAACTCTGTAGAAGTTGGGGCTGAAGTGCTTCAGTGTGAACACGATTCATTTTATACTAAGAACAGCCTTTCTCACTTAATTCAAACAGGTTATCTGATTTTTTTAAAGAGCTTTTATAATTAGCAAGTGCTTAGAAAGAAATTACTTGCAAACATCTAATTTAATGACTTAGTGTTCATTTATAAAATTTCTTTTTACACTCTACTTTGAACTAATGTCTTTCATATTCTTTTGTAGTAAAGTATAACTGAGATTTCTATATGCCTGGAAACCACAAATTATGAACCTTATTAGAATTATGTCCTCAGAAAGAGATTTCAATGAAATTGGAACACTTGGCTCGGCGCCTGTGCTCAAACAGCTAAGGTGCCAGCCACATACACCTGAGCTGGTGGGTTGGAATCCAGCCTGGGTCCGCCAAACAACAATGACAGATGCAACCAAAAAATAGCCGGGTGTTGTGGCCTGGATATTTTTATAGATGGGGTCTTGCTCTAGGTCAAGCTGGTATCAAATTTCTGAGTGTAGGAGATCTGCTCATCTCAGCCTCTCAGAGTGCTGGGATTACACTTCTGAGTCATGACACCCAGCCTGTGCCTTAGTTTTCAATGCTGGATACAGAGTAGGCTAGAACACCCTTATCCACAGAGCAAAGGCTTGATAAACCCAGGGGATCCATGGATGTGATCCTTCTATGTTATGTAAATTGAGGGAACAGAAACTTAATTTTGAAAAGAACAAGAAAACAGGCAGCTTGCTAAATGCCATGAACATATTATGACATATGTTACCTCTAAATATATAACCTGACACTTGCAGTATAAAATATCACAACGAAACAATCACTGAAGAATTTTTCCCAGCTATGCAAGTGCCTCACGTGTGCAAATGCAAGCACCCTGGGAAATCAAAGGGGAAGATTATTATTATTTTTTTTTTTGAGACAGAGCCTCAAGCTGTCCCACTGGGTAGAGTGCCGTGGCATTAACAGCTCACAGCAACCTCCAAGTCCTGGGCTCAAGCGAGTCTCCTGCCTCCGCCTCCCAAGTAGCTGGGACCACAGGCGCCCGCCACAACGCCCGGCTATTTTTTGGTTGCAGCCGTCATTGTTGTTTGGCGGGTCCGGGCTGGGGATTCGAACCCGCCACCTTAGGTGTACGTGGCTGGCGCCTTAGCCGGTTGAGCTATAGGCGCCGAGCCAAAGGGGAGGATTATTTGATGCCAGAAGTTCAATGCCAGCCAGGGCAACATCAAGAGACCCTCTCTCTATACACAGAAAAAACAAGCAGCCAGGCGCAGGGATGTGTACCTGCACTCTCAGCTACGTGGGAGGCAGGGATGGGAGGATGACTTGAGCACAGGAATTGGAAGGTGCAGGGAATGTAATCAATCCATCCTGTCTAGGTAACACAGCCCTGTCTGTGAAAAAAAAAGCCCCCACAGGAACAGCACAGCCACTGTGGGAGGGAAACACTGAGAATGACTGAATCGGTCTCCCAATGCCAGACATTTATGTTGATTCCATATTTTAAAACAGATGATGGGGCTTGGCGCACATAGCATGATGGTTATGGCACCAGCCACATATACCGAAGTTGGCAGGTTCGAACCTGGCCCCGAACCCGGACTGGGCCAGCCAACTAACAATACAAATGGAACAAAAAATAGCAGGAATTGTGGCAGGCACCTGCACCTGCTACTTGGGAGACTGAAGCAAGAGAATCGCTTGAGCCCAAGATTTGAAGGTTGCTGTGAGCTGTGATGCCATGGCACTCTACCGAGGGCATCATAGTGAGATTGTCTCAAAAGAGAAAAACAAACAAACAAACAAACAAACAAACGATGAAGGCAGTTCCTGTAACTCGGTGGGTAGGGCACTGGCCACATACACCAAGGCTGGCATGTTTGAACCTGGCCTGGGCCAGCCAAATAACAATGACAACTGCAACAACAACAACAACAAAGAACAGATGATGGAATCAAACACTCTGTATCACTGATGTCTATCTGTCCATACTATTCTTGGTCACAAACAATTTAGCATGAGAAACACAGCAATTCACACAATTTAGATTGAAATTTAATAGAAAATCGGGGAGAAAAGATCTCCCCTAAGAGAGGGGAGAGGGTAACAAGGTACATCCTTTCCAGAACGTACCATGTTACCTCATGACTTTCACATGCAGCTGGCCCAATCATCCTCTGCAGAGAGCTGAAAGTGCACCCAGGTGTGGTCCCTGAACAGTCCCTGCCGCCCAACAGCACTGACACCCAGGGCCACAACTCCTCCTTAACCTAGAGCTGGGGGTGAAGCCCTTCCCAGGACTGTGCCCAAAGGAGAGTTGTGGGAGTTAGGTGTGTAGTGTAGTTTAGGCCAGGCATTTCAGGAGGGCTTTTTGACCAGAGTCCAAGCTCCTCAAAACCCTCAAGGCTAACAATAGCCTGGTGGTGTACACAGGATGTCTGGCACCCAGCAAGCTCAGGTAAGGGTTAGGATTCTGGGGGTCCTATTGACCACAGTCCAGTTTCTTGTCCTCCCCCCCAACCTTTCAGGTGCTTCATGAAGCCCTATTATTACCTGATGACTGAGAACAGAAGGCCTAGCCTCCAATGATTACTATTGCCTGATTCCTGCCCAGGGATAGATAAAAATAACTGAAGCAAGTTAGGCAAGTTTATTCCCAATTTGTAATGTTTAAGTTGCAATCACATGTTATGCCTCCAACATTTTCCTTTCCTTTGTTTCCTTTTTTTTTGAGACAGAGCCTCAAACTGTCACCCTGGGTAGAGTGCTGTAGCATCACAGCTCACAGCAACCTCCAACTCTCAGGCTTAAGTGATTCTCTTGCTTTAGCCTCCCATGTAGCTGGGACTACAGGCACCTGCCACAATGCCTGGCTATTTTTTGGTTGCAGTTGTCGTTGTTTGGCAGGCCCAGGCTGGATTCAAACCCACCAGCTCTGGTGTATATAGCTGGCACCTTAGCTGCTTGAGCTACAGGCACCCAGCCTGTTTCCCTTTTTCTGATGGTTAATAATTACTTGAGGTGCCTTCCTTTGAATAACTTGAATTAAGTTTATGCATTATGCTGTCAACATGATTTATGGTTTTTAGTTGAATAAAGAGACCTATGGGAGAATGGCCCAGAACTGCACTTACTGGCTGTACGTGAGATGCTGCTGGCTTAGTGTATGCTCCCCACAAGGTCCCATTGGTTATTTCACCTGTGATAACTGAAGTGGATAACTGGAGTCCAAGTTTCTTTTTTTTTTTT
>NW_003852607.1:1325775-1332383 GCF_000181295.1 Otolemur garnettii | reverse complement strand
ACCACAGGCGCCCGCCACAACGCCCGGCTATTTTTTTTTTGGTTGCAGCCGTCATTGTTGTTTGGCGGGTCCGGGCTGGGGATTCGAACCCTCCACCTTAGGTGTATGTGGCTGGCGCCTTAGCTGGTTGAGCTATAGGCGCCGAGCCCAAGTTTCTTATTGGTCAACTGCCCTTAGTACAAATCCCAGCAAATGCTATAGGGTCACAGGCCCTCAAAGAGGCTCTTCATGTCACTGTGTCACAGTATCTCAGTGACATGGCATCAAAGTAGAGATGACAAGAAATGAAGAAAGGCATGGGAGAGTGGGAGCAAACATGTCACTGAGAATGGCTCAGAGGCAGAGAAGATCAGCAACTCCAAAGCCAGCATTTGAGAAAGGAAAAAGACACACAACAATCCACTGAGAGTATCACTGTACTTGTGTAAGACATTCTGGACATGTCTTTGTACTTCCTCCTGATCTGGGCTTCTTCCTTACTATACATGAATCATTAAAAGTCAGTCCCTAATTTAACCAAATGTAGTGTTCAATGGTGAGAATCGCTGGGTGAATGGGGACTGAAGACCCCATTCTTGGCAAAGGAAAGCACCTCCAGAAAAAGAGGAAAACTAAGCTAAGTGAGTTGGAACAAAGAAAAGTCAGTTTACATTTAAGCTAGCCATTACTAGCAAGCTTCTTACCTTTTCTGAGATTCTAATCTGTTGGGGATACAGCTTACAAATACCCTGCTGGGTCTGTGAGCACTCTGAGGTGAATAATGATCATAGAAAAGTCTATGACAAGTCCTAGAAAAAGATACATCTTCTAGGGCGTTTCCTGCCTGTTAAACAGGCAAAGCAGATACCCATTGCGGAGATTTGTATTTGCCTGGGACCCGGATAGGGTGACCAGACGTCCTGCTTTTGGCAGGACAGTCCCGCTTTTGAACCATTTGTCAGGCGTCTGGCGGCGTTTTAAAAAAGTCCCGATTTTTGGAAAGAATGCACAAAGGAGTGTGAGAACAGGAAGGGAATATACGGTTTTCGGCTGCCATGTGGCTATTTTGCCAGAATATATGTTTTATATTATTTTTGTTAATTTTATAATGTTAAACTGTAATAATAACAAATAATTGTTGAGAAGTGATTATGGAGAACTGCTTATGAAAGTTTGCATTGTTGTCAGGCCCTGTCCTGCCTATCCCCTGCACCGCCTTCCAGCCATGTTGTCCAGCTTTACCAATGTTAAAATCTGGTCACCTTAGACACAGACCAAGGGAATAGCTCGAGCTCTTGAGATATGGGCAGAAGAGCTTATATCCCTATAGCAGAGGAAAATCCTCTGTGGTGGTGATGAAAGGAAAATGCCTCCTTCCCACCCATCCTTCAGAGGAGATTAACACTGATGGCGTTTCACTCCACAGAGAACTAGTGGAGCTTAACACCTCCCTAGAAATCTGTGTGTGTGACCTCAAACAGGAGGCTCTCCCAATCCAAGGCTCAGATTTCAGATTACTGAAGGCCACCCTTAAGGTTTAATTATAATCACAATAGAAGCTGATAACATCCATCCAAGAAACTGCTGATGTCTTTGTTCCTTCCCTCATCTTACCCTCTGGGCCAATAGACTTCAATAAAATCAGAGTGGAGCAAACACTCTGGGCATTGCCAGAATCCCACCACGGGCAATGGATCCCTGAGCTCCCACTTTTAATTCTACTCTACGTCCCTTGTCTTTCCTTACTGTCGCTTCTAACTCTGTATTTCTTCAGTTGATCACTGCCAGTTTCCATAGGTCTCAGTAGACGCTGCTCTCTGGGCAGGACCCAGACAAGAATCAACACACCCCTTTTCTGTGCCACTATCCCATGCAGAGGAAAGACTTCTCACATAAGAAAATGGTTCTCTCCTGTCCATATCACCAGGGGGATGCAGGGACAATACCCTCCCACAGGATGATGAATTAACTCCTGATTCTCTGACCCCTTCCTCAGACCCTGCCTCCCTCCTGGTGCTGCCCACTCACAGGCTACAGCAGTGGGGAACAGGGCTGCATGGAGCCAGCGCAGGTGAGTGGGACTGAGGGAAGGCAGGGGTGAGTGTGAGCAAACATATCAGCCCAGAAGCTGCAGAGTCAGAGGAGATTAGCAAGTCTAGTCCCTGACATTTGAGAAAGGAGGGGTACACAGAAGGAACCAACAAGAACACCACTGTACCTGAGTAAGAGCCATTCCTGAATCCTCTGCTTTTCTCCTCTTCTTCTGTCCTTTTCTTCACATATCACGAATCCTTAGAAGTCAATCCTGAATGTCAAAAATGTGCCGTTTATTGTTAGAACCAACAGACCCCCTCCCAGTGACACACCTACATACAGAAGATCTCTCTCTTGGAAAGGAGGTTCCCCCTTCTGTAGTATACCAGGGGGATCAAGGGACAGGAAATTCCTATGGGAGTCTTAATAGTGAGTTTTGATAACTTTCTTCAGATTCTGCCCTCCTCCTGGTGATGACTCACATGCTGCAGTGGTGAGGAGCTGGGCTGCACTGAGCTCCCCTCTAGGACATAGCCCCTAGCCTCAGGTAGAACACAGCGCACCCCCCTCCCCCAAGGGCTCAGCTCAGCCCCTCAGCAAGAGAGCACACAGAGCCCTGGTGCTCAGTGCTGGTTACCTTAAAGATTATTAAGGACAGGACTCAATTGATTTGAAGAAAGCCTTTGGAAAGGCAGCATACGAAATATCTCTACAAAATGCCTCAGCACCGTACTGTGAAGCCAGATTGACCTCAACTCTGGGTCAAGCCCAGCACACATCCCATATTGTCATCCTGCCTTGTTTTAAGGCAGGATCTAGGCCTTGTTTTCACCAACATTCAGGCAGTAGAAGGAGAAAAAACCCAGCATACGAAATATCTCTACAAAATGCCTCAGCACCGTATTGTGAAGCCAGATAGACCTCGACTCTGGGTCAAGCCCGGCACACATCCCATATTGTCATCCTGCCTTGTTTTAAGGCAGGATCTAGGCCTTGTTTTCACCAACATTCAGGCAGTAGAAGGAGAAAAAACCCAAAAGACACAGAGAACAGACAACAGGGAGGGCATATGTACGTGCCTGGAGTGTCACATGGGGCAGGTCACAGAAGTCCCCACGAAGAAGTGGAAACCAAAACAGGGACCCCAAGAAGGAGTCCATTATTTCCACCTCCAGCTAAAGAGCCAGAGCTGTCCAGGCAGAGGGCAACCTACCTGGAGCCCCTGAGGCAAGAGCACCCTTGTTCCTAGGAAAAGAAAAGAGGCCCATGTGGCTGGAGCAGAGCCAGTGAGCAGGACACAAGCAGGAGATGAAGCCAGAGAGGCCATGGGGGCAGAGCAGGGAGGGCCTGGCCTGCACACATTCCTCACTCACACCACAAGAGTTTTGGAAATGAGTAATTTCCTCACTCATTCTAAGCAAATATACAAAGAAATTTGTTTCTGTATATTATTAAGATGTTTCCAAAAATGTAACATCTCCCATGTATTAAACACATGCCCTAAGACATGTATAAGATGCAGAAGGCCACGGAAGTACAGGGTCTGCTCACTTGAGGTGTGGAGGCTACAGGGCAACAGGTTTTGGGGTTCAGGAAGTCCCTTTTGGACACATGGACAGGGAAATATCTCTTAGACTTCCCAGCAGAGAGGTGAGGACACATCCAGACATGGGATTGCAGAGTTCCGGGGAGAGGGCTACAGGGAAACGGAGACATGTCAGGGGTCTAAACCCTGAGATGATGTGTGAGGAAAGGTAATGGGTGTGGACGGAGAGGGGAAGAGGTCCAAGGACTAAGCTGGGGTCACTACACATGCGGACAACAGGGAGTTCAGGAAACAACAGAAGAGGGAAATGGTAAGAGAAGAAGGTGACAACAGAAAATGAAAATAAAAGCAAAAACAGATGAGTCCAAGTGGACACAGCACAGAGGACACAGGCCCTGAGGAAGGCCAGTGAGCAGGTTGTGGATGATTTCTTCAGTTCCTGTTTGAGAGAGGAAAATACCTACTATCCTTACCACTGTCCCAGCACAGAATCATTAACTCTGGTCACTGAGGCTCGGCGCCTATAGCTCAACGGGCTAAGGCGCCAGCCACGTACACCTAAGGTGGCGGGTTCAAATCCCCAGCCTGGACCCGCCAAACAACAATGACGGCTGCAACCAAAAAATAGCCGGGCGTTGTGGCGGGCGCCTGTGGTCCCAGCTACTTGGGAGGCGGAGGCAGGAGACTCGCTTGAGCCCAGGAGTTGGAGGTTGCTGTGAGCTATAATGCCACGGCACTCTACCCAGGGGGACAGCTTTAGGCTCTGTCTCAAAAAAAAAAAAAAAAAACAAACAAAAAAAAACTCTGGTCACTGAAATGTGTGGTTTTCCCCACAGTGACCAGTTCACAGTTGCTCCCACGCGTGACTAAACTTTTCCTTAATTCTTACACTATCTCTGAGGAGACAGGGTCTGATCCCACAGGTTACAGGCTCAGCTGCATGAGACTGTGCTCCCCTCACACGCAGTACTGAGTACTAACTGCCACCTGTGCTTCTGACTGACCAGCTAAACGTCAGGGTTACCAGTCCCCTCTGTGTTCCATTCATCTTCTAGAACGAACATTCCATCCAGCTCTTCTGTTATCTTTTGTAATATCCATTATAGCAAATGAGTAAACCTCAGTGAATGCTTTCCTAGTTTCTGTGAGCTGCTCTGGCCAATTAATACAGACTGAGGAGGGGCAATGGGAATCCCCCATTTATAGCTGGTTGATCAGAACTTCAACCTGGGACTTGTGACTGGCATCTGAAGTGTGGCCAGTCTTACAGAACTGAACACTAACCCTGTGGGAACAGATGCTAACTCCAGGTAGACAGTGTCAGGACTCAGCTAAACTATAGGACACCAATTGCATCTGAGAAGGGGCAGCAGTTCCCAATGACTGTACTTGGCGACCACAGGTGAAGTATTTGTAAGTGTTCACAGTTTCATTCAGTGGGACAAGATGAGAAAAAAATACTGTGGTTTCTCCTCCCGGCTCATACACTCCCCCCAACTAACCTCTTTTCCCCCAAAGGGAAGATGGAGACCCAGGACTGAATGAGGCTGCCCTCTGGATGAACAGGGATTGCAAATGGAAGCTGGCCTCTGACACCAGTAATTATCAAATGCTCCAGCAGTACAGACAGAAGTGTTACAATTTTCATTCTCATCTGTATGATGTAAACAAATTTTAAATTTAAATCAATACATCATAATGGAATCATCCATCTCCAATCAACTGGCCACCCATCTGGGCTCAGGGTCCCCTCTATCTTCATTTTCCTTCTTTCCCACCCTTATTCCCCACATCTCTCGCTCTCCTTCTCTCTTTTGCTCTTTTTCTCTCTTCCATGTTTCCCACAGAGCTTCTGCCCCTCATTTTGTGCCCCGCCTCCTCTTTTTCCTCTTTTCGCAATTCCTTTTCTTACACCTGATTTGCTCCACTCTGGACACTTGTTTCACCTGCTGGGATTCTTTCTCGCCAATGTCTGTATTGTCCCCAATCTCATGTATTTCTGCTTCTTTCTTCCCTGTCTCTGCTTCCCCCCTTCCCTGGTAAATTCCCTCTCACTTCTGACACCGCCTTCCCCACTCTCTGACAGCCTTGCCTCCCCTCTCCCCTCTGTATGTGTCTTTCCTGTTGTGGTTCTACCTTTACACTTTTTGTTACCAGGTGCCCCCTCTAGTTATAGCATAAGGCTGCTCTATCTGTCCTGGCTGCAAATCCTTCCTCATCTCCCTCACTGGCAGTCTGAGGAGCTTCCCCTCTGCTGCCCCGCTCCCCATTTCCCTGCCCTTCACCTCCGTGGATATGGAGCTCTTCTGTGTATTTCTCTAGTTACTTTCTTCTCTTTTTTTCAGCTTCTTTTACTCCCACGGTGTCTTTGCAGAACCCTCCCCATTGTCCAACCTCTGGGTTGGGTCTCCCCCATTTTTCTATTCTCCTCAATGTTTCTATTTACTCTCACTCACTCTTAGACTCACATCCACACAGAAACAGATGGGATAAGATGACAGCCTCTGGGACCGCACATTTTCCAGCGAGGTGGCATTTGGGAACGTAGAACAAGTGTCAAACAGCATGTCTAAAGGGCATCCTCTCCCACATTGTGCCAGGTCAGGTGATGCGGTGGTTCTGAGGGGAGAGCCAGGGTAGCAGAAAGGCCCAAAACCAAGAGGACAAGGTGCTAGGGGGATTAGGAGCAGGTGGGGTCCGAAGAATCCCGGAACCCAGGAGAAAAGTGGGCTTCTCCCTGATTGGGGATGTGGTGCTGTCCTCCAGGAGCGACAAGCCTATGTTTTGGGGGAACAAAAATCCTGAATTCAGGCTCCTGAATCCACTTGGCAGGTCAGGACCCTACATGGGAAAGAGGCTAAGGAGAAGTCAGTAAATGGTTTCAATTAAGAAAACAAGGTGGGGGGCGGCACCTGTGGCTCAGTGAGTAGGGCACCAGCCCCGTATGCCGAGGGTGGCAGGTTCAAACCCGGTCCCAGACAAACTGCAAGAAAAAAAAATAGCCGGGCATGGCGGGCGCCTGTAGTCCCAGCTGCTTGGGAGGCTGAGG
>NW_003852607.1:1320406-1325418 GCF_000181295.1 Otolemur garnettii | reverse complement strand
TAAAAAAAAAAAAAAAAGAAAGAAAGAAAACAAAGTGGGCTCTGTGCCCATAGATTAGTGAGTAGGGCGCCAGCCTCATATACTGAAGCTGGTGGGTTCAGTCCGGCCTGGGCTTGCTAAATGACAAGTACAACAACAACAAAAAAATAGCTGGGCATTGGGGTGGGTGTCTGTAATCCTAGGTGCTCGGGAGGCTGATGCAGTAGAATCACTTCAGCCCAAAAGTTTGAGGTTGCTATGAGCTGTGACTCCACAGCACTCTACAGGGGGTGACATACTGTGACCCTGTCTCAAAAAAAAAAGAAAAAGAAAAAAGAAAATAGGGTGACAGAAGGCGTGTACATGGCATGGACAGGTGACAAGACCAATTGCTGAGCCATTTCAACAAAAGGGTACATGACACCAGGTGGTCCTGGATACATGAGTTCACGTAAGGTGAAGGGAGCAGGTAAGACATTTTAAGGACTGTAGGGAACTCGGTCATGAGATATGGGACAAGTGGTAGACTGAGATCCCAAAATTAATGTACATAAGAGTCACTCAGGTAATGTAACTGTGACTTCACACCTTGGGATTACAGACATCCGCCACAATGCCAAGCTATTTTTAGAGGCTGACGCTCTTGCTCAACCTACTCTGGAATCCGGAGCTCAACCAATCCACTGGTCTCGGCCTCCCAGAGTGTGAGGATTATAGGCATGAGCCCCCAGCCCAGCCTGGCATGACTCTTAACACATTTTAACTTGTGATTATTAGGCAGTATACACCCAAATTAATCCTAGAGAATTAGACTTCTTTATTCTTTGGATCAACTCTCCAATGTGCAATGTAAATTGTGAGAATTTGTTAGTTTATCATATCGCTGTATTTGTGTTCTTGAGTATAAACTCTCTAAAGAATCCTAAGGATGCACATTATGTTAGCAAACTCTCTAGGTTTACTACATGTCTTGCTTTCTATCCAGTATGAATCTGTCATCACTAACTGGCTTGATGCATTCACTATGTTTGTGTAGCTGCTCTCCAATATGAGCACTCTGACATTCATTGACTTTCAAAAGCTGAAGCACACACCATATATTTGTATGGTTTCAAAGATAAATTTCTTGAGGTTTGAGGCCAGGATAATGTCTCTCCTACATACACTTACATGAAAGCCCTTTACTATGAATTTCTTGTATCAATTCACACTTGAACTCATAATGGTTTAAAATCCTCATTGTATTTGTAAGGTTTCTCTCAAGTAGGAATTCTCTCATGATATGTGAGGTGTGAATTGTGGCAGAAGACCTTGCCATGTGCATTAGATTTGAATTCTATCTCTCCTGTGTGGGTTATCTTATGTGTTTTGAGAAGTGAACAGACACTAAACAATTTTCTGTGTTTAGGTCTTAGGTTTGACTCCAGCAAGGAATGTTCAAAAAATGTCAGGCGGTACCTGTGGCTCAAAGGAGCAGGGCGCAAGCCCCATATGCTGGAGGTGGTGGGTTCAAGCCCAGTCCTGGCCAAAAACTGCAAAGAAAAAAAAAAAAATATATATATATATATATGGCACACTTATGTCCTAATGTTCCCCATTCAATATATTTCCAAGGTTGCCCTCTTCCATAGATTAACTGATGGTTAATCTTTATATGACAACTAAAGACTTTGCTGCATTCTTCACACTTGGAAAGTTTCCTTCTAGTGTGAATTAGTTAATGCTCTCCAAGGTTTTAATTCTGAGAAAATACTTTCCTACATTAATCACACTGTCCTATTAATAAGATGTTTCTCCAGAAAGATATCTCTTATGATGTTCAAGGTAGGAATTGTCACTGAAAACATTGTCATGTTCTATTTATATATTTGAAAGGCTTCTATAAAATGGAGTATACTAAAGGTTTGACCACACTCATTACATTTCTAAGGCTTCTTTCCAGTATGAACCCTGTGATTGCTAAGCATGAGTTTGGACTGGTAACTTTTCCACATTCATTACAGTTATAAGGCTTCTCTTCCATAAGAATTCTCCAATGGGAATTCTGCTAAGATGGCTGCCTAGTAGCAACCCTTGGCAGAGGATCCCAACTAGAGGGAGAAAAGCTGGACAGAATCGGAATCTTGAAGCCAAAGGTGGGGAGTTGAGCCAAGAAAGACGTTCAGCAAGCAGTGACTCCACAGAAGAGCAGTCAAGAAAAGAAATTACAGGTACAAAGGCTATGGAATAGAGGACAGGAGATGCCTCCCCTAAGCAGGAGGCCCACCACGGGCTCTCTGCATGGGAGCATGGAAGAAAAGATCTGTCATTTTACCTCATTGGAGAGAGCCACTGAATACCAGGTCTCTCTCTACATGGAGGTCCCACTTATGAACCTGGAAACCACCCTGCCAGGTATAAAAGTCAACAAATATTTTCCTCCACAATTCCAAACTCCCAGTCCACTCTTCCCTCCTCGCATGGCGGTCTGAAGTTCTGCCCCCTGCAGACCACAGAGTGTTTGGTCATTTCCTGAGAGATCTGCACATAGTGTGGACCAACGTAACATCAGGACAGAATCTGTGACTACTGAGGAAGAAGGAGGGCATGGGAAGAAAGGAACACTTGGTGGGTGGAGGAGCAATCCCCTGCTTCTGACTTTGCCTAGCCTGTAGTGGTGTTCACCCTCAGTTCCAGCTGTGTCTGGCAGGAGAGGGTGCAGAATCACTGGCTCTGATGGTGCCCACAAGCAGGAGAGTGGTTGCCTGTGTAGACTGTTTCGTGAGCGGGGCTGGTCCCTGGTCCCAGCTGGGCTGATGAGCAGAGACTTGCCAGGTGTGGACTGAGACTTGAGGGCAAGAGTGTGGTCCCTGACTCCAACAGAATCCATGAGCAGAGGCTTCCTAGGTGTGGACCAAGTTCCGAGGCAAAGGGTGTAGTGCCCTTACTCCAACAGAGCCAGCAAGCCTTCAAGTGTGGACTGAGACCTACAAGCGGGTGTGTGGTCCCAAATGCAACTGGGTCAGGGAGCAGAGACTTGCCAGTTGTGGACTGACACCTGCAGGTGGGGTGTGCTACCCTCACTCCAGAGCCATTGGCAGAGACTTGCTGGGCATGGACTGAGCCAAGGAGGGGATGGGTGTGGGGTGTGGGGCGTGGTGTGTGGTCCCTGGCTCCAAAACGGACTACAACCAGAGTGCAGACACCAATGTAGACTGAGGCTGGCGGGTAGGGGCGTGAATCCCTGGCTCTAATTGTGCTGTTGGAGACCACTGGATACTTTTCTGTTAAGCAGGGTTGGTATTGCATGAGAAAATTAGATTGGAACTCGCAGCTGGGGCTGTCCATAGCGGAATACTCTGAGGTTGACTTTCAATGTTCTGTAGTGGAAAAGACCTGAAGGTGAGGGTGGGGCACCGCAGCAGTGTGTATCTCTCCACAGCTGAGATTTAAACCCAATACCGTAGCTTCTTAGGACAAGACAGACGTTGGCTGATATCAAAACAGAGCTAACTTCCACTATCTCACCAAGTAGGTCTCCAGATTCTCTGGCCAAAACTCTGAAAGGGGCCTTTGTAAGGTTGTAGGGAATAAGCCACAATTACAAGGTCTAGCATTTTGTTAAGGGTCTGATTATCTCTACCTGGGAACACTAATTCAATCTCACCCTTCCAGTCTAATGACAAGATGGTGTAAAAGAAACATGGTGTGGAACCAGTGGAAGAACTTTCACAACATGAATAACCAGAGTAGAACAACCTCCCCCCACAGGAATGACAAAGGAGATAGAACTGAAGATGCCATGCATAGACAAATGGCTGAAATGTCAGAAATCAAATGCAGAATACAGATGGCAAACAAGATGACTAGAATGGAAGAAAAGTTAGGAATTGAAATCCAAAGAGTAGTTCTAAAGTTGTCAAAAGAAATGAATGAATTGGCTCAGTGCCTGTGGCTCAAGCAGCTAAGGCACCAGCCACATATACCTGAACTGGAGGGTTCAAATCCAGCCCGGGCCTGCCAAACAACAATGACGGCTGCAACCAAAAATTAGCCAGGCATTGTGGCGGGTGCCTGTAGGCCCAGCTACTTGGGAGGTAGAGGCAGGAGAATTGCTTGAGCCCAGTAGTGTTGCTGTGAACACTCTACCCAGGGGGACAACTGAGGCTCTGTCTAAAAAAAATAAATAAATAAAAAATAAGACTCAATCCAACTAAAGCACCTTCTAGAACTTTGACAAAGTTAAGATGAAGGAGAAAATTCTGCAAGCAGCCACTCATAAGAAAAGCATCATCTACAAAGGGAGAAATATCAGAATGACTGCAGATCAGGCAAAACGTTTCAAGCCAGAAGAGGATGGTCATTCATCTCTAATCTCCTAAAACAAAACAACTTTCAGCCCAGGATTCTGTATCCTGCTACACTGAGTTACATCTGTGATGGAGAAATCAAATACTTTAATGACATACACATGTTGAAGAAATTTGCCATAAGTAAACCAGCTCTCCAGGATATTCTCAGATGCATCCTCATTGATAACCAGCACAATGTTCTACCACCAAAGAACACTCACTGAGAAATTTTTGAAGAAAACTCAACTTCCACAACAGGATTAAAAATGTCCACTGGACACTTGAAAAACATGACACCTATAACACTACCACACTTGTGAAGTCTCTCAATTAATGTGAATTGTTTAAATTTGTCCTCTAAAGAGGCACAGGTTCGCTGACTGGATAAATTAACTCAGACCAGATAGCAGCTGCATACAAGAATCTCATCTTGGGTTGGTGCCTGTGGCTCAAACAGCTAAGGTGCCAGCCACATACACCTGAGCTGACAGGCTTGACTCCAGCACGGGCCCACCAAACAACAATGATGGCTGAAATAAAAAAATAGCCAGGCGTTGTGGTAGGTGCCTGTAGTCCGAGCTACTACTGGGAGGCAGAGGCAGGAGAATCACTTGAGCCCAGGAGTTGGAGGTTGCTGTGAGCTGTGATGCCACTGCACTCTACCCAGGATGACAGCTCGAGGCTCTGTCTCAAAAAAAAGAA
>NW_003852607.1:1318518-1320097 GCF_000181295.1 Otolemur garnettii | reverse complement strand
AAAAAAAAAAAAAAGATAAAAATAGACTCAGGGTGAAGAGAGGGACATCTATAATACAAAAGGGGTCAGTGCCTGTAGCACAGTGGTTAACAGAGCCAGCCACATATATCAAACCTGGTGGGTTAGAACCTGGCCCGGGTCAGCTAAACAACAATGACAACTGCAACTGCCAGGTACTATGGTGGGTGCCTGTAGTCCCAGCTAAGTGGGAGGCAGATTAAAGAGAATCACTTAAGCCCAAGTATTTGAGGTTGCTGTGATCTGTGACGTCACGGCATGCTAATGAGGGTGACATAGTGACTCTCTTAAAAGAAAAAGAAAAAGAAAAAGTACATATATATATCAGACAAATGGAAATCAGAAAAAAAGCAGGGTTTGCAATTTTATTTCCAGATATAATTGGCTTTATCCCAACAAAGATGAAGAAAGATATGGATGGTCACTACATATTTGACAAGGAAACATCCAACACTAAGAGATTTTGATAATGAACATTTATGCATACTACCAGATTGCTCCTTAACTTATAATGCAAACAGTAATGGAGATGAACAACCTGGTATCTTCCTGCACTATAGCAGTTGTGGATTTTAACACTCCTTTGACAGTTTTGGATATATCCTCCAAGAAGAAACTAAACAAAGTATTAGACTTAAACCTGATCCTAGAACAAAGGTACTGAACAGACCTCTATAGAACATTTCATCCTAATAAAACTGAATATACATTTTTCTCATCAGCCCACAGGTCATCCCTAAAAACCGATGATATCATAGGACACAAGTCTAACCTCAGCAAATTTAAAACAATAGAAATTATTCCTTGTATCTTCTTGGACCACCATGGAATAAAAGTTGAACTCAACAGCAACAAGAATCTTCAGACTCAAACAAAATCATGGAAACTAAATGATCTTAGGCTGAATGATAACTGGGTCAAAGACCAGATTAAATATGAAATCACCAAGTTTTTGGAAGAAAATGATCATGAAGACACCAATTATCAAAACCTGAGGGATATTGCAAAGGCAGTCCCAATGGGGAAATTTCATTGGAATTTTCCATTGGAAGCCTTCAGCAGGAACATAGAAAGAGGGGAAGTCAAGAACTTAATGGACCATCTCAAACAACTAGAAAAGGAAGAACGTGCCAACCCCACACTGAGTAGAAGAAAAATAACCAAAAATAAGGGCAGAATTAAATGAAACTGAAAACAAAAGAATCATTCAGAAGATCAATGACGCAAAAAGTACATTTTTTGAAAGGATTAATAAAATTGACAAACCTTTGGTGGCATCCGTATCTCAGTTGGTAGGGTACTAGTCACATACACGGAGGCTGGTGGGTTTGAGTCCAGCCCAGTCCTGCTAGAGCTTCAAAAACAAACAAACAAACAAACAAACAAGAAAAAAAAAACTAAAACAAAAAACAACTGGGCGTTGCACTGGGCTCCTGTAGTCCCAGTTACTTGAGAGGTCGAGGCAAGAGAATCGCTTATGCCCAAGAGTTTGAGGTTGCTGTGAGCTGTGATGCCATGGGACTCTATGTAGGGTGAAGATTGAAACTCTGTTTCGGCTTGG
>NW_003852607.1:1315805-1318030 GCF_000181295.1 Otolemur garnettii | reverse complement strand
AAAACAAAACAAAACACAACAACAACAAAAACCCCATAAACCTTTGGCTAACCTAATGAGAAAAAGAAAAGGAAAATCTAATCTTGTCTCTCAGAAATGATAAAGGAGAAATAATAACAGACACCTCAGAAATTCAAAAAAATCCTGAATGATTACTAAAAAAAACTCTATTCCCAGAAATAGGAAAATCTGAAGGAAATGGACCAATACCTAAAGCACACCACCTTCCTAGACTCAACCAAAAAGAATTCAAAATATTGAATAGATCCAAATCAGTCACTGAAATAGCATCAAAAATATGAAATCTCTTCAGATGATTCATATCAAAAGGAAGATTCTTCCATTACATTAATTGCCTTTGTAATATGAGGATGTACTACTACAAGCAAATAAATATATCCTATATAAAAAGAGCAAAAAAAAAAAAAAAAAAGAATATGAAATATCCCCAAGGTTGGGACCAGATGGCTTCACAACTGAATTCTATCAAATCTTTCAAGACAAAGTAATACCTATATTATACAACCTTTTCCAAAGCATAGAAAAAGAAGGAATACTTCCCAACACATTCTATGAAGCAAATATCACCCTGATCCCCAAACCAGGAAAGGAACCAACAAAGAAAGAAAGTTATAGACCAATATCATTAATAAATATTGACACGAAAATATTCAATAAGATCTTAGCAAACAGAATTTAAGAACACACCAAAAACATCATACACAATATATAACCACCTACACACTCATACGAATGGCAAAACGTATAGTTCAGAAAGTAGAAGGGAAGAAGAGAGAGAGGGGAGGGGAGGGGGAATATGGGAAGTGGAAGGGTATTTGGGGGGACTTCACCTAATGTGCATGATGCAATGGTACATTTCAAAATTACTAAGAAATGAGTATAATTGTGATGGATGTGTTACTTAGTTCAATGTAAACATTTCACATTCTATATCAAAGCAGTACCCTGACTCCATAAATGCATCAATGTGCAAAGTTGATTTAATAAAAAATAATTTTAAAAAAGAAAAGATTAAAAAATAAAAAAGATAGGGAAAAGAATCATACACCCATTATGAAGCTAGTTTTATTCCAAGGTTACAGGGTTGGTTCAACATATGCAAATCTACAAATATAATACATCACATCAAAAAACAAAAACAAAAACAAAGACCATATGATTGCCTCAATTGATGCGGAAAAAGCTTTTCATAATACCCAGATAATTCCCAGTATACTTTCATGATCAGAATACTTATGAAAATAGGCATAGAAGGGACATTTCTTAAACTAATACATGACATCTACAGCAAACCCATGACCAATATCATATTCGATGGAATAAAACTGAAAACATTTCCACTCAGATCAGGAATTAGGCAAGGATGCCCATTGCCTACACCACTATTGAACATAGTAATGGAAGTTAAGCCATGGCAATCAGGCAAGAGAAGGTGATCGAGGATATTCAAATAGGGTAAGAAGAGATCAAACTCTCACTCTTTGGTGATGATAAGATCCCATACCTGGAAAATCCCAGGGACTCAACTACAAAACCCTTAGAAGTGATCAAGGAATACAGTAGCATCTCAGGATACAAAATCAATACTTATTTACATTCAATAGCTTTTATATAAGCCAACAACAGTCAAGCTGAACACACAGTCAAGGACTCTGTTCCTTTTACAGTGGTGCCAAAGGAGATGAAATATCTGGGAATGTACCTAACAAATCATATGAAAGACCTCAATAAAGAGAATTATGAAATTCTGAGGAAAAAAATAGCTTAAGATGTTAATAAATGGAAAAACATACCATGCTCATGGTTGGGAAGAATCAACATTGTTAAAATGTGCATAGTACACAAAACAATCTACATATTAATGCAATCTCTATTAAAGCACCTTTGTCATATGTTAAAGAACTTGAAAAAATGGTGCTTTGTTTTATATACAACCAGAAAAAACCTTGAATGCTAAGAATCAGAAATAAAAACAAATCAGGAGGTATCACGTTACCAGACTTCAAGATATACTATAAATCTATAATGATCAAAAACCCATGGTGCTGGCGCAAAAAGAGAGGTAGATTTATGGAACAGAATACAGAACCAAGAGAAGAACCCAACTAGTTATCTTCATTGAATCTTTGATAAACCTATCAAAAATATTCAGAGAGGGAAAGACTTCCTAATTAATAAAGGGTGCTAGGTGAACTGGCTGGTGA
>NW_003852607.1:1305513-1314755 GCF_000181295.1 Otolemur garnettii | reverse complement strand
AACTCCCATAAGATCAGCCCACATCACAGAATTCCCAAACTATAGATGTTGGCATGGATGCAGAGAGAAAAGAACACTTCTACATGCTGGTGGAAATGAAAGCTAATATGGCCTTTTTAGAAAGAAGTTTGGAGAATACTCAAGGCAGTAAAAGTTGATCTACCATTCGATCCTGTAATTCCTCGTCTAGGTATATACTCACACAATCAAAAATCATTTTACAACAAAAACATATGCACCAGAATGTTTATTGCAGCCCAATTCATTATTGCCGAGACATGGAAACAGCCCAAGGGCCCAATGACCCATCAACAGATTAACAAACTACACTATATGTATACCAAGGAATACTATACAGCCATAAAAAAGATGGAGACATCACATCTATTATGTTTACCTGCACGGAGCTGGAACATATTCTACTAAGTATCTTAAGATTGGAAAATAATGTATCCAATGTACTCAATACTACTATGAAATCAATATATAATCACCTACACATTTATATGAACAGTAAAACATTACTGTAGTCTAGAAAGTAGAAGGGAAAAGGAGAAAGTGGGGAGGGAAGGGGGAAGGAGGGAGGGTATTTGGGGGAACCTCCTCTAATGTGCCTGATGCAATGGTACATTTCAAAATGACTAAGAGTAAAATTGTGATGGATATATGTGTTAATCAGTTCCATGTAAGCATTTTTCATTGTACATCATACCACTACACTGAATCACATAAATGCATATAGTTATGATTTAATACGAACCAAAAATCCCCAGAAAAAACAAAACAAAAAAGAGATTAAAACAAAAAAAGAATTCTCTGATGATAAAGGCAACATGAATTTTGACTAAAGACTGCCATATTCATCATACCTATAAGGTTTCTCTCTAGTATGAATTCTGCAATGATTCATTGCAAAGTGTGAATTGTGACTTAACACTTTCCCACATTTATTACATTTATAAGGTTTCTCACCAGTATGAATTATTAGATGTCGTGCAAGGTGTGAATTGTGACTGTAGATCTTGTAACATTCATCACATTTGTAAAGTTTCTCTCAGCATGAATCTTTCAGTGCTTTCCTTGGGATGACTTGCTACTGAACATTTTGGCACATTCATTACATTTTTAAGGTTTTTCTCCAGTGTGAATTCTCTGATGTTTTGCAAGGTGTGAACTACACTTAAATACCTTTCCACATTCATTACATTTTGGAAGGTTTCTTGCCAGTATGAATCCTCCAGTGCATTCGTAGGGATGATTTATGACCGAACATTTTGCCACACTCATTACACTCGTAAGGTTTCTCTCTACTATGAATACTGCAGTGCATTTTTAGAGATGGTTTCCCAGTGAACATTTTGCCACATACCTTACATTTGTAAGGTTTCTCTCCAGTATGAATCCTACAGTGATATGCCAGGGATGATTTACGAGTGAACATATTCCCACATTCCTTACATTTGTAAGGTTTTTCTCCAGTGTGCATTCTCTGATGTCGTGAAAGGTGTGAAATACGATTAAATACCTGTCCACATTCATTACATTTGTAAGGTTTCTCTCCCGTATGAATCCTCCAGTGTGTTCGTAGGGATGATTTATAAGTGAACATTTTGCCACATTCATTACATTTGTAAGGTTTCTCTCCAGTATGAATCCTGCAGTGCATTTGCAGGGCTGATTTCTGAGTGAACGTTTGACCACATTCATTACATTTGTAAGGTTTCTCTCCATTATGAATCATCCAGTGCTTTCCTAGGGATGTTTCATCACTGAACATTTTGCCACATTCGTTACATTTGTAAGGATTTTCTCCAGGGTGAATTCTGAGATGCTGTGCAACAGCTGAACTTTTATGGAATACCTTTCCACATTCATTACATTTGTAAGGTTTCTCTCCAGTGTGACTTCTCCCATGCCGTGCAAGGGCATCACTATAACGGAATAACATTCCACATTCATTACATTTGTAAGGTTTCTCTCCAGTGTGGATTCTCTGATGCCGTGTAAGGGCTGCTCTACAACGGAATAGCTTTCCACATTCATTGCATTTGTAAGGTTTCTCTCCAGTATGAATCATGCAGTGCATTTGCAGGGCTGATTTCTGAGTGAACACTTTACCACACTCATTACATTTGTAAGGTTTCACTCCAGTATGAATCACCCAGTGCTTTCTTAGGGATGATTTCTGAATGAACATTTTGCCACATTCATTACATTTATAAGGTATCTGTCCAGTATGAATCATCCAGTGCTTTTCTAGGGATGATTTACAAGTGAACATTTTGCCACATTCCTTACATTTGTAAGGTTTTTCTCTAGGGTGAATTCTCAGATGTTGTGCAAGAGCTGAACTTTCACGGAACACTTTTCCACATTCATTACATTGGTAAGGTTTCTCTCTAGTGTGAATTCTCTGATGCCGTGTAAGGGATGCACTAGAATGGAATACCTTTCCACACTCATTACATTTGGAAGGTTTCTGTTGAGTATGTATTGCCCGATGCTGTGCAAAGATTGAACTATCACGGAATACCTTTCCACATTCATTACATTTGTAAGGTTTTTCTCCACTGTGGATTCTCTGATGCTGTATAAGCTGTGAAATGTAATTGAAGACCTTGCCACATTGAATACACTTGTAGGCTTTCTTCACAGCATGGACTCTCTGATGACTTCTGAGGCTTGATTTTTTATTGAACACCTTGGCACATATATCAGATTTAAATCGTTTGTCTTTCTCATGCATTATTTGAGGAACATTGTTTCCTGTATCCCTCCTATCATAGTGATCTCTCCTACCAGTGAGATTTCTCAGCAGAGTCATATGGACTCCACTGAAATGGCTTTTATTTTCTCTCCACTGACCTCCAAAGTTAAGTACATTCTCTAGGATTTCCCTAAAGCAAAAGTCTTCAATGTCATCATTTTCATTCCTTTCCACCATCACTGAGGGGGATATTTCTTCTGTACGACTGTTCTCTTTATGTGGCAATACATTTATCCCACATATAGAAGACATACCTACAAAATATAAAGAACAACAGGTGTCTGATGAATTACACATGGTCATTAATTACCTCCTATTGAAATATATAACATTATACCAAGAGTAGCATAGGCACAGCACGCAGAGTTATAAAACATACAATTTCCTAATTGTTAGGAAAACTTTTTCTTTTTAAATATAGAAAAGATGGGCAGCACCTGTGGCTCAATGAGAGGGCGCTGGCCCCAGCCAAATGTAAACAAAAAATAGCTAGGTGTTGTGATGGGCTCCTGTAGTCGCAGGTACTTGGGAGGCTGAGGCAAGAGACTCGCCTAAGCCCAAGAGCTGGAGGTTGCTGTGAGCTATGATGCCAGCACACTCAACTAAGAGTAACAAAGTAAGATTCTGTCTCTAAAAAAAAATAAAAAAAAAAATATATATATATGTGTATACACATATACACACACATATAAAAGCAGATTACATGTAATTCAAAAGAGTAGGCAGGTAAGTCTAGCATGAAACAACCTATTACCAAAAGACCTCACAAAAACCCATGTTAATCCTGAAGGGAGAGTATTTTTACCCTGCAGACAAAGCACTGCAATGGGCTGAAAGCACATGAATGGTCAATGATTATAGGGATTGATGTAGTTGTACTTAGAAAACATATGAACTAGGGTAACAGAAAACATTACTCAGAACAAATTGAGAAATACAATCCTATACAAGATAATTCACACAACTATGATTTAAACATTGATATTGGTCAAAATTCACTGCTGAGGTCCTATGCTGAAATAAGCAGTCTTTACATACACCATAAAGTATTCTTAGCCATCAACCAGCACTAACTTGTAAGAGGAACCAAGATATAAACTATGTTTCATGTGAAATCAGCAGGTCAACAGCATTTATGTAACTAATCCCAATTTGTACCTTAAATGAGAAAAACAGGAATTGACCCAGGACGTGCAGGCTCACACATGACCTTAGGAGCAACTGCTGTTTGAAGAAGCACCAGAAACAAAAGGGCATAGGAAACAGAGGAGCATAGGAAGGAACAGTTGGAGGGACACAGAAGTCTCAGCTGTGTTTCCAACAGAGTTACTCAGTCATCCTTCATGGACATGGTGTGTGAGTCATTACACAGGGCACATCCTGATATGGACACTGGTGAAAATAACAACTTAGGCAGTGTCCAGCAATATTTTGCCAATGGTAAGCAAGTAGGTTTATGTGGTGAGAGTAGTGTTGGTGGGAAAGGGTCTTGCGGAAAGTGGCATGCTGAGCAATACAAAAAGTAATATGCTAAAACCCCACTGTGATTACTAAAATACTACATACATAATATGTCTTTACATGGGTATGCAGACACAGACATTATACTTACAAATCTATGGAAACAGAAATACACCATGTCATTAAAAAATTCTGACTGCAGTAGTAAGGGAAAAGTAATTTAGCAACCAACACACAAATACCCCATTCTCAATTATGAGACTAAAGCTGTGGTAGTGGGGCTAAAATAGAAGAGATTGGAAGGAGACATGGTTTGACAATGTGGGAAGATACTAGGTTTATAAGTCTTACAAGGTTTACTATGAAATTAAATTTATCACATTGAATGACCATTGAACTCTATTTCTAACATACATTAAAAGATTCTACAAACTGTGTATGGCCATACCATCCTGAATGTGTTCAATCTCCACTGATCTCAGAAACTAAGGTACATCAGGCCTGGTTGCTACTTGGGTGGGAGATGGTAGGACATCATATGCAGGTATGCTTTCAGTCAGCCCTGAAAGGAAATACCTGGATATGGCCATGGAGAAGAGAGGGATCATCTCGTATTGTTATCAAGGGTACAGCAATGCAGACAAATCCTGGGTGCAGAATCATGATCCACTGGCTGGTCAAGTAGAGGGATGTTTGAAGAAACAAAACTAGAAGGCTATTACTCAAATATGCCCTTGACCTGGGCCTTGTTTCCCACACCTGTAATCCTAGCAGTCAGGGACATGAGGCGGGTGGATTGCTTGAGTCCAGGAGTGTGAGACCAGTTTGAGCAAGAGGGAAACTCTGTCTATACTTTTTTCTTTTTCTATTTTTCAGAGATAGTCTCACTTTGTTGCCCTTGGTAGTGTGCCATGGCATCATAGCTCATAGCAACCTCTAGCTCATGTGCTTAGGCGATTCTATTGCCTCATCCTCCCAAGTAGGTGGGACTACAGGAGACTGCCAAAATGCCTGGCAATATTTACTTTTTTTTGTAGAGACAGAGTCTCACTTTTTCACCCTGGGTAGACTCAGAGTCTCACTTTGTTGCCCTTGGTAGTGTGCCATGGCGTCACACAGCTCATAGCAACCTCCAGCTTGTGGGCTTAGGTGATTCTCTTGCCTCAGCCTCCCAACTAGCTGGGTCTACAGGCGTCCGCCACAATGCCCAGCTATTATTTTTTTGCAGTTTGGCCAGGGCCAGGTTTGAACCCACCACCCTTGGTATATGGGGCTGGCACCCAACCCACTGAGCCACAGGCGCCTCCCAAACTGGCTATTTTTTTAATGCAGTTTGGCTCACCAGGTTCGAACCCACCACCATCAATGTATGGGGCTGGCGCCCTCCTTACTGAAACACAGTTGCCACCCTCTCTCTATACTAGAAATAGAACAATTAGTTATGGGTTGTGGTTGCTATGCATTGTAGCTATGCATTGTGTTGCTATGTAATGCTATGCATTGTACCAGATGTCGGCATTCCCAGGTATTTGGGAAGCTCAGGCAAAAGGATTGCTCAAGCTCAAGAGTTTCAGCTTGCTGTGAGCTATGATGCCATGGCAACAAAGTAAGACTCTGTTTATAACCAAAAAAAGAAAAGAAAAGAAACTTATTGTAATTCACAGATACTTTCCTACCTGTCTATGGTTTTTTGCTATTTCTACTTCACTCTCCTGAGTCCACAGCCTCAACCTTGTTCCAAGATGGACGTGACACTCAGGTCAAAAAGAGAGATTCCTTCTCATAGATATAAAAAATAAAGAAACATCTAGTCCTGGCACTCCTCCAAATCTCAGCCCCAAGTAAAGTTAGGAGGGGGATACTACAGAGAGACCTAAGTAAATATTTCACGAGTTCATCCACTAAACATCCACTTCTAACTACTGAGGGAACACTTAAGATTTCAATGTCCAGCAGACTTACCAAAACTACTGAACCAAAAGCACAGAGGGAGAGAATAGAGAATTGGCTATTTAAAAAGTCATATGCGTTCCAGCATACATCAGCCCTGGTATGGTGAAGGGTGCAGATAACATAAACAAAGGCATAGGCAACGTCCAGATGGCACATTATGAAGATTTTCATTTCTAAGTAAATACAGCTTTGATCTCAGTCAAGAACACAGAGGATTATGAGATGAAATCAGGAAAAACAGAAAGGTATGCAAGGATAGATCCTAACTTTGGAGAAAAGTAATCCTCACCCAGGGAGACCAGGTTCCTATAGTTTTCCAACATCACGTCTCTGTATAAAGTCCTCTGAGCATGGTTCAGGCATGTCCACTCCTCCTTGGAGAATTCAATGGCCACATCCCTGAATGTCAAAGGGCTCTGAAATGAAAACACATTTTACCAAAGGGTTACGGGTAGAGTTCTTATGTTTACACAAAAAGGCAAAGACAGAGGTGAGAGGATGGATTCATTGAGGTGAATGTTCCTACAAATCCAAACATAGTATTTCTGAGCACAATGTGTCTCTTTCCTTCTGGTTTCTTATACTATTCCATTGAAGGTTCTAATACCCTCTATGTGAGGGTATTTCTCATTCCTGTGGACCATTTAAGAAACTGAAAAATAGGGCGGCGTCTGTGGCTCAGTGAGTAGGGTGCTGGCCCCATATAACAAAGGTGGTGGGTTCAAACACAGCACTGGCGAAAGTGCTACAAAAAAATAGCCGGGCATTGTGGCAGGCGTCTGTGTTCTGAGCTACTCAGGAGGCTATGGCAAGAGAATCGCCTAAGCCGAAGAGTTGGAAGTTCCTATGAGCTGTGATGCCCCAGCATTCTACCCAGGGTGACAAAGTGAGACCCTGTCTTAAAAAAAAGAAGAAATGGCTTGGCGCCTGTGGCTCAAGCGGCTAAGGCACCAGCCACATACACCTAAGGTGGCGGGTTCAAATCCCCAGCCTGGGCCCGCCAAACAACAATGATGGCTGCAACCAAAAAATGGCTGGGCGTTGTGGCGGGCGCCTGTAGTCCCAGCTACTTGGGAAGCTGAGGCAGGAGACTCGCTTGAGCCCAGGAGTTGGAGGTTGCTGTGAGCTGTGATGTCATGGCACTCTACCCAGGGGGGATAGCTAGAGGCTCCGTCTCAAAAAAAAAAGAAAGAAATTGAAAAATAAAAAAATCAATGCAAATGCAGAGTTATCTCTGTACGTGTGCTGGATACTATTTTTGAGACAGAAAGTTATATTGAGTATCTAGATGAACCAAAGGATGGATGGTGACTTCAGAGATGACAACATTCTTGGTGCCTTTAGGAAAGGCCAGAATCTAAATCAGAGATGATGTCAGCAAAAGCAGTGACTGAAGCTTCTGAACACTTCCCCGTGCTAAGCTTTATGCTAAATACCATATACCGGCTGAGCACCTGTAGCAAAGTGGCTATGGTGCTGGCCACATACACAAGGCTGGCAGGTTCGAACCCAGACAGAGCCACCTAAACAACAATGACAACTGCCACAAAAATCCAGCCAGGCCTTCTGGCAGGTACCTGTAGTTCCAGCTACTCAGGAGGCAGAGGCAAGAGAATCACTTAAGCCCAAGACTCTGAGGTTGCTGTGAGCTGTGACACCATAGCATTCTTCCCAGGGTGACTGTGTGAGACCCTGTCTCGAGAAATAAATTAATACCATATAACAACAATAATACCCAGGAGAGAAAGCTCTGCAGCCATTTTACTAAGAACAGTGTCACATATGAGGGGCTAACCTTTTTTTCTTGCCACACTTTGGAGGAAGAAGAATTGTCTTGGGCCACCCATTGAATATACAAACACTAACAAAAGCTGATGAGCAAAGACAGGAACTGTGAATGAGTTTTGCAAAATCCTGCACCACAGATGAGCAAAACAGTCCTGAAATAATCCACATGAAGCATCCAAGCCTCAGGTTGGATACCCCTGAATATAATCTAAGAAAAAATAGTAGACAAAATTGGGCACCCCTTTCAACTAAAAAACACTAAACCTTGTACTAACAGGAAAAAAACCATATGACACTGAACTCGGAATGAATTTCTGCAATATAATATCAAAAGCACAGGCAAGAAGAGCTAATATGCACAATAGAAACTAGATCTAAATAAGAAACTTCTATGCATCAAAGTTATCAACCAAAAGAAGAAAGGCAACCTATGGAATGGGAAGAAAGATTTGCAAAACATGTCTCTGACAGGGGTTCATATCCAGATTACAAGAGGAACTTCTACAACTTTATCACAAAAAAAGAAATAAACCAATTACAGAATGGGCAAAGAACTTCAACAGGCATTACTCCAAAGAAGATAAGCAAATGACCAAGAGGCACATGAAAAGATGCTCATCATCACTGATCACAAGACAAATGCAAATTAGCATCGCAGAAAGACTTGACCACATACTCAGGCTATTAATGTTAGAACAGAAGACCCTAAGTCCATGTGGAGAAGTTGCTGTAAAAGAAAAAAGGTGTATCTATCCATCATGGAAATCTGCAAAAATTCAAAATACAACTCCCACGTGATCCAGCAACCCCACTTCTAGGTGTGTGTACATGAAAGTTCAATAGGTTTCTCTCAGTGAGATACCTGGACTCCTAAGCTCATCACAGCATCATACACAATAGGCAAGAAGGAATGAACACATGATCTACAGATGAATGGATAATAAGAATATAGTACATGCATATAATGCAACATTACTGAGCCTTAAAAAAAAAAAAAGAGGAAATCCTGTCACATGCTACCAAATGGATGAACCTCGAAGACTTTCTGCTAAGAAAAATATGCCAGTCACAAAAAGACAGAGTGTGGGATTCTGTTCCTATGGAATACTTAACGGTGTTACATTCTTACAAAGTCACCATGACAGACAGCAAAGCAATGAAAAGTCAGGGAGGGGTGGCTCGGCACCTATAGCTCAACCGGCTAAGGCGCCAGCCACCTACACCTAAAGTGGCGGGTTCGAATTCCCAGCCCGGACCCGCCAAACAACAATGA
>NW_003852607.1:1303201-1305004 GCF_000181295.1 Otolemur garnettii | reverse complement strand
AAAAAAAAAAAAGAAAGACAGAAAAAAAAATACTTTCGTCTAAATGAAACAGAGATCAGCTAGTCCAGAGTTCAGCATTTCAGAAAGGAGGGGGACTCAAATGATCCTCTGAGAACATCACTGTACCTGAGGCACAGCCATTTCTGAATCCTTTTCTTTCCTCTTCTGGGCTTCTTCTTTGTGTAACTGGATTCTTTAGAAGTCAATCCTGAATAAGAAAATACTCTGTTTATTGTTTAGAATCAACACACTTCCTCCCTGTGACACAACCACTCACACAGGGAAAACCTTGCCCTGCGGAAAGGCAGGTCCTCTGCTGCCCACTGCACCGAGAGGGATGCAGGAACAAGATGCTCCTACAGAAAGAAAAACTGGTGATTCTCTGACCCCCTCACCAGAGCCTCCCTCCCTCCTGGTGACATCCTGCACACAAGGCAGGAGAGGACAGCTGTGCTGCATTGAGCTCCCCTCCAGGGCATAGCCCCAAACCTGAGGCAGAGCACAGGTCCTTACCTATCTGTGATCACAGACTGATCACAGACTGATCCCAGCCCTCAGCAACAGGGGACACAGAACCTTTGTGCTCAGTGCTAGATATACACCGGACATACCTGGTCACTAGAACCATTACTAAAGGTGGGTCCAAACCTGACTGTGTGAAGGGGAAGGGACCAGGAGAGATGTATTTGAAAAAAAGCCTCCACAGTCAGCTTGTCGCCTATGGCTCAAGCAGTTAAGGTGCCAGGCACATACACATGAGCAGCCAGGTTCGAATCCAGCCCAGGCCCACCAAACAACAATGACGGCTGCAACCAAAAAATAGCAGGGCGTTGTGGGGGGGCGCCTGTAGTCCCAGCTACTTGGGAGGTGGAGGCAAGAGAATCGTTTGAACCCAGGAGTTGGAGGTTGCTGTGAGTTGTGATGCCACAGCAGTCTATCCAGGGCAACAGCTTGAGGCTCTATCTCAAAAAAAAAAGCCTCCACAGTCTAATGCAGAATTAGGTGCAGTGGTTCTCAACCTTCCTAATGCTGCGACTGTTTAATATAGTTCCTTGTGTTGTAGTGATCCCCAACCATAAAATTATTTTCGCTGCTACTTCATAACTGTAATTTTGCTACTGTTATGAATCATAATGTAAATATTTGATATGCAAGATGTGTTTTCCAATGGTCTTAAGGGTTGTGACCCACAGGTTGAGAACCAGTGTGTGATACTAGGCCTCAGGTTCACTCAGAGGGGCAAGGCCAGGACAACTCCCACCTTCTTGGAGACCTGTCACTAGTGTCCTAAAAGTGAATGGCCAAGGACTCAAAAGAAATACATAGCTCAAACAATATGGACTATCAGGGACCTGATGGGGGTTAAGAGGTGGCTGAAAAATTAAACAGGGGAAAGACGTCCTCTGTGAGAAGTTGGTACCAGAACAAATGTGTAAGGAAAGAAGGGTGCTTGTTACCTGCAGCCAACAGGCAGAAGAGTTCTAGAAAGATAGACATCCACCATTACGGCCCTGAGGGGGAGCAATGTGGGGAAGAGAAAGAGGCCCATGTGGCTGGAGCAGAGACAGGGAGGCCAGAGAGGTCCTGGGCAAGCAAAGCAGGGAGAACCTAGGCCTGCACACTTAAAGGATGTGGTTCCCCACCTCTTATGAGTAAACATGTACTCTTTTTCCTTCCTTTACATAACAATGCGCTTAATACACTATTGACTATCATGAGTCAACTTGGATTTTCATATCCAAATGTTGTTGACCAATCACAAGTTATCACGTGTTTGCACTTGCACTAGGTGTTTCATTTTTT
>NW_003852607.1:1297762-1302742 GCF_000181295.1 Otolemur garnettii | reverse complement strand
CCGGCAGGTGGGCTGCTGGAGCTCAGGTGTTTGAGACTAGACTGTGCAAAGTGAGTCCCTGTCATGACTAAAAATAGAAGAAAATTGCCAGGTGTCATGGAGGGCACCTGTATTCCCAGGTATTAGGCAGGCTGACACAAGAGGTTTGCTTGATTCCAAGAGTTTGAGGTCGTTGTAAACTATAATGATGACATGACACTTTACCCTAGGTGACAGAGTAAAATTTACAATGTCTTCCATATTCTAACACAGTATAACAAAATTGTTCCTTGGGACCATGGTGTTTCCTTATGTTAAGACAGGTCAAGAGATGTGTGAGTGATATATGCTTCCCGAGGCCCCAGGTCCAAAACTTGCATGATTTAAGTACAACGCACATGGTGCTTATCATGTTAAATATTTGACAAGAAGTTCCATGAGCCCCAGGGAGCACAGGGTCATTCTGCTCTGAGATATGAGGACTGCAGGAGAACATGTTTCACAGTGCTCAGAAAGTCGCCTTAGGACACGTGAAGGTGAAGAAACCTCTCAGATGGACCGCGAGAGAGGTGAGGACACAATGAGACACTGAATCCCAGAGTTCAGGGGAGAGAGGAGGAAATTCTGAGCCAGCCCGGTGCCTCACGCCTATAATCCTACCACTCTGGGAGGCTGAAACAGGAAGATCCCTTCAGCTGATGAGTTCTAGACCAGCTTGAGCAACAAAGAGGTCCTGTGTCTACTAAAATCAGAAAAATTACCCAAATGTTATGCTGGGTACCTCTACTCTCAGGTAGTGGGGAAGCTGAGGCAAGAGGACATCTTGATCCAAGTGTCTGAGGTTGCTGTGAGCTATGATAAAGTCATAAATGGCTCAGCGCCCGTAAAACAGTACTTATGGGAACCAGCCACATACACCAAAGCTGGTAAGTGAGAACTCTGCCTGGGCCAACTAAAGAACAATGACAACTGCAAAAGGCCAGGCCTTGTGGCATGCACCTATAGTCCCAGTTACTTGGGAGGCTGAGGCAAGAGAATTGCTTAAGCCCAACAGCTGGAGGTTGCTGTAAGCTGTGACAACACGGTACTCTACCAAGGATGACAAAATTAGACTCTGTCTCAGGAAAAAAAAAAAAAAAGAAAAAGAAAATGTTTTCCTTTTTTTTTTTTTTGAGACAGAGCCTCAAGCTGTCCCCCTGGATAGAGTGCTATGGCTTCACTGCTCATAGCAACCTCCAACTCCTGGGCTCAAGCGAGTCTCCTGCCTCTGCCTCCCAAGTAGCTGGGACCACAGGCGCCCGCCACAATGCCCGGCTATTTTTTGGTTGCAGCCATCATTGTTGTTTGGCGGGTCCGGGCTGGATTTGAACCCGCCACCTTAGGTGTATGTGGCTGGTGCCTTAGCCGCCTGAGCCACAGGCGCCGAGCCAATGTTTTCCCTTTAATGTTTGAAATATGAAAAACTACTCATTCTGGACACTGAACATTTCACCTCTAGTCACTAATGTTTGTGTGGTTTCTTCCAGTGACAACTTCTTTGGGGGACTCCCAGCTCTTGGGAATTTGTAAACTTAACTTCCTGAAACTTGGAAATATCCAAGTTCTGTGAAATCCTGTAGTTCTGTAGGGGCTGAAAGAGCATCTCCTGCTTAATTCAAACTGGCCAAGGAGAAGGATACCTGTGGGGTGGAACTTTTTGACTGTCAATAAAAAGGAAAGAGACTCAGTGCCTGTAGCTCAAGCACCTAAGGCACCAGCCACATACACTAGAGCTGGCAGGTTTGAATCCATCCCAGGCCTGCCAAACAACAATGACAATTACAACCAAAAACTACCTGGAGGTTGTGGAGGACACCTGTAGTCCCAGCTACTTGGGAGGCTGAGGCAAGAGAATGCTTAAGCCCAAGAGTTGGAAGTTGCTATGAGCTGTGATGCCATAGCACTCTACCCAGGGTGACAGCTTGAGGCTCTGTCTCAAATAAATAAATAAATAAATAGCCCTTCCTCTTTTAAATGTGGGGTTTGGGTGCTCTTCCTCTCCATTGGGCCTCATCTTCCTGCAACACATTCATCAGCAAGAAATAGGAATAACATGCTCACCTAAACAGTGCACAGAATTACGTTTGAGAGTGAGATGGGATAAAAATCCTGTCACTCTCACACTCCCCTTTGTTGCCTTCCTTTTTGCTTCACCCTTAAATTCTTGCTAAATCAGCAAGACACAATCAATAGTGGGAGGGGGGAGGGAGACTGCTTGACACTAGTTTAGGGAAGTTACTAAGGCTTAACAATAATTTAGGAGTAGGTAAAATAGTGTTGTAACCCAGCCCTCTTTCCCCTGCCCACTCCTGTTCCTCAGCCCTCACTTCTCCCCTCCCTCCAGCCTATTTCCCTCCTCTTCCCTTCTCCCCCCCAGAGTCAACTCTGGAACAAGGCAAGTCCCTCCTCCCCCCATGGTAGCTGAGAATAGTGCTTCCCAGCCACATTCCCAGGCCCCCTCCTTCCCCTAGGGTTGCCAAGAACAAGCTTCAGGTACAAGGAAGAAAAGTCCCAAGTTTCACAAAACCCCCAAGTTCTCAGTAGATGAACAATAGTGGAAAACTCACTGAGACTTGATTAATTACTGTTGTATAACCATAACCATAGTGATACGAGATGTATCCATTGTCAACCAAAGCTGTATTAATTATTGTTCCATTGCTGTATCCATGACTACCCAAGTTGTAACCCCCCCTTAACCAGCCACATTTTGCTTCTGTAATATGCTTGCACAAATCCTATAAAAGGCAACTCACCCTCACACCTCGGCTGCTGACTGTCTCTCGGAACAGCATACCCTGCAGCAGGTAAAATAAATTACCAATTAATTAACCTAAGTGGGGGTCCGAGTCTATTTTTCCAGCTCCCCTAAGTTATTTCAATAGGTAACAAAAAGATTAATAATAAATAATAAACAGTAGAAAACATTAGACATTTAGTATAAGTGTGTAGGAAATCATCATAAATTGTTTACTGTTTAAGGAAATGTTAAAGGAGACAGAAGGAAAAAGGGGGAAGCAGAGGTAGTGGTGCTGAAAAGTCCCAGCTGCAGAAACTAGTCTGCACTTCCTCAATTTACTCTCTGCGTCCCCCACTATACTGAGACGCCCAACCAGACATGGTGGCTAGAAAGATATTGTTGGGAGGGATTAAAACCAATGTGACTGGATACCTGATTATTTTTCTTGTATCCCCTGTAAGCATTTAAACAATACCCACCTTCTAATCACTTTTCTGAACCTGCAAACTCACCCAAGATTGCATCAGCCCACATTATATAAGCTGAACTCTACTGGTGGTCTGGGCTGCTCTCCATATTCGAGGAACAGCCGGCTGCTCGGTCTTTTCTTTAATACAGACTTCCTAATTGGCAATATCTTAATTGACTTTGAGTCTTGCTATCTCGCGTCCGCCCTATAACAGGAGGGCGTTTGGTGTCCCACGCTTCTTAGAGGAACTGGTGACTGAGGACTGGCCTGGGGAGCTGACCCGCCAAGAAGAACAATGGCGGGGTAAGGCTGAGGGGACGGGCTAGGGCTGAGGTGGGGTCTGCAGAACCCCCGGAACAGGGACAGGACGGGGCTCCTCGGAGAGCTGGACTGTGGCGCTGCCCTCCAGGGACACTCGGGCTAGGCCTGGCACCCGGAAGTGCGTGAATCCCCCACCAGAGTGAGGACTTTAGGGGGCGCGGGAAGGAGTGCAGGGGTCACTCAAGGGGGGGGAGCAACACGGTGCAAAATGGGGTGTGTCCCATACCTGTGGGAGAAAGACGGGGGCCAGGACCTGCCTCAGGGCGACTCAGTTCACAGGGAAGAGACTCCGGACGCTCACTGGGACGTGAATTTACTCGGGGTAGCAGGAGCCGTGCGGGGATTTGAGGTCGCTACGGCCCCCCAAATCCCGGTATAGAGGGGCTGGGGATTGGGAAGCAAACACGTGATCGCAAAAAGAGAAACTCACCGGGACCCGGGATCGCCTCGTTCCAGTCAGCGGCTTCCGGGTCTGCTGGCACCTGCGTGCGGAGAGGCGGGGAAACCGGAGAGGTTGTGGGCGGGCACGGACAAGGGGCGGGGCGTCGAGGGTGGGCAGGGCGGCTCTGGACCCGCTTACGCTGCGGCCCTTTCCCCTGGTGCCCAATTTCATCTGTTTATGGGACAAAACGTAGGAAGTGGTAGGAGTAATTCAGAGGTCAGGGGAAAGAGACCCCTTTGAAATGGCCCTCCCTCTGTCACACACAGTCATAGGACCAGAGTTCACGGAGGTCTTGCCTAATAAAATAAAGAATTTACCTCGGTTTCTGGACTGCAGCACTACTGGAGGGTGAAAAATAAACTATTCCATGTCTAAAGAACACAGTGGTAAGCTGAGACAGATTCCTGCTTAGAGCTCACAGGACAACGTTTTGCTCCACCTGAGAATTTCCTCTCTACTTGCAGACTTTCCCACATACTGTGTAACAGTGTGGCCACCTGAGCTCTTACCTGAGCGCACGCCTTTGATCCATTTCCCCCACTTTGAATTTCTTGGTGTTTTCACTTCAGTCTCCACAGTCCAGGGCTTTTTTCCTCTCTCCAACATGCAGAGAACACTCAGGTCAGGAAGCAAGAGTTCTGCTTGTAAAAACAAGGGATCAAGAAATGCTGTGGCTGGGCGGCGCCTGTGCCTCAGTGACTAGGGCGCTGGCCCCATATACCGAGGGTAGTGGGTTTGAACCTAGCCCCGGCCAAACTGCAACAAAAATATAGCTGGGCCGGTGGCGCCTGTGGCTTAAGGAGTAGGGCGCCGGCCTCATCTACCGGAGGTGGCAGGTTCAAACCCGGTCCCGGCCAAAAACTACAACAACAACAACAACAACAACAGAAATAGCCAGGCATTGTGGCGCCTCCCAGCAGTCGGGAGGCTGAGCCAAGAGAATCGCCTAAGCCCAAGAGCTGGACATTTCTCTGAGCTGTGATGCCAGGG
>NW_003852607.1:1293567-1296753 GCF_000181295.1 Otolemur garnettii | reverse complement strand
AACCTCCAACTCCTTGGGCTTAGGTGATTCTCTTGCCTCAGCCTCCCAAGTAGCTGGGACTACAGGCGCCCGCCACAATGCCCGGCTATTTTTTTGTTGCAATTAGGCCAGAGCTGAGTTTGAATCCATCACCCTCAGTATATGGGGCCAGCGCCCTACTCACTGATCCACAGGCGCCGCCCTGGATCTCACTTTTGTAAACATTACCAGAGAAACAAGGATGATATTAAAACAGACTTATACCTTTTCTCCATAGAGGTGTTAGATCTGTTTGACACACCAAATATTATTCAGTATCCCCCCAACCTAGATAATGAATGTTGTCTTAAAGATGTCTATGTCGCTTGTCACTCTTAGATCAGAATCTAAAAACTGGTATGATGACAGCAACAGCCATGTCAGAGGCTACTCAGCAGTTCCCATGTGATAAGCATGACTCTGAATACTTGGACTACCTGCTACACTAACAACAGCCATGAGAGAAAGAGCTCTTCCCATCTTACTAAGGAAACAACTGTGTCTCAGTTACAACAAGAAAAAACTTCCCTGTGGTCCATGGGCTAAAAAGAGCAGAGTAAACACTGATCCCTGGTGACTGGGTACTAGTATTGAACCTAATAGTTCAAACCCTTAAGAAGTAGACCAGCCTCAGAGGTAAATTGATAGAGAATTACCAAATTCAGAAAAATTGAAACAAGTTGAAGGGTGAGAACATGCAACTGCATAAAGGTCATTACGTTCATGTAGACCAGTGTATGCAGCTGATACATTAGCCTTCTTACTGATAACAACTCATTAATGTGATAGAGTAGGGAGTGTCCCAGTGCCTGTCCACCTCCCTGCACTATGTTGGCTGGCCTCCTGAGCATGGAGGGCAGAAGCTGAGACACTATTGTGACCTGCACTTCCAGGGTGACACTGAAGACTATGAAAAACTACTCAAGAAAAACTGTACCAGGGTGTGGCATGGTGTCTCACACCTATAATCCTAGCACTATGGTAGGACAAGGAGGAAGGATCCTTTGAGCTCAGGAGTTTGAGACCAGACTGAATATGAGCAAGATCCCATGTCTACCTAAAATGGAAAAACTAGCCAGGCATCATGGTGGCTGTCTGTAGTCCCAGCTACTCAGGCAGCTGAGGCAGGAGGACTACTTGACCCCAGGAATTTGAAGTTGCTGTGAGCTATAACATCACAGCACACTACTCACTGTGACAGAATAAGACTATGTCTCAATTAAAAAAAAAAAAAAGGAAAGAAAAAGATGGAAAAACTATACATCGTTAAAAATCTTTTTTTTTTACACAACTGAAGAAGAGGTCTATGAACTCCAATCAACACTGAAATTATTATGAGTCTGGATAAAATGGAAAGAACAGCATGTGGATTCTGCTTTGTAGAAGACTATTTGAGAGCACATGCAGAAAACGCCATGTCATACCTAAGTGGAATGTGTCTGGACGACGGGATCGTCCCCACAGAATGGGGTGCAGGCTGTAAGGAGGGCAGGCAGTAGGGATGTGGGCCATCTGGGCTCCAGGTATGAGATGAGAATGGGCAAGACTATGATTCTGGCAGAGGCCGCCATGGAGAAATGGCACAGACCTCTGAAAAACTCTGGTGGCCTGTTGAATTTGCTGAAGAGCGTTACACACGGTCTTCCAACCAGCTTATTTTTACCAAGCTTTGATCAATATCTTTACTGATCCTGAAGCAAGGACAGAATCTCAAGAGAATGCCTTGAATTCTAGTCTTAGAATCTTGTCCAAGTGTCAGGTTAGCAGAATGACTTTCTGTGACCAGGTCAGATACTGTGTTCCCTGGCAACACATTTGATCCATAATGTTGATGAAAACATTACACTTCTCGGCTTGGCGCCTGTAGCTCAGAGGTTGGGGTGCTGGCCACATACACCAGGGCTGATGGGTTGGAACCCTGCCTGGGCCTGCCAAACAACAATGACAAGTATACCTAAAAAATAGCTAGGCATTGTGGTGGGCACCTGTAGTGCCAGCTACTCGGGAAGCTAAGGCAAGAGAATCGCGTAAGCTGAAGAGTTTGAAGTTGCTATGAGGTATAATGCGAAAGCCTTCTACTGAGGGCAACATGCTGAGACTCTGTCTCAAAAAAAAAAAAAAAAAAAAAAAAAACAAAAAAAAAAGCACTTCTCCTGAAGACTGGAAAATTTCAGAAATATGTTTTACCATGTTTGAGTTGAAATAGCTTCAAGATCTATATTGGGGCCTGGAATTATTTTTTTCTTTAAATTTGCATGGGACTGAGGTTAATAAATGGAGATTGCTATGTTATATAGCTTTGCTCTAAATTAGGATAGGTATTTCACAACTCAACTTGTTTTCTATGAATTCTGGTCTATAAAGAAAACTTAAAAGTTAAGGAATCGAACTAAATGGTTGGTGTAAAAGTCAGCATCAGACAATCCCAAGGCAAACCAAGCTTCAGTCCTTTCCATATCAGAAAATTAAGTACAGGGTTTGAATAATATTTATTAAACACATTTCTTCAAAAAATGCAAATGTTATGCCTAAAGCCAAAAAAGTAAGGGTCTGTCACATGAAGAATCTCAAATACTCTAACAGATGGGAGAGACACTAACAATAGGAAATGGGATGAAATGTCAGAGACACAAGTTAAAACATTGCCTTTACATGATGAAGGTTGCTGTCAGGGCCTTATGATTTATTCTTTTCCTCTTCAGTGATCTTAGGAATGGAGTGGGATATAAAAAAGACTGAGAGAATGCTGAACAAAAGCAATCAGAGAAGCTCCCTGCAGGACATGCCTATTCTAGCCAATTCTCACTTCGAGGTCTGTTTTCCTTCCCAAATTGTGCTTTCTGAGGTTCAGGCCTTAATAGTGAGCTGCTAGCCTCTATAGAGAGGGGAGTCTAGAGAATTTATTTTGCATTCATAAGTCAAGAGGTGATTTCTCTCTAATGTTGTTAGTTATTCCTCATTTAACAGTGTTAAGTCCAGTGTAATTTCCCCTGATGTAGAAAAAATGTGAGTTTTGTTTTTTTTTCTTATTTAGCAACAAAGTGCCTTCTAAGTTACAGAAGTTTGTCAAAGTTGGGGCTGAAGTGCCTCAGTGTGAACATGATTCATGTTATAGTAAGCACAGCTTTTCTCACCCAATTCAAACTGGTTATCTGATTTTTTTTTTTT
>NW_003852607.1:1290148-1292488 GCF_000181295.1 Otolemur garnettii | reverse complement strand
AAGAGAATCGCGTAAGCCCAATAGTTGGAGGTTGCTGTGAGCTGTGATGCCATGACATTCTACCCAGGGCAACATAGTGAGACTAGGTCTAAATAAAATTGAAAAAAAAATTATGTCCTCAGTAACAGGTTTCAATAAAATTGGACCACTGCAAGACACAAAACAAAACAAAATGTAACATGAGAGTGTAGAACAATTTAAGACCCATGGAAAACATTCAAGAGAAAATCGCAATGGTCAAAACCCAGAACATTTATGTAACATGATGATGTGCCTTTGCAGACCCATGCCCATGTTCACACACACCACACAGACACACTCTCATGTATAGTATACACATGTATGCTTACACATATCCACTGAAATTATAGGACGTGTCTCTGTGCAAAGACAGCCCATTGCTGCCCACTCAGTCAGGGGGTTTCATGGACAATGACTCCTAAAGGAAGACCAAAGAGTTCTGACCATTTCTTCAGAGCCCGCTTCCCTCCCAGTGAAGCCCATGTCCATAGTTTAGCACAGTGAGTTGGGCTAGAGTGAGGTGTCCTCCAGAGCACAGACCAGGCCCTGATGAAAATTGAGGCAGAGCACAGCCCCCATCACTCCTGTGGGGATCACAGGCTGATCTCAGCACTCACAAATGCAGGACGCTATGCCTTAGTTTTCTTTCTTTTTTTTTCCTGAGACAGAGTCTCACTTTGTCACCCTGGGTAGAGTGCCTATGGCATCATAGCTCACAGCAACCTCAGACTCATGGCCTCAAGCAGTTCTTTTGCATCAGCCTCTTGAGTATCTGGGACTATTGGTGCCTACCACAATGCCCGGCTATTTTTATAGACAGGGTCTTGCACTACCTTAGGCTGGTGTGAAACTCCTGAGTTTAGGTGATCTGCTTGCCTTGGCCTCCCAGAGTGCTGGGATTAAAGGTCTGAGCCACCCCACCTAGCCCATGCCTCAGTTTTCAATGCTGTATACAGAATAGGCTAGAACACCCTTATCCACAGAGCATAGACTTGATACTCATGGGATCCATGGATGTGATCCTTATGTGCTATGTAAATTGAGGGAACAGAAACATAATTTTGAAAAGAACAAGAAAACAGGCAGCTTGCTAAATGCCATGAACATATTATGACATGTTACCTCTAAATATATAACCTGACACTTGCAGTATGAAATATCACAACAAAACAATCACTGAAGAATTTTTTCCAGCTATGCAAGTGCCTCATGTATGCAAATGCAAGCACCCTGGGAAATCAAGGAGGAGGATTATTTGATGCCAGAAGTTCGACTCCAACCAGGGCAACAAGAGACCCTCTCTCTATACACAGAAAAAACAAGCAGCCAGGTGTGGGATGTGCACCTGCACTCTCAGCTACGTGGGAGGCAGGGATGGGAGGATGACTTGGGCACAGGAATCGGAAGGTGCAGGGAATGTAATCGGTCCATCCTGTCCAGGTAACACAGATCCTGTCTGTCTGTGGGAAATAAAAAGTCTCCACAGGAACAGCACAGCCTCTGTGGGAAGGAAACACTGAGAATGACTGAACCAGTCTCCTGCTGCCATGTTAATGTTAATTTATGTTAATTCCATATTTTAAATCAGGTGATGGAATCAAACACTGTATCACCGATGTCTATCTGTCCATAGTATGCCTGGTCACAAACAATTTAGCATGAGAAACACAGGATTCACAAAATTTAGCTTGAAATTTAATAGAAAATTGGGTTTAAAAGATCTCCCCTAAGAGAGGGGAGAGATGGTAACATGGTACATCCTTTCCAGAATGTAGCATGTTACCTTGTGACTTCCATGTACAGCTGGTCTAATTCTCCTCTACAGAGACCTGGCGTTCCACCCACATGTGGTCCCTGAACAGTCCCTGCTGTGCTACAGCATGGACACCCAGGGCCACACCCTCTCCCCTAACCTAGGGCTGGAGGTGAAACCCTTCCCAGCCCTGTGCCCAGTGGAGTCTTGTGGGAGTCAGGTGTATAGTGTAGTTTAGGCCAGGCATTTCTGGAGGGCTTGTTGACCAGTCAAGTTCCTCAAACCCCTTGAGGCTAGCAATAGTCTGGTGGTCTACACAGGATGTCTGGCACCCAGCAGGCTCAGGGGTCCTATTGACCACAGTCCAGTATACTGGGCTCTGCTTTCAGGTGCTGCAAGAGGCCCTTATTGTTACCCTGGTGGTCTAGCAACCAATGATTACTATTCCCTGAGCCCTGCCCAGGCATAGATACAAATCACTGAAGCGAGTTAGGCAAGTTTATTCCCAATTTCTTTTTCTTTTTTTTTTTTGAGACAGAGCCTCAAGCTGTCCCCCTGGGTAGAGT
>NW_003852607.1:1284965-1289879 GCF_000181295.1 Otolemur garnettii | reverse complement strand
CATTACAGCTCACAGAAACCTCCAACTCCTGGGCTCAAGGGACTACAGGTGCCCGCCACAACGCCCGGCTATTTTTTGGTTGCAGCCGTTATTGTTGTTTGGCGGGTCCGGGCTGGGGATTCGAACCCGCCACCTTAGGTGTACGTGGCTAGCACCTTAGCCGGTTGAGCTATAGGCGCCGAGCCTATTCCCAATTTCTAATATTTAAGTTGTAACCATGTGGTATACCTACAAGATTTTCCTTTCCTTTGTTTCCCTTCTTCTTCTGTCTGTTAATGATTACATGAGGTGCCTTGCTTTGAATAACTTGAATTAAGTTTATACATTATGCTGTCAATGTGATTCATGATTTTTGATTGAATAAAGAGACCTATGGGAGAATAGCCCAGGGCTGCACTTACTGGCTGCGCGTGAGATGCTGCTGGCTTAGTGTATGCCCCCCACAGGGTCCCATTGGTTATTTCACCTGTGATAACTGAGGTGGATAACTGCAGTCTGGGTTTCTTCTTGAGTCAACTGCCCTCAGTGCAGATCCCAGCAAAGGTTGTCAGGATGCAGGTCCCCCACAAAGGCTCTTTATGTCACTGTGTCACAGTGACATGGCATCAAAGTAGAGGTGACAACAACTGAAGACATGGGAGAGTGGGAGCAAACATGTCACTGAGAATGGCTCAGAGTCAGAGAAGATCAGCAACTCCAAAGCCAGCATTTGAGAAAGGAAAAAGACACCCAACAATCCACCGAGAGTATCACTGTACCTGAGTAAGACATTCTGGATACTTCTTTCCACTTCTTCCTGACCTGGGCTTCTTCCTCATCAAACATGAATCATTAAAAGTCAATCCTTAATTTAACAAAATGTGGTGTTCAATGTTTAGCATCAACAAACACACCCCTCCTCTGTGCCACTATCCCATGCAGAGGACAGATTTCCCATATAAGAAAACAGTTCTCTCCTGTCCATAACACCAGGGGGATGCAGGGATAATACCCTTCTAAAGGATGATGACCTAGTCATTCTCTGACCCCTTCCTCAGACCCCACCCCCCTTCTGGTGCCGCCCCCACACACTGCAGCAGTGGGGAGCAGGGCTGCACTGAGCTCAGTGCAGGAGAGTGGGGCTGAGGGAAGGCAGGGGTGAGTGTGAGCAAACACATCTGCTCAGATGCTGCAGAGTCAGGGAAGATCAGCAAGTTCAGTGCCTGGCATTTCAGAAAGTGGGAGGGGGCTCAGAAGGACCCACTGAGAACATCACTGTACCTGAGTAAGAGCCATTCCTGAATCCTCCGCTTTCCTCCTCTTGTTCTTTAGGGCTTTTCTTTATCACGAATCTTTAGAAGTCAATCCTGAATATCAAAAATATGCTATTTAGGGTGGCGCCTGTGGCTCAAAGGAGTAGGGCGCTGGCCCCATATACTGGAGGTGGCGGGTTCAAATCTGCCCCAGCCAAAAATTGCAATAAATAAATAAATAAATAAATAAAAATGCCGTTTATTGTTTAGAACCAACAGACCTCCTCCCAGTGATACAGCTACATACCCATGATCTCACCCATGGAAAGCAGGTCCCATGCTGTCCAGTGTACCAGGGGGATGAAGGTACAGTAAACTCCTATGGGAGGCTCGTGAGTTTTGACCCCTTTCTTCAGACCCTGCCCCGCTCCTGGTGATGCACCCCACGTGCTGTAGCAGTGAGGAGCTGGGCTGTACTGAGCTCCCCTCCCGGACACAGCCCCTCATCCCTCTGAGATCACAGGCTCAGCTCAGCCCTTCAGAAACAGAAGACACAGAGCCCTGGTGGCCAGTACTGGACACAGATTAGATTGTACCTTAAATATTATTAAGGACAGGACTCTATTTATTTATTTATTTATTTATTTATTTTGAGGCAGAGCCTCAAGCTGTCACCCTAGGTAGAGTGCCATGGCTTCACTGCTCACAGCAACCTCCAACTCCTGGGCTCAAGCGAGTCTCCTGCCTCAGCCTCCCAAGTAGCTGGGACCACAGGCGCCCACCACAACGCCCGGCTATTTTTTGGTTGCAGCCATTATTGTTGTTTGGTGGGGCTGGGCTGGATTCAAACCCGCCACCTTAGGTGTATGTGGCTGGCGCCTTAGCCGCTTGAGCCACAGGCGCGGGCCAGGACTCAATTTATTTGAATGAAAACCTCTGCTAAGGCAGCATAAGAGAAGTCTCTGCAAAATGCCTCAGCACTGTATTGTGAAGCCAGGTTGACCTTGACTCGGGGACAAGCCTAGCACGTGTTCCATATTGTCATCCTGCTCCTCTACGCCTTCTTCCCACCAGTATTCAGGCAGTAGAAAGAGAAAAAAAGACACAGAGAACAGACAATAGGCAGAGCATATGTGTGTGTGCCTGGAGAGTTAAATGAGGCAGGTCACAGAAGTCCTCATGAAGAAGTGTATACAGGAACAAAGACCCCAAGAAGGGTGTTTCCACCTCCAGCTAAGGGGCCAGAGTTATCTAGGCAGAGGGCAGCCCACCTGGAGGCTCTGAGGCAAGATAAATCTTGTTCCCAGGAAAAGGAAAAAGGCCTGTATGGCTGGAGCAGAGCCAGTGAGTGGGACACAAGCAGGAGATGAGGCCAGAATGGCCGTGGGGCTAGAGCCGGGAGGGCCCATCCTGCACACATTCCTCTCTCACGCCACAAGAGTTTTGTAAATGATTCATTTCCTCACTCATTCTAAGTAAATATGCAAAGAAATTTATTTCTGTATATTATTAAGATGTACAAAAATGTAACATCTCCTATATATTAAACACATGCCTTAAGAAATATATATGACACAGAAGGCTGGGGAGGTACAGGGCCCGCTCACCTGAGTTGTAGTGGCTACAGGAAACAGATTTGGGGGTTCAGGAAGTCCCTTTTGGACACATGGACAGGGAAATGTCTTTTACACATCCCAGCAGAGAGGTGAGGACACAACCAGACACGGGATTGCAGAGTTCAAGGAGAGGGCTGCAGGGAAACACAGACATGTCACAGGGGTCTAAACCCTGACAGAACATGATGAGGAAAGGCAGTGGGTGTGGACGGAGAGGGGAAGAGGTCCAAGGACTAAGCTGGGGGTTACTACAAATTCAGACAACAGGGAGTTCAGGCAATAACAGAAGAGAGAAATGGTAAGAGAAGAAGGTGACAACAGAAATGAAAGCAAAAACAGAGGAGTCCAAGTGAACACAGCACAGAGGACACAGGCCCTGAGGAAGGCCAGTGAGCAAGTTAGGGATGGTTTTTTCCATTACTGTTTGAGAGAGGAAGAAAACCAAACTGTTCTTACCATTGTCACAGCACAGAATACTTCACTCTGGTCACCAAAATGTGTGGCTTTCCCCACAGTGACCAGTTCCCAGATACTCCCTCCTGGGAATTCTAAACTTTCACTTAATTCTCAGACTATCTTTGAGGAGACAATGTCTGATCCCACAAGTTAGGAGCTCAGCTGCATGAGACTGTGCTCCCCTCACACGCAGTACTGAGTACTAACTGCCACCTGTGCTTCTGACTGACCAGCTAAACGTCAGGGTTACCAGTCCCCTCTGTGTTCCATTCATCTTCTAGAACGAACATTCCATCCAGCTCTTCTGTTATCTTTTGTAATATCCATTATAGCAAATGAGTAAACCTCAGTGAATGCTTTCCTAGTTTCTGTGAGTTGCTCTGGCCAATTAATACAGACTGAGGAGAGGCAATGGGAATCCCCAGTTTATAGCTGGTTGATCAGAACTTCAACCTGGGACTTGTGACTGGCATCTGATGTGTGGCCAGTCTTACAGGACTGAACACTAACCCTGTGGGACCGGATGCTAACTCCAGGTAGACAGTGTCAGGACTCAGTTAAACTATAGGACACCAATTGCATCTGATGGAGAATGGGTAGCAATTCCCAACAACTGTACTTGGTGACCACAGGTGAAGTATTTGTGTTGAGTGTTCACGGTTTTATTCACTGTGACAAGATGAGAAAAAAACACTGTAGTTTCTACTCCCAGCTCATACACTCCCCCCAACCAACCTGTTTTTCCCAAAAGAGAAGACAGAGACCAAGGACTGAATGAGGCTGTCCTCTGGATGAACAGGGATTGCAAATGGAAGCTGGCCTCTGACACCAGTAATTATCAAATGCACCAGCATTACAGACAGAGGTGTTGCAATTTTCTTTCTCATCTGTATGATGTAAACAAATTTTAAATTTGTGAAATCGTGAAGGCAGAAATCAATACATCATAATGCAATCATCCATCCCCAGTCAAGTGGCCACCCATCTGGGTTCATTTTCCTTGTTTCCCACCCTCATTCCCCACGTATCTCTCCCTCCTCTCTCTTGCTTTTTTCCTCTTTTCCATGTTTCCCTTGGAGCCTCTGCCCCCTCATTTTGTGCCCTGTCTCTCCTGCTCTTTTTCCTCTTTTCTCAATTCCTTCTTACACCTGATTAGCTCTTTTCTGGAAACTTGTTTCACCTGCTGGGGTTCTTTCTCTCCAAGGTCTGTATTGTCCCTGATCTCATGTATTTCTTCCTCTTTCTTCCCTGTGTCTGCTTCCCCTCATTCCCAGTTAAATTCTCTCCCCCTCCTGACACCACCTTCCCCATTCTCAGGCAACCCCTGCCCCCCTGGTCTAGGCTTTTTTCCTGTTTTGGTTCTGCCTCTGCTCTTTTCATCAGGTGCCCCCCTCTAGTCCCAGCACCAGGCTGCTCTGTCCTGGCTTTAATGCTTTTTTTTTTTTTTTTTGCAGTTTTTGGCGGGGACTGGGTTTGAACCTGCCACCTCTGGCATACAGGGCCAGTGCCCTACTCCTTGAGCTACAGGCACCACCCTATCCTGGCTTTATTTATTTATTTATTTAGAGACGGAGCCTCAAGCTATCCCCCTGGGCAGAGTGCCGTGGCAT
>NW_003852607.1:1281877-1284700 GCF_000181295.1 Otolemur garnettii | reverse complement strand
CCCTATCCTGGCTTTAAATCCCTCCTCTTCTCCCTGTCAGTCTGAGGAGCCTCCCTTTTGTGTCCCGCTCCCTATTTCGCTGCCCTTTACCTCCTCAGACATGGAGCTCTTCTGTATATTTCTCTAGTTACTTTCTCCTACGTCTTCAGCTTCTTTCTCTCCTATGGTGTCTTAGCATATCCCGCCCCATCCTCTGCCCTCTGCTTTGGGTCTCCCTCACTTCTCTGTTCTCCTCAATGTTTCTGTTTACTCTCATTCACTCTTAGCAGCACATGCTAGGACAGAGGTGGGATGAAATGACAATCTCTAGGCCAGCACATTTTCCAGCGAGGTGGCATTTGGGAAGGAAGAACAAGGGTCAAAGGGCACATGGAAGTGGCATCTCCTCCCTGATTGTGCCAGGTCAGGTGATGTGGTAGTCTTGAAGGGGGAAGCCTGGGCAGCAGAAACGTCCAAAACCAGGAGGACAAGTTGCTGATGGGAGTATAAGCGGGTGGGGTCAGAAGAATCCCAGAAACCCGGAGAAGAGGCGGCTCATCCCTTACTGGGGATGTGGTGCTGCCCTCTAGGGGTGAAATGTCTGTGGCTTGAGGGGACAGAAGTCCTGAACTCACGCTCCTGAATCCACTTAGCAGGTGAGAACTGTACCTGGTAAGAAGGCTGAGAAGTCAGTAAAGGGTTTCAATCAAGGAAACAGGGCGTCAGGAGGTGTGTACATGGCATGGACGAAGATGGGATCAATCGCTGAGCCATTTCAAACGGGTACATGATCCCAAGAGGTCCTGGGGACATGAGTTCACTTAGGGTGGAGTATGTGTGAGATTGTAAGGACTGTAGGGAACTTGGGTCATCGGATATGGGAGAGCTGGTGGACTGCAATCCCAGACTTACGGTACACAATGAAAGACTCACCCTCAGTGATGACTCTGACTCCACACCTTGAGATTACAGGCACCTGCCACAACACCAAGCTATTTTTAGAGGTGGACTCTTTTGCTCAGCCTAGTGTGGAAATCCTGAGCTCAAGCAATCCACTGGTCTCAGCCTCCCAGAATGTGAGGATTATAGGCATGAGCCCCCAGCTGAACCTGGCATGACTCTTAACATATTTCAACTTGTGATTATTATGCAGTATATACCCAAGTTAATCCTGGAGAATTAGAGACCTCTTTATTCTTTGTATCAACTCTCCAATGTGGAATGTAAATTATGAGAATTGGTTAAATAGTTTACCATATCACTGCATTTGTGTTCTTGACTATAAACTCTTTAATGAATCCTAAGGATAGACATTACAGTAGCAAACTTTCTAGATTCACTATACTTGTCTTCCTTTCTATCCAGTATGAACTTCTCATGACTAAACGGCTTGATGCAGTCACTATGCTTGTATAGGTGCTCTCTAGTATGATTGCTCTGATGTTCAACACCTTTCAAAAGCCTAACCACACACCATGTATTTGTATGGTTTCACCAGAGATAAATTTCTTGAGGCCCAGTGTGTTTGAGGCCAGGATGTCTCTCCTATATTCAATTACTTGAATTCATTCAAGTATGAATTCCTGTGTCAATTCATACTTGATCTCATAATGAAGGGTTTAAAACCCTCATTGTAGTTATAAGAATTCCTCTCAAGTAGGAATTCTCCCATGATACGTAAGGTGTGAATCATGGCAGAAGACCTTGCCATGTGCATTAGATTTGAATTCTCTCTCTCCTGTATGGATTACCTCATGTGTTTTGAGAAGTAAACAGACACTAAACAATTTGCTGTGCTTAGGTCTTAGGTTTGACTCCAGCAAGGAATGTTAAAAAAATTCAAATGTCAAACTTACGCCCTAATGTTTCCCATTCAATATATTTCCAAGGTTGCCCTCTTCTATGGATATTGTATTTGTGTTCTGCTCCCATAATAAAAGCAATCAATGTAACCTGGTTCTGTGTACCCTTGATGAATCCCCAACAATTAAAAAAAAGAAAAGAAAAAAAAATTGTTTCTCCAGAAATCTGTGATGATGTTCAAGGTAGGAATTGTCACTGAAAACCTTGCCATATTCTATCTATTATATTTGAAAGGTTTCTCTAGAATGTAGCACACTAAAGGTTTGGCCACACTCTTTACATTTCTAATGCTTCTTTCCAGTATGAACACTATGATGTGCTAACCATGAGTTTGGACTGAAAAGTTTTCCACATTCATTACATTTATAAGGTTTCTCTCCAATAAGAATTCTGCAATGGGAGCTACGTGCAGTGGCTCACGTCTGTAATTACAGCACTGTGGGAGGCTGAGGAGGGAAGAATTGCTTGAGCTCAGGAGTTCAAAACTTGCCTGAATGAGAGTGACTCCCCAACTCCTAAAAATGAAAAAAAAGAAAGAAAAGAAAAATTCAGCTGGGAACTACAGCGAGTGCCTGTAATCCCAGTGGCTTCTGGAGGCCAAGACAGCGGGATGCCCACAGCTAAAGTCTGAGGTTGCAGTGAGCTATGACACCATTGCACTCTGCTCAGGACATACGGTGGGACTTTGTCTCAACAACAATGAAAAAGAATTCTCCAATGGGAATTCTGGGTAGATGGCAGAATAGTAGCAACCCTTGGCAGAGGCTCCTGACTAGAAGGAGAAAAACTGGACAGAATTGGACTCTAGGAAGTGAAAGGTGGGGAGCCAAGCCAGAAAAGATGTTCAGCAAGCTATGACTCCAAGGAAGAGCATTCAGGAAAAGAAATTACAGGTACGAAGCCTATAGATTAGAGGACTGGAGACTGCCACCCCCCCAAACAGGAGGCCTCTCGCAGGTTCTCTGCGTGGGAGCAGGGAAC
>NW_003852607.1:1278926-1281634 GCF_000181295.1 Otolemur garnettii | reverse complement strand
GCAACGTTTGGTCTTTTCCTAAGAGATCTGGGCATACTGTGGACTGCTGAACATCAGGATGGAATCTGTGACTACTGGGGAAGACAGAGGGCATAGGAAGAAAGGGACACTCGGAGGGAGGAGGAGCAGTCTCTCCAGTGATGATTTTGCCTGGCCAGTGGTGGTGCTGACCCTCACTCTGGGCTGTGTCTGGAAGGAGGGGGTTCAGAGTCACTGGCTCTGACGGCAACCACAAGCAAGAGAGTGGTTGCCCGGTGTGGATTGAGTTCAATGGGCAGGGCTGGTCCCTGGCCACAGATGGGCGGGTGAGCAGAGGCTTGCTGGCTGTCGACAGAGACCTGAGGTACAGGCATGGTCCTCTGCCTCTGACAGAGCCAGCAAGCCTCCCAGTGTGGACTGAGACTGACAGGTGGGGTGTGGACCTCTGGCCACAATTGTGCTGTTGGACACCCTTGGAGCTCTCTCTATAGAGCAGGGATGGTACTGCCTGAGACAATTTGATTGAAACTAGCCTCTGGGACTATCCACCCACGGACACTCTGAGAGTGACCTTTGAAGTTCTGTAGCAGAAAAGAACTGAAGGGTGGGGGTGGGACACTGCAACTGTGATTTAAACCCAATACCATGGCTTCTCAGGATAGGGTAGAGGTTAGCTGATATTAAAACAGAGTTAGCTTGTGCTATCTCACCAGGTAGGTCCCCAGAGTCTCTAAAAGGGGCCATTGTAAGGTTGTATGGGATAAGCCACAATTACAAAGCCTAGTGCTTTGGTAAGGGGCTGAGTATCTCTACTACCTGGAAAACCCAATTCAATTTCACCCTACCAGTTCTAATAACCAAATGGTGGGGAAAAAACATGGTGCAGAACCAATTGAAAAACTCTGGCAACATAAATAACCAGAGTAGATCAACCCCCCCTCAAGGAATGACAGAGGAGATACAATTGAAGATGCCATACATAGACAAATGGCTAAAATGTCAAAAATTGCAACCTTCCTTGACTCCACCAGAAAGAATTAGAAATCTTGAATAGACCTGTATCAATCATTGAAATAGCATCAACGATACGAAATCTCCCAAGAAAGAAAAGTCTGGGAATGGATGATTTTTCATCCGAATTCTATCATACCTTTTAAGAGGAACCAGGATCTATATTATATAATCTTTTCCAAAACATAGAAAAAGAAGGAATACTTCCCAACAAATTCTATGAAGCAAATATCACCCTGATCCCAAACCAGGAAAGGATCCAACAAAGAAAGAAAATTCTAGACCGGTATCATAAATGAATACTGATCTAGAAATATTCCATAAGATCTTAACAAACAGAATTCAACAACACATCAAAAACATTATATACCATGATCAAGTTAGTTTTATTCCAGGGTTACAGAGTTGGTTCAACATATGCAAATCTAGACTCAATGCCTATAGCTCAGTGGCTAGGGCGCCAACCACATACACCAGAGGTGGCAGGTATGAATTCAGCCTGGGCCTGCCAAACAACTACAACAAAAAAATAGCCGGGTGTTGTGGCAGGCACCTGTAGTCCCAGCTACTTGAGAGGCTGAGGCTAGAGAACTGCTTAAGCTCAAGAGTTGAAGGTTGCCATGAGGTGTGACCGAACAGTACTCTACCCAGAGTGACACCTTGAGCCTCTGTCTCAAAACAAACAAAAAAGAAAAAAAAATGCAAATCTATAAGTATAATACATCACATAAAATAAAAAACAAAGAACATATGAGTCTCTCAATTGATGCAGAAAAAGTGTTTGATAATATCCAGTATCCTTTCATGATCAGATCACTTAAGAAAATAGGCATAGAAGGGACATTTCTTTAACTGATACAGGACATCTACAGCAAACACACAACCAATAAGATATTGAACAGAGTAAAATTGAAAACATTTCCATTCAGATCAGGAACTAGGCAAGGATGCCCACTGTCTCCACTGCTATTCAACATAGTAATGGAAGTCTTAGCCATCACAATCAAGCAAGAAAAGGTGATCCAGGGTATCCAAATAGGGTCAGGGGAGATCAAACTCTCACTCTTCAGTGATGATAAGATCCCATTCCTAGAAAATCCCAGGGACTCAACTACAAAACTCTTCGAAGTGATCAAGGAATACAGCAGCATCTGAGGATACAAAATTAATACTTACATTCACTAGCTTTTATATATGCTAACAATAGTCAAGCTGAAAACATAGTCAAGGACTCTATTTCTTTTACAGTAGTAAAGAAAGATAGATGAGGATGAAATATCTGGGAATTCCATTCCAAAGAGGATGAAATATCTGGGAATTTACCTAAGAAAGGACGTGAAAGAACTCTATAAAGAGAATTATGAAACTCTGAGAAAAGAAATAGCTGAAGATGTTAACAAATGGAAAAACGTACCACGCTCATGGCTGGAAAGAATCAACATTGTTAAAATGTCCATATGAAACAAAGCAATCTACAGATTTAATGCAATCCCTATCGAAGCAACATAATCATACTTTAAAGAGCTTGAAAAAATGGTGCTTCATTTTACATGCAATCATAAAAAACCTCAAATAGCCAATACAATACTCAGAAATAAAAACAAATCAGGAGGTATCATGTTACCACACTTCAATCTATACTGTAAATTTATAATGATCAAAAAAGCATGGTACTGGCAAAAAAAACAGAGAGATAAATTTAGGAACAGAATACAGAA
>NW_003852607.1:1269372-1277933 GCF_000181295.1 Otolemur garnettii | reverse complement strand
AATGCAAATCAAAACCACTTTTGAGATATCATCTAACCGCAGTAAGATTAGCCCACATCACAAAATCCCAAAACTATAGATGTTGGCATGGATGCAGAGAGAAGGGAACACTTCTACACTGCTGGTGGGAAGGCAAGCTAATACAGCCTTTTGGAAAGTAGTTTGGAGAATACTCAAGGAGGTAAAAGTAGATCTACGGTTTGATCCTGAAATTCTTCTACAAGGTAACTACCCAGATGATCAAAAATCATTTAACACCAAAGACATTTGCACCAGAATGTTTATTACACCCCAATTTGTAATTGCCAAGACATGGAAACAGCCCAAGTGCCCACTGACCCATGAATGGATTAATAAACTGTAGTATATGGGCACCATGGAATACTATGCAGCCACAAAAAGATGAAGACTTCACATCTTTTATGTTTACCTGGATGGAGCTGGAACATATTCTTCTTAGTAAAGTGTCTCAAGAATGGAAGAAAAGTATCCAATGCACTCAATACTACTATGAAATCAATATATAATCCCCTATACACTCATATCAATGGTAAACCATGGTAGTCCAGAAAGTAGAAGGGAAGATGAGAGAGAGGGAAGGAGAGGGGAGGGGGAGGGTGGGAAGAGAGAGGGTAACTTGGGGGGGGGGACTTCACCTAATGTGCATGATGCAATGGTTCATTTCAAAACTACTAAGAAAAAAAGCATAATTGTGATGGATGTGTTAATCAGTTCCAAGTAAGCATTTCATATTGTATATCAAAACAGTACACTGAACCCCATAAATGCATCAATGTACACAGTTATGATTTAATGTAAACAAAAATAAACACATAAAAAAATAAAAAAAAAGATTAAAACGATAGAAAAAGAATTCTCCAATGATAAATACGACATGAATTGTGACTAAAGACTGCCATATTCATCATACCTATAAGCTCCAGTATGAATTCTCCAATGATTTGCAAGGTGTGAATTCCGACTTAACACTTTCCAATATTTATTACATTTATAAGGTTTCCCACCAGTATGAATTTGTAGATGTCATGCAAGGTGTGAATTGTGACTGAAGATCTTGTAACATTCATTACATTTCTAAGGTTTCTCTCAGCATGAAACTTTCAGTGCTTTCCTTGGGATGACTTGCTAATGAACATTTTGCCACATTCACTACATTTTTAAAGTTTTCTCCAGTGTGAATTCTCTGATGTTTTGCAAGGTATGAAATACATTTAAATACCTTTCCACATTCATTACATTTATAAGGTTTCTCTCCAGTATGAATCCACCAGTGTACTCGTAGGGATGATTTACGAGTGAACATTTTTCCACATTCATTACATTCGTAAGGTTTCTCTCCAGTATGAATACTTCTATGCTGTGCAAGTTGTGAACTTGCGTGGAATAGCTTTCCACATTCATTGCATTTGTAAGGTTTCTCTCCAGTGTGAATTCTCCGATGTTGTATAAGAGCTGAACAGTCACGGAATACCTTACCACATTCATTACATTTGTAAGGTTTTTCTCCAGTGTGAATTCTCTGATGCCGTGCAAGGGATGCCCTTAAACGGAATACCTTTCCACACTCATTACATTTGTAAGGTTTCTCTCCAGTATGAATACTCTGATGCTGTGCAAGTTGTGAACTTGCATGGAATAGCTTTCCACATTCATTACATTTGGAAGGTTTCTCTCCTGTGTGAATTCTCTTATGCCGTGCAAGGGCTGAACCTTTACAGAATACCTTTTCACACTCATTACATTTGTAAGGTTTCTCTCCAGTGTGAATCCTCCAGTGATGTGCTAGGGATGATTTACGAGTGAACAGTTTGCCACACTCCTTACATTTGTAAGGTTTTTCTCCTGTGTGAACTCTCTTATGTTGTGCAAGGTGTGAAACACGATTAAATACCACTCCACATTCATTACATTTGTAAGGTTTCTCTCCAGTATGAATCTTGTGGTGTGCTCCTAGGGATAATTTATGACTGAACATTTGGCTACATTCATTACATTTGTAAGGTTTCTCTCTAGTATGAATCTCCCAGTGCCTTTGTAGGGATGATTTCCGAGTGAACATTTTGCCACATTCGTTACATTTGTAAGGTTTTTCTCCAGTGTGAATTCTCTGATGCTTTGTAAGAGCTGAACTTTCACGGTATACCTTACCACATTCATTACATTTATAAGGTTTCTCTCCAGTGTGGATTCTCTGATGCCGGGCAAGGTGTGAAATGTAATTGAAGATCTTCCCACATTCATTACACTTGTATGTTTTCTTTACAGCATGGACTCTGTGATGAATTTTAAGGCTTGATTTTTTATTGAACACCTTGGTACATATATCAGATTTAAATTGATCCTCTTTTTCATGCATTATTTGATGAATATTCAAATGTGACGCTTGATTAAAGGCCTTGTCCCACTCAGTACATTTGTAATGTTCTGTCACTATCTGTGGTTTCTCTTTTTGTGGGAATAATGAAGCCGCAAGATCATACTTATGTCCATGAGAAAAGTGGGGTTTCATAGTAGAAGGAATTCTATGCAGTGGGGAAACCAAGAAATCACTGTTGATAGGTGGATCCATGGGATTACATTCATAAATTTTCTCTTTAATCTTAAATAGCTGCAGTTCTGGTAGATATGACTGGGTGTTCAATCCCAGCTGAATATTAACAAGCTTGTTTACTGAATTCCTCTTATCACAGTGATCTCTCCTACCAGGGAGATTTCCCTGAGGGGTCACATGGACTCCACTGCAATGTCTTTCATCATCTCTCCACTGACCTTCAAAGTTATGTATATTCTTTTGGATTTCCCTAAAGCAAAAGTCTTCAATGTCATGGTTTTCATTTCTTTCCAACATCACAGTGGGGGATATTTCTTCTGTACTACTGCTCTCTTTAGGTGGTAATACATTTATCCCACATATAGAAGACATACCTACAAGATACAAAGAACAACAGGCATCTGATGAATTACACACGGTCATTAAATACCTCCTATTGAAATATACAACATTATACCAAGAGTTACATAGGCACAGCACACAGAGGTATAAAACATACAATTTCCTGACTGTTAGGAAAACTTTTTCTTTTTAAATATAGAAAAACTGATTACATGTAATTCTAAAGAGTAGGCAGGGAAGGCTAGCATGAAACAACATATTACCAAAACACCTCGCAAAAACCCATGTTAACCCTTAAAGGAGAGTATTTTTACCCTGCAAGCAAAGCACTCCAATGGGTTGAAAGAACATGTGTGTTGGATGATTGAAGAGAATGATGTAGTTGTAGTTGGAAAATGTATGAACTAGGCCTGGGGTCACAGAAAACATTACTCGGAACAAATTGAGAAATACAATCCTATACAAGATAATTCATGCAACTATGATTTGAATATTGATGTTGGTCAAAATTCATCTGCTGAGGCCCTATGCAGAATTAAGCAGTCTTTCCAAATACCATGTAATATTCTTAGCCATCAATCAGCACAAACTTCTGAGAAGAACTGAGCGATAAACAATGTTTCATGTGAAATCAGCAGATCCACAGCATTTGTGCATCTAACCCCAGTTTGCACATTAAATGAGAAAAATAGGACATGATCCCGTGTGTGCAGGTTCAGACATGTTCATAGGAGCAACTGCTGTTCCAAGCAGCACCAGAAACAACAGGTCATAGGAAACAGGAGTATGAAAGTCACAGTTCGAGGGACATGGAAGGTCTTGGCTGTGTTGCCAACAGAGTTACTCTGTCATCCTTCATGGACAATGCTGTATAAGTCATCACCCACAGTACATCCTGATTTGGGCACCAGTAAAAATAACAACTTAGGCAGCGTCCTGCAACAGTTTGCCAATGGTAAGCAACTAGGTTTACATGGTGAGAGTAGTGTTGGTGGTAAGGGGTCTTGTAGAAACTGGTGTGCTGAGCAATACAAAAACTAATATGCTAAAACCCCACTGTGATTACTAAAATACTAAATACATAATACATCTTTACGTGGGTATGCAGACAAAGACATTACACATACAAAACTATGGAAATAGAATTATACCATGTCATTTAAAATTCTGACTGTGGTAGGAAAGGAAAAGTGATTTAGCAACTAACACACATCTACCCCATTCTCAACTATGAGACTAAAGCTGTGGTAGGGAGGCTAAAATGGAAAAGACTGGAAGGAGAGATGGTTTGATAATGTGGGAAGTAATTAGGTTTGTAAGCCTTACAATGTTTAGTATAAAATTAATCACATTGAATGACCTTTCAATTCCATTTCTAGCATATATTCGAAAACCTCTATATACAGATTCTATAGGACTGTATACGGCCATACCAATCTCCTCTGATCTCAGAAGCTAAGGTGCATCAGGCCTGGTTGGTACTTGGGTGGGAGATTGTAGAAAATCACATGCAGGTATGCTCTCAGTGGGACCTAAAAGGAAATACCTGGATATGGACATGGAGAAGAGAGGGATCATCTCATATTGTATTCACAAACACATAAAATGTTGTTATCAAGGGTACAACAACGTAGACAAATCCTGGGTGCAGAATCAGGAGCAACTGGCTGGTCAGGTTGAGGGATGTTTGAAGAAACAAAGTTTGGAGGATATTACTGAAATCTTCCCTTGGGCTGAGCCTTGTTTCCCACACTTGTAATTCTAGCAGTGTGGGCTGCTGAGGGGGGTGGACTGCTTGAGCACAAGAGTGTGAAACCAGCCTGAGCAAGAGTGAAACTCTGTCTATACTAAAAATAGAACAATTAGCCAGGCTTTATGGAGGGTACCTATAGTCCTAGCTACTCAACAGGCTGAGGAGGAGGATCACTGGAGCCTCAGAGTTTGGGGTTGCTGTGAGCTAGGACTCCAGGACACTCTACCCAGGGTGACAGAGTGAGATCTGCCTGAAAAAAATAAAGAAAAAAAAAAAAAGCCCTTGATCACATTACTGAAATTAAAAACAACTTCTCCAAGTATAATATTTCTTTCTTTCTTTCTTTCTTTTTTTTTTTTTTGAGATGGAGTCTTACTATGTTGATCTCAGTGGAGTATCATGGCATCACAGCTCACAGCAACTTCAAACTCTTGGGCTTAAGCAATTCTCTTGCCTCAGCCTCGCAAGTAGCTGGAACTACAGATGCCCACCACAATGCCTGGATATTTTTGTCGTTGTTGTTGTAGTTGTTACTGTTGTGTGGAAGGCCAGGGCCAGGGGCAAGGCCAAGGCCAGGGCCAGGTTTGAACCCATCAGCCCTGGTATATGTGGCTGGTACCCCAGTCACTGGACTACAGGTGAAGACCACTAACTACAATCTTTAATAAATAGTGTGTCCTTCCAAAATGAATAACAGGTTTGGTATATAAAAATTAGAAGGGGGCCAGGCACAGTGGCTCCTGCTTGTAACCCTAGCACTCTGGGAGGCTGTGGTTGGTGGATTGCCTGAGCCTAGAAGTTCAGAGACCAATCTGACTAAGACTGAAACCAAGTCTGCAGTAAATATGGAAAAACTAGCTGGGTGTTGTATTGGATGTCTGCATTCCCAGCTATTTGGGAGGCTGAGGCAAGAGGATTGCTCAAGCTCAAGTTTCAGCTTGCTGTGAGCTATGATGCCATGGCACTCTACCCAGGGTAACAAAGTAAGAGTGTCTATAACAAAAAAAAGAAAAGAAAAAAAATTTATTGTAGTTCACAGATACTTTCCCCACCTATCTAGAGTTTTTTGCTATCTCCACTTTACTCCCCTGAGTCCATAGCCTCATCCTTTCTCCAACATGGAGATAACACTCAGGTCAAAAGGAGAGATTCCTGCTCATAGAAATAAAAAATGAAGGAACATCTAGTCTTGGTACTCTTCCAAATCTCAGGCCCATGTGAAAGTGGGAGGGTGGATACTACAGAGAGATCTAGGAAAATATTTCACAAATTCATCCACTGAATGTCCACTTCTCACTGCTGAGGGAACAGTGTGAAATGCAGATGTCCAGCAGACTTCCCAAAACTACTGAACCAAAATCACAGGGATAGAGAATAAAGAATTGGCTATTTAAAAAGTTATGTGGTATCAAGCATACCTCAGCCCTGGTATGGTGAAGGGTGCAGATAACATAAACAAAGGCACAGGTAAATGCTACATGGCCATTATGAACCTTTTCATTTCTGAATAAATACAGCTCCGATCTCAGTCAAGAACACAGGGGGTTCCAAGAAGAAATCAGGAAAAATAGAAAGGTATGCAAGGATAGATCCTAACTTCAGGAGAAAGGTAATCCTTACCCAGGGAGGCTAGGTTCCTATAGTTCTCCAACATCACGTCCCTGTATAAAGTCCTCTGAGCAGGGTCCAGGCACGTCCATTCCTCCTGAGAGAATTCAATGGCCACATCCCTGAATGTCAAAGGGCTCTGAAATCAAAACACATTTTACCGAAGCATTACAGGTAGAGTTCTTAGGTTTACACAAAGAGGCGAAGACAGAGGCAAGAGGATGGATTCATTGAGGTGAGTGTTCCTATAAAGCCAAACAAAGTATTTCTGAGCACATTGTGTCTCTTTCCTTCTGGTTTTGAGATGGGTGCCCGCTGCCCGAGCACCCCTATAAGATGGATATTGCATTGCCCTGACACACTCTAGAGATGGACACTGCCTGCCACTGATGTGCACTAGAGGGCTGTGTAGGATAAAAGATTAAAGGACAAAATTTAGAAATACCTTGACTTTGAAATGATGACAGGCACCATCACTCTTAGAGTAGTCCGGATTGGGCCAGAGCAGAATGAGATAAGAACAGATGGGTCAAGTACTGTCATCATGAGAATTAATGAGCTAAGTGCTATGATAAATTGTTTTACTTATCCATTAGTTGCCAGATCTGCATTATGTTAATTTATTGTTATCTAACTGCCCTTCATGTTACCTATTGGCTAATCCGCTAAATTGCTGGTTCGCTTCAGTTTGCTTCTGTAAAGGGCGTCATCGTGACCCCATGCTTGCTTTCTGCTTCTTTTGCTAATATTCTTTTTACTTTTAATTGCTAACTTTCAGACCACCTGTTGGGTTCGCTGCCAACTTTTTGACTAGAAAAACCTCAACTTCAGACCCCTCATGATCTCTCACTTAGTCTGCTTTAGACATTGCGGAGACAGCCCCAGGGTTAATAAAAGACTCCTTTTAAAATTCTAATTTGAGTTGGTGGTCCTTTATCTCACCCCATAGCAGTTTATTATACTCTTCCATGGAAGGTTCTCATATCCTGTACGTGAGGGTATTTCTCATTCCTGTGAACCATTTAAGAAATTGAAAAATAAAAAATAAATGCAGAGTTATCTCTGTACGTGTGTTAGATAGTCTGTCTGACACAGAAAGTGATATTGAGTGTCTAGAGGAGCTAAAGAATGGATGCTGACTTCAGAGATGACAACATTCCTGGTGCTTTTAAGGAAAGGTCAGAATCTAAAGTCCGAGATGATGGCGGCAAGAGCAGTGACTGAAGCTTCCCTGTGCTAAGCGTTATGCTAAATACCATATACTGGCTCGGCGCTTGTACCAAAGTGGTTACGGTGTTGGCCACATACAGCAAAGCTGGCAGGATCAAACCCAGCCCAAGCCACCTAAACAACAATGGCAACTGCAACAAAAATCTAGCCAGGCTTTGTGGTGGGCGAGTGTAGTCCCAGCTACATGGGAGGCGGAGGCAAGAGAATCACTTAAACCCAAGACTTTGAGGTTGCTGTCAGCTGTGACACCAGAGCATTCTTTCCAGGGTGAGAGCTTGAGACTCTGTCTCAAGAGAAATTAAATAAATAAATAAATAAATACCATATACCAACATAATACTCAGGAGAGAAAGCTCTGCAGCCATTTTACTAAGAACACATGTCACACATGGGTGTCTAACCTTTTTTCTCCTGCCACACATTGGAAGAAGAATTGTCTTGGGCCACTCATTGAATACACAAACACTAACAAAAGCTGATGAGCAAAGACAGGAACTGTGAATGAGTTTTGCAAAATACTGCACCACAGATGAGCAAAACATTCCTGAAATAATCCACATGTGGCGTCCAGGCCTGAGGTTGAATACCCCTGAATATACTCTAAGAAAAAATAGTAGACAAAGTTGGGCACCCCTTTCAACTAAAAAACACTAAACCACGTACCAACAGGGAAAAAACTGTAAGACACTGAGCTTGGAATGAATTTCTAAAATATAACACCAAAAGTGCAGGCAAAAAAAGCTAATACAGACAACAGAAACTAGATCTAAATAAGAAACTTCTATGCATCAAAGTTATCAATCAAAAGAGGAAAGGCAACCTATGGAATAGGAGGAAATATTTGCAAGTCATGTCTCTGACAGGGGTTCATATCCAGATTACAAGAGGAACTTCTACAACTTTATCACAAAAAAAGAAATAAACCAATTATAGAATGGGCAAAGAACTTCATAGGCATTACTCCAAAGAAGATAAGCAAATGGGCTCGGCGCCTGTGGCTCAAGCGGCTAAGGCGCCAGCCACATACACCTAAGGTGGTGGGTTCGAATCCAGCCC
>NW_003852607.1:1265026-1269328 GCF_000181295.1 Otolemur garnettii | reverse complement strand
AAAAAAAAAAAAAAAAAAGGCCAAGAGGCTCACACTTGTTGTCCCAGCGCTGTGGTAGGCCTAGGTAGGTGGATCACCTGAGCTTAGCTGAGTTCGAGACCAGCATAAGACCAGCATGAGCCAGAGTGAGCCAGAGTGATCCAGAGTGAGATCCTGTCTCTACAAAAAAAAAAAAAAAAAAGATAAGCAAATGGCCAAGAGGCACATGAAAAGATGCTCACCATCACTGATCACAAGACAAATGCAAATTAACATCACAGAAAGACTTGACACCATAATCGGGTTACTAATGTCAGAACAGAAGACCCTAAGTCCATGTGGAGAAGTGTGAACGCTCATGCACTGTTGCTGCAAAAGTAAAATGTTCTGTATCCATCATGGAAGTCAGCAAGGGGGTGCCTCAAAAACCAAAATACAACTCCCACATGATCTAGCAACTCCACTTCTAGGTGTGTATATGTCAAAAGTTTGAAAGGTTTCTCTCGATGAGGTATCTGCACTCCCAAGCTCATTACAGCATCATACACAACAGGCAAAAAGAGAAAGGAATGAACACGTGATCTACAGACGAGTGGGTAACAAGAATATAGTATATGCATATAATGCAACATTACTGAAGTCTTTTTTTTTTTTGAGACAGAACCTCAAGCTATTACCTTGGGTGAAGTGCCATGGCATGCTCACAGCAACTTTCAACTCCTGGGCTCAAACTAGTCTCCTGCCTCCGCCTCTCAAGTAGGTGGGACTACAGGCGCCAGTCACAATGCCTGGCTATTTTTTGGTTGCAGCCATCATTGTTGTTTAGCTGGCCTGGGCTGGATTTGAACCCACCAGCTTAGGTGTATGTGGCTGGCACCTTAGCCACTTGAGCCACAGGCGCCGAGCCCATTACTCAGTCTTAAAATAAAAAGAAAATTCTGTCACATGCTACAAAATGGATGAACCTCAAGAACTTTATGCTATGAAAAACATGCCAGTCATAAAAAGACAAAGAGTGTGGGATTCTGCTCCTATGGAATACTTAATGTCGTTGAATTCTTATAAAGACACCATGACAACGGCAGACAAATGAAAAATCAGTGGGGGAATTGGTGTTGCTGGGGATACAGTTTCCCAGTATGAAAAACTTTGAGGGGCTGGGAGCTCATAGTTCAGTGATTAGGGCACTGGCAACATACACCTAGGCAGGCAGGTTTGAAAGAGGCTCAGGCTGCTAGACAAGAATGAGAACAAAAGCAACAAAAATAACAGCTGGCCATTGTGGCCAGCGCCTGTAGTCCCAGCTACTTGGAAGTCTGAGGCAAGAGAATCCCTTAAGCCCAAGAGTTGGAGGTTGTTGTGAGCCGTGATGCCTTGGCACTCTACCCAGGGTGACATAGTGAGACTCCGTCTCAATTAAAAAGAAAAGAAAAAGAAAACTTTAGATGAAATGAAACAGAGATCAGAAGTCCAGTGCTAGCATTTCAGAAAGGAGGGGGACTCAGACGACAGGCACAGCCATTTCTGAATCCTTTTCTTTCCTCGTCTGGGCTTCTTCTTCAGGTAACTAGATTCTTTAGAAGTCAATCTTCAATAAGAAAATACTCTGCTTATTGTGTGTATCAATGCGCTCCCTCTTTGTGACACAACCACTCTCACAGGGAAGACCTTGCCCTGCGGAAAGGCAGGTCCTCTGCTGCCCACTGCACCGAGAGGGATGCAGGGACAATACGCTCCAACAGAAAGGTAAACTGATTCTCTGACCCCCTCAGAAGAGTCGGCCTTCCTCCTGGTGACGTTCCACACACAGGGCAGCAGAGGAGAGCTGGGTTGCACTGAGCTCCCCTCCAGGGCACAGCCCCAAACCTGAGGTAGAACATAGCCCGCCTTCACTCGAGCGCCAAATAAACTTTAGCTATTGCTCGACATCAGGTTTTTGGACTTGATTGGCTCCACTGTTAACACCTTCTCTTTCACAAGTCTCTTTGCAAATCCCTCCCATGTCCTCTAGTAGGCAGCATTCATGTTGTTGCAGGAAGTTAGGCCCAGTGGAGAGAAAGAACACCCAAACACCCTGTTTAAAAGAGGACGGGCTCAGATTGGCGCCTGTAGCACAGTTATGGCGTCAGCCCCATACACTGAGGCCGGGGGGGTTCGAACTCGACCGGCCTGCTAAACAAGGACAATTGCAACAAAAAATAGTTAGGCATTGTGGCGAGCTCTTGTAGTCTCAGCTACTTGGGAAACTGAGGCAAGAGACTGGCTTAAGTCCAAGAGCTGGAGGTTGCTGCGGGCTGTGAGGGCACTGCACTCTACTGAGGGAGACAAAATGAGACTACCTATTAAAAAACAAAACAAAACAAAACAGGAAGGGCTTTATTCCAGCCAGGGGAGCAAAGGCTGACTAGAGTCCATAATAACCTCACTCCCTGACCGGCTTCATCATCTTTTTATCTCCAGTCAAATGTTCCATTCCAAGGGTACCCTTCTCACTGGTCAGTTTCAATCAAGCTAAAAAAGCGGGTTGTAGCTTTTATAGAAGTGGAAACAAGCATTAGTTTCCAGGTCTCAGGAAGTTAAGTGTCTTCAAATTCTTAAAACTGAGTCACCATGGGCACACCCTTGCAGGTTTGTCCTTGGGGGACTTCTTGAGAAGACCTCTGTTGTCTTAGACCTCACTTTTACAGGGTTTCCTCTCTCTCTGGGTCTCACTCTTCCTCTAAGTTTTCCCATTTCCTCCGTCTTCCTCTCCACTTCTGTTACTCTACACATTCATTGATAATAAATAGGAATAGTAACAGCGGACAAGAATTACGTTTGAGAGGACATTGGTGTCACATGCCACTTTGTGACTGAGGACTGGCCTGGGGAGCTGACCCACCAAAAAGAACAATGGTGGGGTAGGGCTGAGGGGACAGATTAGGGCAGAGGTGGGGTCTACAGAACCCTCGGAACAGGGACAATGACACAGGACAAGTGGTGTCCCAGCCAGCTTGGTGGAGCTGGGGGGTGAGGGTGTACAGGCTGCCTCTGCCTTGGCGGTGCTGGTGCGGTGGCAGTGAGCAGAGGAACCAGCAGGCTAGAGGGTGGGCAGGGGTGCCCCGCAGGAGACTGCAGTAGTCTGAGGGGCTAGACAACTGTTGAGGAGACATCAGCACCTTACATTTCCCTCCCCTTGCACTTAAGGCTGAACAGGGAACCCCCTATTTCCTAGGAGTGGTCAATTTCATGTAAGTTTCCTAAACCAGGGAATGAAAGGGATTATAGCCATTCATTTACAACCCAGATCCACACATGTCCCAGACAAACTAAATGTTAACTACAGAGGGCCCCATGTGACTATATATACCCCTAGACAAAGAGCCCAGAGTGAGACAGACAGAGACAGAGAGAGAGACAGCTTTTCTCTCCCAACATGGGTTTTCTGACCCTGCTAGGAGTTTCGCTGGTTTTGTATTCTTGTATGTAAATAAATCCTGTCTTACCACTGATCTGTGGTCCACGAATTCAGTCTTCGACTCACTGAGACCAAGAACTTACTTAAGACGAAATTCTGGTTATCATGTTTGGGTGCTTGTCTGGGATTGAAGATCTGTGGTAAGCAATGGGACCACTTGCGTTTATCCTGGTTTTCTCTATAGTTACAGTAATGGAGACTTATATAATTTTGATGTCCATCAGCTGGTAGATGTGCATAGTGTGGCTGCTGACCTCAAAGTCACAGGCAAGAGGCTGTTGGGGAATGAACTTTCTAATTTCCCTTGGCTCCAGAAAGGAGTCAAAGGGAATGTAAGAAGACTTTTGAAACTGTTCTGTATTTACTCCTTTTCTCTGGCCGAAAGCCGAGCAAAGAGGTAGCACCCAGAAGCCCTGGGGTCCCCAGCAATGGTTTTGACCTCAGGACACAGGAGGCCCTTTGGAAAACTGTGCTCTCCCAGCTTTTACTATCTTCTCTTCCATGGTCCCAAATTTTTCCTATTTATAGACCTCTTCTTTTTCTCTCTCTCCTTAGTTTGCATGCTTTGTTTGAATGTTGGTACAGGATTGCTTTATGTATTTAAATTTTGTATGGGCTCACTCTGGTATTTTTCAGATGTTCTAAGTGTGTTTCAGATGTTGTAGGTTTGTTGTAAAGTCTGTTTTATTGCCTTTCATTGCAAAACTAAATTTGATTGGCTTTTTATGTGTCTGAGAAAAAAGGCTGAACCTTGTTAACTAGAAGTCAGCTCCAAAGAAAGGGTAAAATGATTCCCCAACACTGCTTCTCTGGGCAACCAGAGGCCTGTGAAGGGAAGCCCAGGGCACTGCCCACGGCAAGAATGG
>NW_003852607.1:1260168-1264457 GCF_000181295.1 Otolemur garnettii | reverse complement strand
GCCTGGCCATTTTTTGGTTGCAGCCATCGTTGTTTGGCGGGCCCAGGCTGGGGATACGAACCCACCACCTTAAGTGTATGTGGCTGGCGCCTTAGCCGCTTGAGCCGCAGGCGCCGAGCCAAGACCTGCTATTTTCCTTTGTTACTGTGAATTTAGAAGAAGCTTGTAAAGATTATATAGAGTTAAATGTGCAAGCATCACACAGCCATTTTCTATAGGATGGGGCTCATCCCCACTTTGATTGATACTCTGGAGCTAGGGGGCAAGGGGAAGGGGCAGAAAGGGGCAGAATTCACATCAGGTGGGACCAGGCTCCCTGATACCTGATTTCTAGGGCTGTGCTGCCAGCATGTTATAAGCACAGTCAGGTACTAAGCACTACATTGGTAAGAGTGGCTAATTCCAGACAAGCGTAGGAGCTGAAGAGGCCAGTTTCCTCAGGGATTCTTCCCCAAGCATTCGAAGGCCTCTTCCTTTTGTTTGGCTGGAAGGCCTCTTGGGTTGGTCAGAGGACGCTCTGACAATCCAGAAATATGGGGTGGTAAAACTGTCATTAGGGGGGACTAGGCTCCCAGATACCTGATTTTTCGGCCTGTGCTGCTGGAGCACTCTGCTGGGCTATGCTGGGACATGTTTGATGGTTTACTTCTGCACCCAGGCCTGGCCACAGTACTGAGGCAAGAGAGTAAAAGCAGAGCAACAGATCTGTCCTAGTCACTCTGTATAGGCATTAGCCGAACAGTCTGTAACACTCCTACCTCTACTGCAGCAGATGTCTTGGTTATCTGTATGCCCTTCCCTTGGTATGTGCTGGACCTAGATAGTAACCTTGTAATTTCCTTAACTTTCCGTCACCTTTGAGGACAGGTAGCCTGCCTAGTACCAAGGGCATGGGCCAACCTGACCTTCCCTTGAGTCCCAAGTCTGTCACGTCTCTTACATCCTTCATGACTTTCACGTGCACTTAAAAACGTATAAAAGAAAGGCAAGAGATTAAGTTGGTGGGCTCAGTTTTTAGGACACTAGTCTGCTGAGTCTCCCAGCTGGAAAATAGAGCCGCTTCCTCTTCCAACTGGAGCCGCTTCCTCTTCCAACTGGTGCCTGGAGTCTTCTGTCTGTGTCGGTTTCCTGCTACGGGTATCAACTCTCCAGTGGTGAACAATGGCCACCAGAGGATACTTTATGGTTAAAAAGAGGAGAAATGGTCTAAATTTTCTTTTAGAAAGAAAATTTCTTTTTTCTAAGCTTTCTTTTTCTCTCAGCGACAACCCCAACTGTCAAATAGATTCAGCTCTCCTGGATGTAGTAACTTTCCCAAATGGTCAGGGATTCCCAAGAGACACTGTCACCGTCTAGTTCAAATCTGCCATCTACCTCTCCCGCACCTTTCTGCGTTGGTGCAGAAAATCCCAGGAGGGAGGCTGTCCCAAGGGGTTTTTCTGGTCCTACTGGGACCCCCCCAGAAGACAACCATATCCTTCTTTGTGTCCCTTGGTTGAGACTGCGGGTGGTGAAAGGGGAAGTGCGCGAGTAAATACTCTGTTTTCTCTGGCAGATTTAAAGCGAATTAAGGTTGATTTAGGAAAATTTTCTGATGACCCCAGTAAATACACACATGTTCTCCAAGGGTTAGGACAAAGCTTTGACCTCTCTTGGAGAGAAGTAATGTTACTAATAGATCAAACTTTAACTTTCAATGAAAAAAATGAAGTCTTAGATGAAGCTAGAAAGTGGGGTGATTTGTGGTTCATGTCCCAATATTGATGGCAGTATGTCTCCTGAGGAAAGGGACGGATACTCCATGGGAAGACAGGCAGTTCCCTTTGAGGATCCCAAATGGGACCCTGAGAAACAAGGTGACTGGTGGCATAAAAATTTTTTTTTTTTTTTTTTGAGACAGAGCCTTAAGCTGTCCCCCTGGGCAGAGTGCCCTGGCATTACAGCTCACAGCAACCTCCAACTCCTGGGCTCAAGCGAGTCTCCTGCCTCCGCCTCCCAAGTAGCTGGGACCACAGGCGCCCGCCACAACGCCCGGCTATTTTTTGGTTGCAGCCGTCATTGTTGTTTGGCGGGTCCGGGCTGGGGATTCAAACCCGCCACCTTAGGTGTACGTGGCTGGCGCCTTAGCCGGTTGAGCTATAGGCGCCGAGCCCGGCATAAATATTTTCTTTCTTTCTTTCTTTTTCTTTTTTTAAACAGAGCCTCCCTTGGTTACCCTTAATAGAGTGCCATAGCATCACAGCTCACAACAACCTCCAAGTCTTGGGTTCAAGTGATCCTCTTGCTTCAGCCTCCAAAGTAGCTGCAACTACAGGCACCCACCACAAGGTCCAGCTATTTTTTTTTTTTTTTTTAGAGATGGGGTCTTTGTCTGGCTCAGGCTGGTCTCAAACCTGTGAGCTTAGGTAATCCACCCACCTCGGCCTCCCAAGTGCTGGGATTACAGGCATGAGCCATCATGCCTGGCAGTGGTGTAAACATTTTCTAACATGTATTCTGGAAGGTTTACATCGACCCAAGAAAAAGCCTATGAATTTTTCCAAGTTGTCAACTATTTGCCAGAAACAAAATGAGAGTCCCTCAACCTTTCTTGAGTGGCATAGAGAAGTGATGAGAAAACATACTCAGCTAACAGCCGACTCCTTAGAGGGCCAAATTATTTTAAAAGATAGGGTGGTGCCTGTGGCTCAAGAAAGTAGGGCACTGGCCCCATATGCTGGAGGTGGTGGATTCAAACCCAGCCTCAGCCAAAAACTGCAAAAAAAAAAAATTAAAAAAAATTTATCACTCAAGCGGCCCCAGACATTTGAAGAAAACTCCAGAAATTGGCTCCATGCCCAGATCATAACCTGGAGAATTTTTTTTTAAGAGACAGAGTCTCACTTTATTGCCCTCGGTAGAGTGCTGTAGCGTCACAACTCACAGCAACCTCCAACTCCTGGGCTTAGGGGATTCTGTCGCCTCAGCCTTGTGCATAGCTGGGACTACAGGTGCCTGCCACAATGTCCAGCTATATTTTTTGTTACAGTTTGGCCAGAGCCGGGTTCGAACCCACCACCCTCAGTATATGGAGCTGGCACCCTACTCACTGAGCTACAGGCACTGCCCAAGAATCTTCTTAAAATGTTCACTGTGGTCTTTTATAACCAAGGTCAGGAGAAAGAGGAGGAAAAAGAGAAGGGACAAGAAAAGAATGACAGCTCTAGGAATGGCCCTCCGACAAATGAGCACCTTTCAGAGGCAGATGTAAACAAGAGGAGCTAAGAACAAGTGCGCCAATGTGGTCAGTCCGGCCACTTGAAGGACTGCCCCCAGCAGCACCACCGGCTGGGCAAGCCACCTGGCCCCTGTCCAGAATGCAAGGGTGACCACTGGAGGGTGGTCTGTCCTCAGAAGTGAAGGCCTCCAGGAACCGTGATCCCATCAGCGCCCAAACTGGACACAGGGTGCCCAGGGCAGATTCTCATGGCTCTAGCTTGTGTCATCACCCGTCAGGAGTCCCTGGTTTGCCTTAAAGTGGAGGGCCAGGAGATAGATGCTGGAACAACCTTTTCTGTACTTCTAACCCTGGTCTTTTATCGCCCAAATCTGTTACTATATATGGGGTGTCTGGAGAGTCAGTTACCCAATTTTTCTCTCAGTCTTTAAGCTGCAATTGAGATGACTGGCTGTTCTCTCATGCCTTCCTAATCATGCCTGAAAGTCCTGCTCCCCTTTTGGGGAGGGACATACGAACCACAGCAGGAACAACCATTTATAAGAATATGGGACAGGAACTTATATTATGTCTTCCCTTATTAGAGACAGAAATTAACCCAGAAGTGTGGGCTGCTGAGAGACAGGTGGGAAGAGCAAGATATGCTCAACCAGTCCAAATTAAGTTAAAGAATCCCACCATCTATTACAATCAAAAACAATATCCTCTAAAACCAGACACTAAGAATGGACTAATACCCATAATACAGAATCTAAAGCGACAGAAAGTATTAATACCTTGCAATAGTCCCTGTACACTCTTATTCTAGGAGTGCCAAAGCCAAACAGAACTTGGAGGCTAGTCCAAGACCTCCACATTATAAATGAAGTGGTCATTCCTCTCCATCCTACAGTTCTCAATCTGTATATTTTATTGTCTGATATCCCTGAAAAGGTTGCCTATTTCACAGTCTTAGACTTAAAAGATCCCTTATTTTGCATTCCACTTTATGAAAATTCCCAATACCTTTGGCTTGGCGCCTGTGCCTCAAGTGGGTAGGCACCAGCCTAAGGTGGCTGGCTCGAATCCAGCC
>NW_003852607.1:1256798-1259936 GCF_000181295.1 Otolemur garnettii | reverse complement strand
AAAAAAAAAAAAAAATTCCCAATACCTTCTTGCTTTTGAAGACCCCTCTGACTCCCAACACCCAGCTCACATGGACTGTGTTACCCCAGGGATTTAGGGACAGCCCTTACTTGTTTGGACAAGTCTTAGCCAAAGACTTGAGTCATTTTTCATATTCTATAGCAACTTCTTATTCAGTATATAGATGACATTCTTCTGGGAGCGCCAGATGCAGAGGGATGCCACAAAGCTACACAAACTCTATTAAACTTTCTAGCTCATTGTGAGTACAAAATTTCCAACGTGAAAGCCCAATTATGTGTGCCTGAAGTTCACTATTTGGGTCTCCAGCTCTCATAGGGGAAGAGAGCCTTAGGCAAAGAAATAATAGAACTCAAAATATGCCTTCCCCATTTTACATGCCCACGTTGTTATTTGGAAGGAAAGACAATACCTAACTTCCAATGGCTCTCCCATAAAATATCATCATGAAATAGACAGGTTTTTATAAGCCATTCATGCTCCATAAGAAGTAGCAGTTATTCATTCTAAGGACCTTAGATGAGATTTCTCAAAGTAACCAACTTGCTGATAAAGAGGCTAAAACAACAGCACAGAAAGGAATAATTCCCCTTGTGGCACCCCTTATTTGGGAGGGATCACTTAACAATCATGGACCTTGATCTAGTCATGATCAAAACTCTTCCCTCTAATTCACCTTCCCTATCCCCAACTTGGGAAGGTCTCTTTTCCATTCTCTTGTTTTCTTCTATAGCTGTTAAAAGTTATGGGAATAGATTCCTAGCTACATCATCCTGGAACCCACCACCTCCTACAGAAGGAGACCATGAAGAGAATCAACCACAGTCCACCTACAGTTGTGAGCCTAAAGAAAATTTAAAGTTACTATTTAGAAGACAGCAAGAAAAGTGTTAATACAGTTTTCTTTTTAAACATCACTGACTGTTCTTCTAACCTGACACTGTAATTAATGCCCTCCTCACTGTGCTACCCTTGCCTTTTAGTGTGCTAATCAGATTTGTGTTTTCCACAAATGTCATCAAGCCACACACACAGCAAAGATAGTTGCAGTCCAAGACCTGATTCTATGGTGGACCCCTGGGTGGCGCTCCCTCCAGAGAAACCCTAACTGCACCCTCCTATTATGGCCCAATCAGCAGGAAGCAGTTAGATATAGAGTCTTGGTCCTTTTTCCCTAACAGCAGTTAAGAGTTTCTACTTGGAGATAAGAGTTTCTACTGGGAGAAGGAGAGTTGATACAGGACAAGTGGCCTCCCAGCTAGCTCGGTGGAGCTTGGGGGGTGGGGGTACAGGCGGGGTGCCTCTGCCTTGGTGGTGTTGGCGTGGTGGTAGCAAGCAGAGGAACCACTGGGCTGGAGGGTAGGTAGGGGTGCCCCAGAGGAGGCTCCAGTAGCCGGAGGGGCCAGACAACTTTCAGGGAGACACCAGCACCTTAGGTTTCCCTCCCTTTGCACTTATGGTGAGGCAGGAAAGTAAAAGCAGAACTAAAAGAATCTTTCCTAGCCGCCCTGTGGGCCTTAGCCAAGCCCAAGGCATTTGTGTTGTCTGTATGTTCCTTCCTCGACATGCGCCAGGCCTAGATTGTAACCTAGTAACTTCCTTGGACTTGCCTTTGAGGGCAGGTAGTCCAACCGTTAGAGGGCCAATCTTACCTTCCCCCTTGAGCCTGGGACCTTGAGGATGATGTCATGTCTTTCTCAGTTTTATGACCCTCAGGTGCACTCTAGCCCTGAACAATGGATAAAAGGGAGGCAGGGGATGGAGGGGGGGGCTCAGTTTTGGAGACACACTGGTCTTGAGTTCTCCCACCTGAAATAAAGCCACTTCCTCTAATCAACTGGTGAACTGGTGCCTGGAGTCTTCTGTCTGCATAGGTTTCCTGCTACAATGGTTGAACAGGAAACCCCATATTTTATAGGACTGGTCAATTTCTTGTAAGTTTCCTAGGGCTGGGAGTGAAAGGGATTGCAGCCATTCATTTGCCATTCCAGACACACTATCCCAGGCATGCTAAATGTAACTACAGAGGGCCCGAGGGGACCATACATACCCCTAGACAAAGAGCCCAGAATGAGACAGAGACAGAGAGAGGGAGCTATTCTCTCCCAACTTGGGTTTTTTCTCCTGCCAGGGGCTTTGGTGTTTTTATATTCTTCTCTGTAAATAAATCCTGTCTTACCACTGATCTGTGGTCCAAGAATAGAATCACTGAGACCAAGAACCTACTGAAGACAAAATTCTAGTATCAACAGGTAGAGGCTCCTCGGAGAGGGGGGCTGCGGTGTTGCCCCGGTGTTGGGAAAGCCTGGAACCCGGAAAGGCCTGAATCCTCCTCCTGCATGTGGACTTTACATGGGGTGCAGAGGAAACGCAAGGGTCACTCTGGGGCTTTAGGAGCGACAGGGTGCATAACGGAGTGTCTCACATGCCTGTGGAAGAAAGACCAGGGCCAGGACCTGCCTCAGGACAACTCAGTTCACAGAGAAGCAACCAGGGACGCTCAATGGTACGTGAATTTATTCAGAGTGTTGGGAACCCTGCGGGAATTTTAAGTCGCTAAGGTCTGCAGAATCCGGGTATAGAGGGGTGTGGGACTAGGAATGGAACGCGTGGTCAGAAAATTAGAAACTCAATGGACAGGGAATCACCTTTGTTCCAGTCAACTGGTTTCCAGGTCTGCAGGGAACCTGCACCTGTAAAAGAGGCCCCGGAACCGCAGGTTGTGGGCGGGCACGGATAAGGGGCGGGGCCTACGCATCCAGAGTTCCTATTCCCCAGGTGCCCAGTTTCATGCGTTTATGGAACAAAACGTAGGAAGAGGCAGGAGCTATTCAGAGGTCAGGGAACTGGAATCTAGCTGGGAGCATCATCTCTGCTGGTGATTATATCCAGGAATGTTACTGCAATTAAAATTAAGTCCTGTAATCACATTAAATACTCCAGGAATGTCTGTGAAGGAGAGGCAAACTACAGTGTGAATTGCAAACCCCTCACCGGGCTGAATGTGCAGTTTCAGGCTGATGCCCAAAAGGAACCCACTAGAAATCCTTTCCGTTTCTATTCCCAGTTCATTGTAGAGGGAAGGTTTCAAGCCTAAACTCAGTTTCAGAGACTTTC
>NW_003852607.1:1252042-1255901 GCF_000181295.1 Otolemur garnettii | reverse complement strand
GAGCCGAAAAAGTAACTCTTTAATGTAAATGGGAATTACACATATGTTCTTCACACTACTTATACTTTTACAGATTATGTACCTTTAAGATCAATACTTTCTGTATGTACTATAAATTCATGTAAATGTCAGTTCAATATGAAGGTCATTAGAAATACATTTTAAAAATTGTTTTATATACATGTATCTATATATATTTTTGGGAGGGTATCTTAGTCACCCTGGGTAGAGTGAGTGTGGTGTCATAGCACACAGCTAACTTAAAATTTGGGCTGAAGAGATCCTCTCACCTCAATCTCCCAGGTAAGTGAGACTTTAGTGGCCAGCCACAATCCCCACTAGTTTTTGTATTTTTAGTAGACAAGGTTTCACGCTTGCTCACGCTGGTTTTAGCTCCTGTGCTCAAGTGATCCACCCACCTTATCATCCAAAGTGCTAGGATTACAGGCACGAGCCAAAGTGCTAGGCTAAATTTTTATAAATTTTAGGTCTTTTCTTTGTTTTCTCTTCTCAACTGATCTTCTTGCCTCAGCTATCCAGGAATCTTGGAATGTAAGTGTGCACCACAATATACAACTTGAAATTATTAAGACAAAATGTATTTATTATGTAATTTCTTTTATTAAGCAATTTCGATGAAATCAAATATGCTGGAAGCCAGTTTTCCCAGCACAACTAGAAAAACATCTTGCTTTCCTGAAAGACTATCACTCTCAATAGAAATACAAGCTGGAGGAAGGTGGCAAAGTGGTCTCTAGGGACTCAGCAATAGAAATTATCTCCTTGTCACAAAGTAAAGTTGAGATTGAAGGATTTTCCCTCTTATTATCTTTTCATTTTCCTCTGCAGATGCTCACTAATATCCAAAGGTGATTTCCAAGCATCTGATCTTCGATAACACCCACATTAAGAAACCTTAGAAACCTCATTGTGGAATACAAATTCTCACACCTCTTCTGTGTATATCATCATTGTCAATCTCTCAACCAAAGGTTAGGTGTATGTGAACAACCATGATCCAGGGAAAGAAAAGTAAAACCTGGGTACAGTGTTACAAGAGTGAATACAGTTGGTTCCTAGCTTATCCATCAAAACAAAGTCCCATTTTCAGTGCAGATTCCACACAGGAAATGCATAAGGGATAATATTTATATATTATGTCACTGAGTCTTACAAAGGGAGCAGAATTATTCTTATTGCCCAGACATTACTGCATTTCATCATAACTTCCATACTAGTATATGTGCATTTCTGATTAACGTGCCAAGGGGCACACTTAGCATAGGAGAGAAGCCTGTAGAAATATCATCATACAGAGCATGTTCACCCACAGGATGCATGTTTCGGGGTCTAAGAGTCTGAAGTCGTATATCTCTAAAATTTTCACTGGACTCACATTAAGTATCCTAGGGTGAGCATAGAGACAATAACTTTCCCACTGAGGACAATGACTTTGTAGCAATCATACCTACCTAAGTGCATGTATACAAAACAATTTGTTGTTTAATTTCACCAACAATGTGTCCTATGTGCCTCAACCAACAGAGCCTAACGTGGCGATTTTCAAATAATGTGCCCAGGTGCAGTGATGTGCCCTGAGAAGATCTTTGGTGTGCCTCAAAAATTGTTAAAGATTGGCTCAGTGCCCATATCTCAGTGGCTAGGGCCCTGGCCACATATACTAGGGCTGGCGGGTTTGAGCCCAGCCTGGACCAGCTAAAAACTACAATAGCCATGTGTAGGTGGCCCACGTAGATCAGTGGGTAGGATGCTGGCCAAATACACGGAGGCTGGCAGGTTGAATCCCAGCCTGGCACAGCTAAACAATAATGGCAACTACAACCAACAAAACAAAACAAAACAAATAGTCAGGCATTGTGGCAGGCACCTGTAGTCCCAGCCACATGGGAGGCTGAGGCAACAGAATCGCTTAAGCCCAAGAATTTGAGGGTGCTGTGAGGCCATGGCACTCTACCAAGGGCAACATAGTGAGACTCTGTCTTAAAAAATTGTTAAACATCACTAATGAAATAACTTAGGAAAGATGGTCATAGCACAATAAGTATATTCTTTTTCTTTACTTAAGTGTGCCCCCAGAAGTTTAACTATAGGTTCAATTGTGCTATATTATAAAAAAGGTTAAAAATCACTGGCCCAATTGCCCAATGTTATTGTCTGTCATGAAGTATACTCCTCAGGTGAGATAAAGGATGTTTGTAGAAATACTGTGACTTAATTACAGCACGAAAAACTATTAAGTTCAAACTGGGGTAGTATGATGTACCCAGAATAAAACAGTTGCAAATTACAGTGCCAAGAGATAAATGTGAATGGCCTCAAGTTCATGTTCTACAGGTAGTTTTAACAAAATTGTCTTTTCAGATAGAATTTTTCTCTCTTTAGCTTGAAGACTACTTTTTAAATCAATAAATAACACCTATTGCCATTAAATGCAGAAGGGGACCACTAGTATTCCTGTGGTATTTCTACAGTCTTTATTAGGCCTTAAGAACGTATTACTGAGGCCTGGCATGGTGGCTCCTCCCTGCAAACCTAGCACTCTGGGTGAGGCTGAGGTGGGTAGTTTACTTCTGCTCAGGAATTCAAGATCCCCATTAGTAAGTGTGAGACCCCCCACTCTAAAATCGGCCAGGTGTTTTAGTGGGGGCCTGTAGTCCCAGCTACTATGGAGGCTGAAGGAAGAGGAACCTTTAAGCCCAAGAGATTGATGTTGCTGTGAGTTGACACCATGGCACTCTACCCAGGGCAACAAGGTACAAGTGTGTTTCAAAAAAAATAAAACCCAAAAACAAAAAACAAAAAAAGTACAAGGTATTCAAGGTATTACTGCTTTACCATAAAATTCTTAGGGTCCAAAGATTGGGGCCTGTTCTCTTTCTCTGATTTGGTAGAACAGCTGGTTCCTATAACCCACCATACTTTCTTTAAGGAGAAGTGTGTGCTGGATGCTCTAGGCATGAAGACTGATGCCACAGTTGTACAATATTCACTGCTCACTGCCATCCTGCATAAATTAGCCAATAATTAATCTCAAAGGCAAAAATAACAACGAGAAACCAGGTTGGGAGAATTGCTAGAACCAAACTTTGAAACCTGCCTAGGGAATACAGTGAGATACTTTTTGTCAAAAACAAATTGAGAATGAGTTGGACCAAATACTCTAATCCCAGCTATATGGAAGGCAGAGAGAATGAGACAGATGGAGGCCATGAATTATGGGTAGGGGAATGGGCTATGATCACACCAGTGCACTTCACCCCTGCCTTATAGTCTTCATAAAAATAGTAACAGAAATTAATCTCCAAAAGCAGTATCCCTTGTTTACAGAAAAATGGCCCAGAAATGATTCTAAGTGATCACCCGAGGACTGTCATTCTACTGATTCTTTCCTAGACACCACAGTGAAAGGTCACTAAGGATGGCATATGAAGACATGTCAAAGTTCAGGTTGAAAGTCATAAAAAGTAAAGTAGCCTTTTCGAAGAACCTCAAATAATGAAATATTGTTTAACTTAAATATCCCTCACTATGTCAGTATGTCCTTGTATGTGTGATATGCGTCAAGTCATGCCAATCTATTTTGATTTAGAGTTATTCTACACAATGTAACATCAATTATTAAATCTGAAGAACTAGAGACTGATTGATTTCTTGTGCAAACTCTGATATTCCACAGTAATGGTGCTCGGGTATTAGTCACATGATAAACATTTCATTTGGGTAGTTTCATAAAAAATGTACCTTTGGATATGGAATGAGGAATGAGTGAGTGGTCAGGCCTGGATAAAGCCCAGCCACATACTTTGCATTTGTTTGATTTCTCTTTAGTATGGACTCC
>NW_003852607.1:1245239-1251289 GCF_000181295.1 Otolemur garnettii | reverse complement strand
CTTAAAAAATAAAATAAAATAAAAATAAACAAGAAAATGCTAAGTCTATGTGGAGAAGTGGGAACTCTCATGCACTATTGCTGCATATGTAAAACGGTGCATCCATCGTGGAAGTCAGCAAGGGGGTGCCTCAAATAATTCAAAATACAATTCCCACATGATCAAACAACCCCACTTTTAGCTGTGTATATGTGAAAGTTCGAAAAGTTTCTCTTGTGGCCAGCGCCTGTGGCTCAAAGGAATACGGAGCCAGTCCCATATGATGGAGGTGGGGGGTTCAAACCCATCCCTCGCTAAAAACTGCAAAAAACCCCAAAACCCCCTCAAAAAGAAAGGTTTCTCTTGATGGATATCTGCAAACCCAAGCTCATCACAGCATCATACATAATAGCTAAGAAGAGGAAGGAATAAACACGCGATCTACAGATGAATGAGTAACAAGAATATAGTATATGCATGTAATACCACATTACTGAGCCTTAAAAAAAAAAAAAGGAAATCCTGTCACATGCTACCAAATGCATGAACCTCGAGGACTTTCTGCTAAGAAAAATATGCCAGTCACAAAAAGACAAATAATGTGAGATTCTATTCCTATGGAATACTTAACATTGTTAAATTCTCACAAAGACACCAGGAAAGATGGCAGAGAAATGAATCGTCAGAGGGGGAACTGGTGATGCTGGGCATATAGTTTCCTGGTATGAAAAAGTTCAAGGAACATGGAGTGGAATAAAGTCAATATACCTAACACTGTTAAACTGTAAAGATGCAAAGAAACAAACTTGACTGAAGGACATATCAAAGACATGATCAAGGACCCCGAAACCCAGTGCTCACCAGAACATGTGGACATGTAAAGACTTGTGATGAGAAGTCCAGAGCCATTCAAAGACAAGGAAAATATTTGAGTGTCAATGAATCTCTGTCACAGTAAAGGAGAACAAATGTAATTGTGAAAAGAAGAAAATGGAGGGATTTACCAAACTAAACATGAACCCCTTAGGACATTAAATACCTAAAATAAGATCTACAAAATAATTCAAATTAAACAGAAACATAACCAAAATGTTACTTTAAACTTGGCTGAGCACCTGTAACTCAGTGGTTAGGGCTCTGGCCACATACACTGGAGAGGTGGGTTTAAATCGGGCCTGGGCCTGAGAAAAGAACAATGACAACAAAAACAGAACAAAAAAAAAATAGCCGGACATTGTGACTGGCACCTATAGTCCCAGCTACTTGGGAGGCTGAGGCAAGAGAATCGCTTATGCCCAAGAGTTTAGGTTACTGTGAGCTGTGACACCAGGATACTCTACTGAGGGCAACACAGTGAGACTCTGTGTCAATTAAAAAAATAAGAAAAAAAAATTTTAGACTAAATGAAACAGTATTTTGTAATCGTGCAAGGACTTGCAAAGAAAGATAAAACAAACGAAGGCACAAGAAAAACCAGGTAGCATTAGAATAAACAGATTTCTGTTTCACATTTTTAAAATGCATAATTTAGGGAGGGCACCTGTGGCTCAAAGGAGTAGGGCATTGGCCCCATATATGGCAGGTGGTGGGTTCAAACCCAGCCAAAAGAAAAACTGCAAAAAAATAAAATAAAATAAAATGGATAATTTATAAAAAGACACCAAGATATGTATAAAGAATATAAACCAAAGGATATAAAATAGAGCCTAAAATACGTGAAAAAAAATGGAGCAAAGTATGAACATCTATTTTAAATATACATTTCCACAAAATAAAAAAAATTATGAACGCTTACAATAAATTGAAAAATATTAACACAAAGGTTTGTCATTTTCCTCTAGTTTTCAAAATTTCAAAGTACAAAAAGAACACAGTAGCAAGTTTTGTTTAATGAGGGAAAAATTTCACCTGCTCTGGGTAGATTCTCTAAGATGCAATTTCTCGAATCCTGGTCTATAGAGAGTGACAGTGCACCCAGATGTGAATCCTAAACAGTCCCTGCTGCCCCAAAGCACTGACACCACAGGGCCCAGATCCCCTCTCTAACTGATGTCCTTCCCAGGGCCTTGCCCTGTGGAAGCTCTGCATAAGCTCAAGTCACTGGGTCATGCGGAGAGGGACTGAGGGAAGGCAGGGTTGAGTTGCAGCAAGTCCAGTGCCTAGCATTTCAGAAAGGAGGGAGACTCCCAACAACCACCGAGAACATCACTGTACCTGAGGCACAGCCATTTCTGAATCCTTTTTTTCCTCTTCTGGGCTTCTTCTTCGTGTAACTGGATTCTTTAGTAGTGAGTCCTGAATAAGAAAAATGCTCTGCTTACTGTTTAGAATCAGTACACTCCCTCTCTGTGACACAACTACTCACCTAGGGAAGACCTCGCCCTGTGGAAAGGCAGGTCCTCGGCTGCCCACGGCACTGAGAGGGATGCAGAGATAATAAGCTCGCACAGAGACAAACTGGTGATTCTCAGACCCCCTCACCAGAGACTGCCTCCCTCCTCATGACATTCCACACACAGGGCAGCAGAGAGCTGGGCTGCACTGAGCTCCCCTCCAGGGCACAGCCCCTCACCAGTCTGTGATCACAGAGTGACCTTAGCCTTCAGCAATGGAGGACATAGAGCATTTGTGCTCAGTGCTGAACACAGACTGGATACACCTGGTCACTAGAACCATTACAAGGTAGGTCCAAACCTGACTGTGTGAAGAGGAAGAAGAGATGTATTTTCTTTTTTGTTTTCGTTTTTTTTTTTTGAGACAGAGTCTCAGTACGTTGCCCTCAGAAGAGTGCTGTAGCATCACAACTCACAGCATCCTCCCACTCCTCAGCTTAAGTGATTCTCTTGCCTCAGACTCCCAAGTAGCTGGGACTATAAGCGCCCGCCACAACACTTGGCCATTTTTCTGTTGTAGTTGTCATTGTTGCTTAGCTGACCTGGGCGGGGTTCAAACCTGCCAGTCTCGGTGTATGCGGCTGACACTGTAACCACTGTGCACAGGTGCCAAGCCAGGTGATATGTATTTTCAGAAAGCCTCCACACTGTAATGTGATACTAGGCCTGAGCTCCACTCAGAGCCGGCAAGGGCAGGACACCTCCCACCTTCTTTCTTTGCTTTTCCCTTGGAGACCTGTCACCAGTGTCCTGACAGTGAATGGTGAGGGATCCAAAAGAAATATACAGCTCAACCAACATGGACTATCAGGCGTATGGTGGGGGTGAAGAGGTGGCTGAAATATTAAGTAATGGGCAGAAGTCCTCACTGAGAAGGTGACATCAGAACAAACATGTAAGGAAAGAAGGGGGCTTGTTACCTGGAGCCAACGGGCAGGAGAATTCTAGAAAGACAGACATCCACCATTATGGCCCTGAGGGGGAGCAATGTGGGGAACAGAAAGAGGCCCATGTGGCTGGCGCAGAGCCAGCGAGCAGGACACAAGCAGATGAGGCCAGAGAGGTCCTTGGCGAGCAGAGGTGTGAGAGCCCAGCCCTGCATACTTAAATCTCCTGTCTCTCAAGAGAAGTTTTAAAGGATGTATTTCCCGACCTCTTATTAAGTTAACATGTGCTGTTTTTCTTTGCTTCATGCAAGAACGCACGGAACGCACTATTGACTGTCATGACTTAACTTGGGTTTTCATTCCCAAATGTTGTTGACCAATCACAAGGTATTGCATATCTGCACTTGCACTAGGTATTGCAAGTTTTAAAACACAGAATAATGTAACATGTTATAAAAGCTTTCTTGAGATTGCTTCTGGGTAAAATTACTTATCAATAATATTTTGGCCTCGTGTGGTGGCTTATGTGAGTAATCTTAGCCCTCTAGAGTATGAACAGGTGGACTGCTTAAGCTCAAGAGACATTGAGCTCAGCAAGACCAAGATCCCTTCTATCTATTATAAATACACAAATACTAGCCTGGCCTCGTCCTTGGTGCTTGAAGTCCTAGCTACTTAGGAGGCTAAGGCAAGACAATGACTTGAGCCCAAAGGTTTAAGGTTACTATGAGTTATGATGCCACAGCACTCTATCCAGGGCAACAGAGTACAAAAGGAAAGAAAAACAATGTGTTAAGACTTAGAGCCTAGAGCCCATGGCTCTCAGTGAGTAGGGTGCTGGCCACATATACCGAAGCTAGCAGGTTTGAGCCTGGGCCTGCTACACAATGACAACTGCAACCAAAAATACCTAGGCATTCTGGTGAGTGCCTGTAGTCCCAGCTACTAAGGAGGCTGAGGCAAGAGAATCACTTAAGCCCAAGAGTCTGAGGTTGCTGTGAGCTGTGATGCCAAGGCACTCTACCCGGGGCGACATCATGAGACTTCTCAAAAACAAACAAAAACCCTTCCAATGTGTTAAAATATAATGTCTTGGCCTGGTGCAGTGGCTCATGCCTGTAATCCTAGTATTCTGGGAGCCCCAGGCAGGTGGATTGCTTGAGCTCTGGAGTTTGAGACTAGCCTGAGCAAGACTGAGACTCTATGTTGACTAAAAATAGTAGAAAATTGCCAGGTGTCATGGTGGGCACCTGTATTCCCAGGTACTAGGGAGGCTGACACAAGAGCATGGCTTGATCTTAAGAGTTCAAACTTGTGGCTCAGCACCTATAGCTCAACCGGCTAAGGCGCCAGCCATGTACACCTAAGGTGGTGGGTTCGAATCCCCAGCCCGGACCCGCCAAAACAACAATGACAGCTGCAACCAAAAAACAGCTGGGCGTTGTAGCGGGCGCCTGTGGTCCCAGCTACTTGGGAGGCGGAGGCAGGAGACTCGCTTGAGCCCAGGAGTTGGAGGTTGCTGTGAGCTGTAATGCCATGGCACTCTACCCAGGGGGACAGCTTGAGGCTCTGTCTCAAAAAAAAAAAAAAAAAAAAAAAGAGTTCAAACTTGTTTTAAGCTATGATGTTGCCCCAGGCAACAGAGCAAGATTTATAATGTCTTTACATTGAGATAATCCCTTACTCGTTATGCTCCAGATAACCCCTTACCCTCCATCCGCCCAGATAATGGTCTGGGACCTTCCAGAAATTCAAGTTCTTGATCCCTGCCAACTACTGACAGCCGCCTTATCAGCTTCTATAACCAAACCAGCTTAAACCTACCACTTGCTTGTATGGTAGGTTTAAGCCTACCACATAACTATCCTGTACAGACATGGGTCAGGTCTGCTCTCGCATGGTCTCCTTTCTGGGACTATGGAGATAGTCACAGGCTGGATATTAAAAGACTCCATTCGGAAACTTTTGATCTGCGTGGATGGTCCTTCTCATGCTCTAACAACATACTAAAACACAGTGTAAAAAAAACGTTCCTTGGGGCCACAAGAGATATGTGAGTGATATATGCTTTGTGAGGCCCTAGGTTCAAAACCTGTATAATTGAAGTACAACTCACATGGTGGTTACCATGTTAAATATACGACAAGAAGTTGCATAAGCCCCAGGGAGCACAGGAAAGTTCTGCTCTGACTTGTGAGGATCACACACCTGAGAAAGTCCCCTTAAGACACACGAAGGTAGAGATGCCTATTACTTGGCCCGCCAAAGAGGTGAGGACACAATGAGACACTGAATTCCAGAGTTTAGGAGAGAGGGCTACAAGGGAAACAGAGACATGTCACAGGAGGTTAAACCATGAGATGAGATAATAGGGAAAGGTAGAGTGTCTTGGCGGCACCTGTGGCTCAAGGAGTAAAGCACCAGCCCCATATACTGCTGGTGGCGGGTTGAAGCCTGGTCCTGGCCAAAGACTGCAAATAAAAAAAAAGAAAGGTAGGGTGTGAACAGAGATGACAAAAGATTCAAGGAGGGAAATTCTGGGCCAGTCAGTGCCTCACACCTATAAGCCTAGTACTCTGGGTGCCCCAGACAGTATGATCCCTTGAACTCAGGAGTTCCAGACCAGCCTGAGCAATGATGAGGCTCTGTACCTAAAATCAGAAAAACTACCACAATGTGGGCACCTCTTCTCTCAGCTAGTGGGGAGGCTGAGGCAAGAGGATCTCTTTTTTTTTGAGACAGAGCCTCTAGCTATCCCCCTGGGTAGAGTGCCGTGGCATTACAGCTCACA
>NW_003852607.1:1242753-1243521 GCF_000181295.1 Otolemur garnettii | reverse complement strand
GCCCTTTCTTGGTTTCCTTCAACTGTCAGGACATCTAGGTTTTCCAGAAATTCCTTCAGAGACTTCCCCTTAGGTACTCCCCCCAACCACTGCTGTCCTTCCTTCTGATAGGTTGGTCAGACGAACTCCAAAATCAGAGCAACCATTGGCGATTCATTTTGAGTACAAGGTACTCTATCTTAGTTGTCAGTGACCTGTGCTGAAACCAACCCCTTCAGAGACCCAGCCAGAAGGAAGGAGGAACTATGGAACACAATGGCTCCAGGGGGGGCTAAACCTTAAACAGAAATGTCTCAGCAGAAGCCAGCTGGAACCCTATATTGCAACAGTCAGTAGGACAGCAAAGTAACATGCTCCCCCACTCAGCCAACCTAAAGGTAAAGGTAAAGTATTCTTGGTCTTCCAGGATGATGCCTATTGAATCTCAGCCCGCCTTCACAGAAGCGCCAAATAACCTTTAGCTATAGCTCTTCATCAGGCTTTGTGATTTGATTGGCTCCACTGCTACCTTACATTTTTGGCTTTCATTCGCCAGTCTTTGCATATCCCTCCTAAGTCCTCTAGTGGGCAGTATTCATGGGGTTGCAGGAAGTTTAGGCCCAGTGGAGAGAAAGAACACTGTGTTTAAAAGAGGAAGGGGTCAGCCGGTCCATAGTTCAGTGGGTAGGGCACTGGGCATGTACACCGAGGCTGGTGGGTTTGAACCCGGCTGGGCCAGCTAAACAACAGTGACAATTGCAAAAAGAAATGGCCCAGTGTTGTGGCGGG
>NW_003852607.1:1238927-1242527 GCF_000181295.1 Otolemur garnettii | reverse complement strand
ACTTGGGAGGCTGAGGCAAGAGAATCGCTTAAGCCCAAGAGTTGGAGGTTGCTGTGAGCTGTGATGTGACAGCACTCTACCGAGGGCATCATAGTGAGATTGTCTCAAAAAAAAAAAAAAAAGAGGAAGGGCTTTATGCCACCCAGGGGAGCAAAAGCTGAGTAGAGTCCACAATGACCTCACTCCCAGACCAGCTCTGTCTTCTTTTTATCTCCAGTCAAAAGTTTCACCCAAGGGTACCTTTCTCATTGGTCAGTCTGAATCAAGCTAGAGAAGCCAGCTGTGGCTTTTAGAGACCTGGAAGCAAGTATTAGTTGCCAGCTCCCAGGAAGTTAAGTGTCTTCACATTCTTAAACTGAGTCACCACAAGGAGAACCTTGCAGGTTTGTCACTGGGGCCTTCTCGAGAAGACCTCTAGTCTCCTGGACACACTTTTCCAGGGTATGCTCTCTCCTTGAGTCTTCCTCTCTTCCTCTCCGTCTCTGTTACTCCACACATTCATCATAATAAATAGGAATAACATGCTCGCCTGAACAGCGCACAAGAATTACCTCTGAAAGGACATTTGGTGTCACACGACACTTACAGGAACTGGTGACTGAGAACTGAGAACTGTCCCGGGGAGCTGACCAGCCAAGAAGAACAATGGCGGGGTAGGGCTGAGGGGACGGATTAGGGCAGAAGCGGGGTCTGCAGAACCCCCGGAACAGGGACATGACGGGGCTCCCCGGAGAGCGGGGCTGCGGCGCTGCCCTCCAGGGACACTCGGGCGAGGCCTGGGACCCGGAAGTGCGTGAATTCCCTACCCGAGTGAGGACTTTAGGGGGCGTGGAGGGAGTGCAGGGGTCACTCCGGGGCTTTAGGAGCAACACGGTGCAAAATGGGGAGTCTCCCATACCTGTGGCAGAAAGACTGGGGCCAGGACCTGCCTCAGGGCGACTCAGTTCACAAGATAGAGACTCCGGACGCTCACTGGGACGCGAATTGACTCGGGGCAGAAGGAGCCGTGCGGGGATTTGAGGTCGCTACGGCCCCCCAAATCCCGGTATAAAGGGGCTGGAGTTTGGGAAGCAAACACGTAATCATAAAAAGAAACTCACCGGGACCCGTGATCGCCTTGCTCCAGTCAGCGGCTTCCGGGTCTGCAGGAACCTGCGCAGGAAGGAGGGGCGGGGGATCAGGGGAGCTTCTGGGCGGGCGCGGACAAGGGGCGGGGCGCCGGGGCAGGTGGGGCGGGTCTGGACACCGCCTATGCTTTGGGCGTTTCCTCAGGTGCCCAATTTCATGGGTTAAAGGGACAAAACGTCTGAAGAGGCAGGAGCTATTCAGAGGTCTGGGAACTAGAATCTAGCTGGGAGCGTCAACTTCCGCTGGTGATTAAATCCAGGAACGATCCTGCAATTAAAATTAAGTTCTGTAATCCCCTTAAATACTCCATCCAAGAATGTCTACGTAGGAGAGGCAAACTACAATAGGAATTGCAAACCCCTCCCTGGGCTGAATGTGCAGTTTCAGGCTAATGCCCAACAGAACACACCAGAAGTCCTTTCCGTTTCTATTTCCAGTTCACTCCAGAGGGAGGGCTTCAAGCCTAAGCTCAGGCTTGAAGGGGGACTATCCTGGCGCCTGTAGGGTTCAGGCCAGTAAAAGGTGGTCACCAAGGGCTTCTCTGAAAAAGCAGTAACTCTTGAATGTAAAAGGGAATTAAGTATGTGTTCTTCACACTAGTTATTCTTACAGTATTGAGATTATGTACCTTTAAGATAACATTTGTTGGCCTTATTGTAGGCTCACATCAATACATTCTGAATATACTGCAAATTCGTGTGAATGTAAGTTCAATATGAAGGTCCTTACAAAATACATTTCAAAAATTGTTTCATATATGTATATCTATATAAATATATTTTAAGAGCGAATGTCTTACTCTGTCACTCTGAATGTGCTGTCATACCACACAGCCCCCTTAAAATCTTGAGCTCAAGGGATCCTCTCACCTCAGTGTCCCAAGTGAGTCTTCAGTTGCTAGCCACAATGCCCACTAGTTTTTCTATTTTTAGTAGAGACAGGGTTTCATGCTTGCTCATGCTGTTTGAACTCTTGAGCTCAAGTGATCCACCTACCTTACCCTTCCACCGTGCTAGGATGTGGATAACGGGCCTTGGGGCAGCAAGGCCCCAACAGCCTATCAAACATTCAAGGAATGAACCCCCAACTGCATCTCCTCCCTTCTCAAAACAACCATATTCCTTTCTTCATGCTCCCTCTGCCAGAGTGGCCTACCTCTTTCTTTGTCTAGTTAATTTTTAGGAACTATGCAGAAATTCTTGTGATCTTTCCCTCTTACTTTTTATCATATGTTAATGATGTTAGGTACAAACCATTAATAGGATGATTTGTCTTTGTTAAAGTTATTTACAATTTCCAGCTGGGGCCCAAATCACAGTGTTTACCATGCTGGCCAGATACACTGAGGCTGGCGGTTCGAACTCAGCTGGGCCTGCTAAACAACAATGACAACGCAACAAGAAATGGCCGGGCGTTGTGGTGGGCACCTGTAGTCCCAGCTGCTTGGGAGGCTGAGGCAGGAGAATTGCTTATGCCCAGGAGTTTGAGGTTGCTATAAGCTGTGATGCCTCGGCACTGTGCTGAGAGCAAACAGTAAGATTATGTTAAAAAAAAAAAAAAGTTATTTACATTTTCCAATAATACTGTAAGACCCAAGGTATGTCTTTTGTCTATGCTACTTCCCCATAGACAACCCTAATAAGATACTATAAAATAAAGCTGATTTTGTGTTTTGGTGCTTGCTGCAGCCATCAGCTGAGTCACAAATCCCAATCCCATCTTTCATCTCTGTCTTATTTTCCACAATCCCCACTCTGTCTACTTTGGTTTGTTCCCCTTATCTGCGCAGGTTTGCTGTACTAGGATTATAGGTGTGAGCCAACGGACCAGGCTGAATTTTTATTTATTTATTTATTTATTTCTTGTAGAGACACAGTCTCACTCTATGGCCCTAGGTAGCGTGCTGTGGCATCACACAGCTCACAGCGACCTCCAACTCCTGGGCTTAGGCTATTATTCTCTTGCCTCTGCCTCCAGAGTGGCTGGTACTACAGGTGCTCGCCACAACACCCGGCTATTTTTTTGTTGTTGTAGTTTGGATGGTGCCAGTTTTGAACCTGTCACCCTTGGTATATGGGTCCAGCACCCTACTTCTGAGCCACAGGCACCGCCGTAGGCTAAATTTTTATATATTTAGGTCTTTCCTTTGTTTTGTTTTGTTTTTTTTTTTGATAGTCTCACTATGCTGCCCTCAGTAGAGTGCTATGACATCACAGCTCACAGTAACCTCAAACTCTTGGGCTTAAGCAATTCTCTTGCCTCAGCCTCCCAATTAGCTGAGAGTACAAACACCTGCCACCTGCCATTTTTTGGTTGTAACTGTCATTACTGTTTGGCAGGCCCAGCCAGTCTCAAACCCACCATGGCCAGTGTATGTGGCTGGTGCCCCAGCCCTGAGATACAGGCACTAAGTCTGTTTTCTCTTCTCAAATGATCCTCCTACCTCAGCTACCCAGGAACCTGGGATTATAC
>NW_003852607.1:1235358-1237962 GCF_000181295.1 Otolemur garnettii | reverse complement strand
ACATTAAGGTACACTGCTTTTTCATGGTGATACAGAACTTAGCTTTTTGCCCCCCATTGTCCTATGAGCATCCCAATGTCACAAAATCTGTCTTCAAACAGCACCCTCACTTATAAACTCTAAATTAGTCACTAGAGTAATAAGGAAAAAAATGTATTAAATATACACGCTGCCCTACAGTTTTTGAAAGACAAAAATTTAGGTTAAAAAATCATATACAAACCAGATTATTTCATTAGACTTGAAAATGAACCATGGTATATATCTCTTTATATCATAATCTAAGAAATGTTTAAGTTTTAAAACATCTTCTTTTGTAAACTTCCTTTGTATCTTTATAATATAATAAACATTTCCACAGAATAATCTAGTTTGTATTAATAAAATTTTAGGAAATTTAACTAAATTATTTTCCCCCTCCCTTTTTTGTGGAGACAGAATCTCCGTTGCTCGGGGAGTGTGCTGTGGCATTAACTTAGCTTGCAGTGGGCGGTGCCTGTGGGTCAGTGGGCAGGGCGCCCGCCCCTTATACCCAGGGTGGCAGGTTCAAACCCAGTCCCAGACAAACTGCAACAAAAAATAGCTGGGTGTTGTGGTGGGTGCCCATAGTCCCAGCTACTTGGGAGGCTGAGGCAAGGGAATTGCCTAAGCCTAGGAGTTGAAGGTTACTGTGAGCTGTGTGATGCCACAGCATTCTACCTAGGGTGATAAAGTGAGACTCTGTCCCTACAAAAAAAACAAAAACAAAAAAAAAAAACAAAACTTAGCTCACAGCAACCACAATGTCCAAGACTCAAGTGATCACCCTGCCTTAGCCTGACGAACAGGTGGTGCCTACCACAGGCAAATTTTTCTATTTTTAGTAGAGATAGGGTCTGGTACTTTTACAGACCAGTTATGAACTCCTGTGCTTAAGTGATCCCCACACCTCCACCTCCCAGAGTACTAGGATTACATGTGTGAGCCACCACACACTGCACAGTGTAACTTCTGGGGCAACCAAGAAGGGAATGAAGCATGTGATTAACATGATCTTTCCTAACCAAGTTGAGTGATTTCAGGAGAAAATTCTGTTACCTTAAAGAGTCAAACTGCATCATGTGATATTTGAATATTAACACCTTCTGTACCTGTGTCTTCTCTTTTCCTCTTCTGCTCATCAGGGTGGCTAACAGCAATGTCTGAGTGCTCCCTCCTTTGGCACCAGGTATAGGTTTAAACCACATGTGGGTATTCCACTTTTACCCCAACCATAAAATTCATAAAATTCACCCCATATATGACAGCTCCTCTCAAGCCATGTGTGCACTGGCTGGTGGAGAGAAATCTCAGAAACTTCACTATGAATACAAATTCTCACACTTCCTCCATGTACATCACCACTGTCAATATCTCAACCAAAGGTTAGGTGTATGTGAACAACCAAGATCCAGGGAAATGAAAAGTAAAACTCGGGTGCAGTGTGATAAGAGTGAATACAGGTGGTTCCTAGTTTATCCAGCAAAATAAAGTCCCATTTTCAGTGCTGATTCCACACAGGAAATGCATAAGGGATAATATTTAAATATTATGTCACTGAGTCCTGCAAGGACAAAGGGAAGCAGAGTTATTTTTATTTTTTTGCCCAGACATTCCTTTATTTTATCATACCCTCCATATTACTATATGTGCAGTTTTGCTTAAGAAAAACCCAGGGGCGTGCCAAGTGGCATACTTGGCACAGGAGAGAAGCGTGTAGAAATATCATCACACAGAGCATATTCACCCAGAGGATGCATGTTTGAGGGTCTGAGAGTCTGAAGTTGTATCTCTCCAATTTTCACTGGACTGACAGACGTATCCTAGGGTGAGCATAGAGACAATAACTTTCCTACTGATAATGATGACGATGGAGCAATCATACCTATCTAAGTGCATATACACAAAAGAATCTGTTCTTTGATTTATCCAAAAAATGTGTTCTAGATGCCTCAACCAACAGTGCCTAACGTGGTGATTTTCCAGTGATGTGCCTGGGTGAAGTGATGTGCAGCGAGAGGATCTTTGGTGTGTCTCAAAAATTGTTAAAGATCAGCAGGGTACCTATAGCTCAGTGGCTAGAGTGCTAGCCACATACACTGGGGCTGGGAGGTTTGAATCCAGCCCAGGGCCTGCTAAAAAGAACAATGACAACTACAAACAAAAAATAGCCAGGCACTGTGGCGGGCACCTGTAGTCTCAGCTACTTGGGAGGCTGAGGCAAGAGAATTGCGTAAGCCCAAGAGTTTGACGTTACTGTGAGCTCTGAGGCCACGGCACTCTACCAAGGGCCACATAGTGAGACTATCTCAAAACAAAAAACAAAAAACAATTGTTAAAGATCATTAATAAAATGACTTAGGAAACACATTCATAGCAGAATAAGTATATTCTTTTGCTTTACTCAAGTTTACCCTGAGAAAATTTAACTATGGGTTCAAGTATGCTGTGATATAAAAAAAGGTTAAAGATCACTGGCCCAGGCTCAGCACCTGTAGCTCAAGCAGCTAAGGCACCAGCCACATATACCAGAGTTGGTGGGTTCGAATCCAGCGCGGGCCTGCCAAACAACAACAACTACAACCC
>NW_003852607.1:1219091-1235081 GCF_000181295.1 Otolemur garnettii | reverse complement strand
TGGTAGAAACACTGTGACTCAATTATAGCTATGAAAAACTATTAAGTTTTATTATTTCTAACTAGGGTATTATGATGTATCCTGAATAAAAGAGATGCAAATTGCAATGCCAAGAGGTAAATGTGAATGGCCTCAAGATCATGCTCTACTGGTAGTTTTGAGAAATTGCCTCCTTGGATACAACTTTTGTCTCTTTAGCTTCAAAAATAGACTGTTTTTTAAATCAATAAACAACACCTATTGCCATTAAATGGAGAAGGTGACCACCAGTATCCCTGTGTTATTTCTACAGTCTTTATTAGTCCTTAAGAACCTATTACTGAGGCCTGGCACAGTGGCTCCCTCTGTAACCCTAGCACTCTGGAGGCTGAGGTGGGTAGATTAGAGTTTCAGACCCCTGTCAGCAAGAGTGAGACCCCCAGCTCTAAAATGAGCCTGGTGGTGTGGTGGGCACCTGGAGTCCCAGCTAATATGGAGCCTGAGGGAAGAGGATTGCTTGAGCCTAAGAGTTTAAAGTTGCTATGAGTTATGCACCAAAGCACTCTACCCAGGGCAACAAAGTACAAGTATGTCTCAACAAAAAACAAAAACAAAAGAAAACATAAAAAAAAAGAAGGTATTAATGTTTTCCCATAAAATTCTCAGCGTCCAAAGCTTGTGGCCTATTCTCTTTCTCAATTTGGTAAAACAGTTGGTTCCTATAACCCACCATGCATTCCTTAAGGAGAAGCATGTGCTGAATGCTCCAGGCATGAAGCCTGATACCACAGTTGTACAATATTCACTGCTTACTGCCATACTGCATAAGTCAGACAATATTTAATCTCAAAAGAAAAAGCATGATGATTCACATCCGTAATGCCAGCATGCTGGGAGATCAGGTTGGAAGAATTGCTAGAATCCAAAATTTGAAACCAGCCTGGGGAATAATGAGATACTTTTTGTCAAAACCAAATTAAGAATAATCAGCTGGACCAAATATGGTTTACTCTAATCCCAGCTATCTTGGAGGTAGAGAGAACAAGACAGATGGAGGCTATGAATTATGGGTGAAGGATGGGCTATGATCATACCAGTGTACTTTACCCTGCCTTATAGGCTCCATAAAAATAGTAATAGAAATTAATCTCCAAAGGCAGTGTCCCTTCTTTCAAGAAAATGGCCCAGAAATGAATCCCAGTGATCAACTGCGGACTGTCATTCTACTGATTCTTTCCGAAACACCACAGTGAAAGGTCACTAAGGATGGCATATGAAGACATGTCAAAGTTCAGAGTGAAAGTCATAAAAAGTAAAGTAGCCTTTTCAAAGAACCTCAAATAATGAAACATTGTATAACTTAAATACCCTTGAGTATGTCCATATGTCCTTGTATGTGTGATATGTGTCATGTCATGCTGGTTAATCTATTTTGATTTATAGTTAGTCTCCACCATGTAACATCAGACATTAAATACTGGAGAACTGGAGACTGCTTTATTTCTTGTGCAAACTCTGATATTCCACAGTAATGGTCCTTGGGTATTACTCACATGATAAACATTTCATTTGGGTGGTTTCATGGAAGATGTACTTTGGTTGTATAATGAGGAGTGAGTGGTTAGGCCTGGATAAAGCCCAGCCACATTCTTTGCATTTATTTGTTTTTTCTTTAGTATGGACTCCGTGATGCTGACTAATGATGGAACTCATGATGAGAAGTTGTTACCCTCAATGAGTCTGCAGAGTCACAAATGAATTATCTGATCCTATGCAAGGTGCAAAATGTGACTAAAGGCCTTAGTGTGTACATTCCATTTGTAAGGTTTCTTGCCTGTGTAAATTCGTTGATGACTTTTGAGGTACAATTTTAAACTGAAGACCTTGCCACAATCATTAGATTTGTAATGTTTCTTTCTGGTATAAATACTGAGGCTAACTCTTAAGGATACTGTCTGCCTAGAAACCTTATTCATCACACTGATACAGTTTATTTACATTATGAATAACCTGAGGTACATGAAGGTTTGAACATAACCTAAACTAGTCCTTTGCAAAGCTCCTCTCCTGTATGAATGCCCTGATGGTGTATAAGGTCTCTTTTGTGAGCAAAGGCCTTGCCTCACTCATCGCATTTCTAAGGTTTCTCTTTAGTACGTGTTTTTAGGTGAACTATAAGTGATATCTTGTGTCCGAAGGCCTTGTCACCTTCAGTACACTTGTAACCTTTCTCTCCAGTGTTTCCCGATGAGCTGTAAGGGTCTTCTTCCATATGCCAGCCTTATTACATTCATTACACTTGTAAGGTTTCTCTCCAGTATGAATTCAGAGACGAACTGTTAAAGATGCTTTGCCCGTAAGAACTTTGTCACAATTATCACATTTATAGAGTTTCTCTGCATTACGGATAACTTGATGTATATGAAGTTTCAAACATGAACTCAATTTTTTCCCACTGTCACTGCATTTACAAGGCTTCTCTCCTGTATGAATGCCCTGATATTTTACAAGGTATCTTTTACAATGGAAGACCTTGCCACACACGTTCCATTTGTACAGTCTCTCTCCAATATGTGTTTTTTTCCTCATGAACTATAAGGGATATCTCTTCTCTAAAAGCCTTGTCACAGTCATTCTCTTTGTAAGGTTTCTCTTCAGTATGAAAGCCCTGATGTCGTGTAAGGTAGGAATTGAATCTACAGACCTTACCACACTCATTACATCTATAAAGTTTCTCTCCTAGGAGTATGGCTTCTCCAATGTTCTATAAAGTCTGAATTTGGCCTGAAGGCCTTGCCACACTCTTCATATGTCATAACTTTCTTTCCAGTATGAATTACTCCATGGTTAGGAGGCCTTAAAGACCCACTAAAGGCTTTGCCATGATCATTATGCCTGTATGGTTCTTCTCTAACGAGTGCATTCAGTTCTTGTATGACTATGGAGAATTCCTAAAATCATTCTTGTATTTATTACGTATGTGGGTTTTGAGTATAGAAGGAATATTTTCAAGTGGGGAGCATGAGGTAATATGGTTGAGAGAGTTTTCAACTTCACTCCCTTCATCAATTTTACCTTCCACTTGAAATGGCAGATGGGAGTGAATCTGAGTTGATCTTTAATAGGCTTGTATCTTGTAACCTTTCCCAATACACAGCTCCTCCATAAAAAGAAAAAGAGGGGAACTTTAACCAATGGCTCTGGCATTTCTGGAGTCTGAACATAAGACTAGGATCTGGGCTCGGCACCTATAGCTCAACTGGCTAAGGCGCCAGCCACGTACACCTAAGGTGGCGGGTTCGAATCCCCAGGCCGGGCTCGCCAAAACAATGATGGCTGCAACCAAAAAATAGCCGGGCGTTGTGACGGGTGCCTGTGGTCCCAGCTACTTGGGAGGCGGAGGCAGGAGACTCGCTTGAGCCCAGGAGTTGGAGGTTGCTGTGAGCGTGATGCCATGGCACTCTACCCAGGGGGATAGCTTGAGGCTCCGTCTCAAAAAAAAAAGAATAGCCGGCCGTCGTGGTAGGCACCTTTAGTCCTGGCTACTTGGGAGGCTGGGGCAAGAGAACTGCTTAAGCCCAGGAGTTTAAGGTTACTGTCAGCTATGAGGCCACAGCACTACCCAGGGCGACAGCTGGAGACTCTGTCCTTCCAAAAAAATAGCCAGGTTTTGTGGCGTGTGCCTGTAGTCCCAGCTAGTTTGAAGGAGGAGGGAAGAGAATCACTTAAGCCCAATAGTTTCAGGGTTCTGTAAGCTGTGATGCCATAGGGCGAAATAGTTAGACTATGTCTCAAACAAAAAAACACTACTATTGCCTTTTTGAAAAAGAAGTATGGAGAATCCTCAAAGAGCTAAAAGCATACCTCTTCATCTGGCTTTTCATCTATATCCTTTCAGACGTCTCTTATAATCAACCACAGGCATAGACAGTATGTCACTGAGGACTGTGAGACAACCTAGCAAATAATCACACCTGAGAACAGCCTCAAGGCACCTCCACCTTTACAGCTGGTTGGTCAGAAGGAAGAGGTGACAACCTCCGACTTATGAGTGGAGTATTAGGTGGGGAGCAGGCTTGCAGACTCAGCCTGTGATATCAGACTCTGTCTAATTCAGGTAAACTCTTTCATGGCCACCAAAAATTTGGTTATTGGTGGGAAGAAACCCAACACATTTTGCTGACCAGAAGAGAGACATCCTGTGCTGAGTATTAGGGGAGAACATAAAAAACTTTGGCTTTCTCTTATCTCCAACTGATCTGAACAGGCGGAGAGGGCGAGAGAGAGCTCCATGCTATTTCCCAGCCCCACATGCAAAGAAAGAGCAGCCAATGTTTTCCCATATCCTGATCAGGTCTTCCAAGTACAGGAAATGGAGTAGCAACCAAAGAGGTCAAGGTCTCAGGTCTTTGGTGTCTCAGCTCTGACTTCTATGGACAGAGAACTGAGCACCAAATGGAACAAAATACAGACAGATACACCACAAGGCAAAAGAGATCCTTTGAAATGACCCTCCATGTGTCACACACATTCACAGCACCTAAGAGGTCACAGAGGTCTTGCCTGATAAAATTAAGAATTTGCCTTAGTCTCTGTTTGAGCTTAGCAGTACTGAAGGGTGAAAAATAAACTTTCCACGTCTAAAGAACACAGTGGTAACCTGAGACAAAGATTCCTGCTTAGGGCCGCACCCATTGCTCAGTGGGTAGGGCACTGGCCAATACACCAAGGCTGGCGGGTTTGAACCCAGCCCTGGCCATCTATAGAACAACAGCAGTCATGGGAACCTTGATTTGTAGGCAGTTGGTAAGAAGGAGATGTGACCACCTACCGCTTGCAACTAGTGACTGGAGTACAGGACAGTTTTGGGAACCTGAACCTTAACCTGTGGGATCTGCCTCCAGTTTCAGGTAAATAATCACAACTAAATTGCATTACAGGACACCCAGTTGATATGGGTCAGGAAATTGGTTGTGGGAAGAGAGAAATCTGCACACATTTTTGGGACCAGACGGCAGTGTTTTGTGATGAGCAGAGTGTGCGAGAAGAAAAAAATGCCGTGGCTCTTTCCTATCTCAGATAGATATGCACAGGCAGAGAGGGTGGCAGAGAGCTCATTCAGTTTCCTGACCCCAGATGCAAAGAAACAGCAGTCAGTGTTTGCCCACATCCTGATCAGGTCTTCCAAGTACAGGACATAGCGAAGAACCTGAATAGGGCAAGGTGTCGGGTCTATGGAGGCCTCAGCTCTGACCCCTAAATAAACAGAACAGAGCACCAGATAGAATCAAGTACAGAAGGACACACCACAGGGGAAAGAGACCTTTTGAAACAGCCCCTCATGTGCCATAAATGGAGAAGGGAACCAATTCACCAAAGCAAGACGACAGCATGTTGTCCATCACAATGAAGACTTTGGCTTTGTCTCTGAGCTGTAGCACCAATGAAGGGAGACAAAATAAACCATTACATGTGTAAAGAAGAGAGTGACAAGTGGGGACAAACAAAGGCTTCTGTTCAGAGCTCACAGGATTTAAACTTTTATTGTACCGCAGAACTCTTTGGCATGAGGAGAGATTCCCGAACAATATTTAATGGTGCACTTTTCTCTCTGCCCATTGGAGCTCTTACCTGTTATCACCCTTGATAAGCCAAAGGAAAAAGACGCAAATAACATAAAGGGGTTTATTCTGAGACAAGTATGTGGGACCATCACCTGCATAAACAGCCACACCCAAGAAGCCTTGAGCAAGTGCTCTCCCCATGGCTGGGTTAGAGTTCAATTTTACATGTCAGGAAGACAGGAAAGACATGTAAAGTCATAAATCAATACATGGAAGGCGTACATTGATTTGAACTGAAAAGGCTGGACATCTTAAAATAGGCCATTACACGTTGTGGGGGGGGGTTAGAAATTCTTTGATTTGTAATTGTTTAAGGAAATGGGAATAACTTAAGTAAACTGATGACATGCAGGTGTGGTTTAAGTTTTGTCCAGCACAGCCTTAGCCTGTTAATGAGCTACAAAGAATATCTTCAAGAAGGGAAGGGGGAGCATGTTTCTGGCCCTTCCTTCTCCGGGCCAGAAACTCAACTTTAGGGTATTTCTGGGGTCCTCTTGGCAAAGAGGTGGGTCCATTTTGTCAGCAGAGGGGGCTTAAGATTTTATTTAGGCTGGAAGTGCTGGCTCAGGTCTGTAATGCTAGCACTCTGGGAGTGTGAGGTAGATTTGTTGCTTGAGCTCAGGAGTTCCAGACCAGCCTAACCAAGAGTGAGAGCCTCTCTCTACTAAAAATAGAAAAACTAGACAGGCTGTACTGGTGGGTACCTGTAGTCTTACCTCCTCAGAAGGCTGGGGCAGGAATGTCCCTTGAGACCAGGAGTTTGAGGTTGCTATGAGCTATGATGCCATGGCACTCTACCCAGGGCAACAGAGTAAGACTCTGTCTATAACAAAAAAAAAAAAAAAAAGTATTGTAGTTCATAGATACTTTCCTACCCATCTAGAGTTTTTAGCTATTTCCACTTTACTCTCCTGAGTCCACAGCCTCTTCCTTGCTCCAACATGGACATAACCCTCAGGTTATGAGAGATTCCTGCTGATAGATATAAAAAATAAAGGAACATCAAGTCCTGGCACTCTTCCCAAATTACAGAGAGATCTAAGGAAATATTTCACAAATTCATCCACTGAATGTCCACTTCTGAATGCTGAGGGAATAGTGTAAGATGCCTCTGTTCAGTGGACTTCCTAAAAACTACTAAACCAAAAGCACAGGGGTAGAAAATAAAGGATTGGCTATTTAAAAAGTCATGTGAGTTACACACAACCAGAAAAAAAAAAAAAAAAAAAGTCATGTGGTTTCCAGCATATCTCAGCCCTGGTATGGTGAAAGGTACAGATAACATAAACAAAGGGACAGGGAAGGTCCGGTTGGCACATTACGAAGTTTTTCATTTCTGAATAAATATGTCTTCGATCTCAGTCAGGAATGTAGGGTGTTCCAAGAGTCAATCAGGGAAAATAGAAAGAAATGCAAGGATAGATCTTAACTTCTAGAGAAATGTAATCCTCACCCACGAAGACCAGGTTCCTGTAGTTTTCCAACATCACGTCCCTGAATAAAGTCCTCTGAGCAGGGTCCAGGCACATCCACTCCTCCTGAGAGAATTCTATGGCCACATCCCTGAATGTCAAAGGCCTCTGAAATGAAAACACATTTTACTGAAGGGTTACAGGTATGGCTCTTATATTTACACAAAAAGAGGAGAAGACAGAGGTAAGAGGATGGACTCATTCAGGTGACTGTTCCTACAAACCCAGATAAAGTATTTCTGAGCACATTATCCATACTTCTGTTTTACTGTACTCTAGCACAAAGGTTCTAATACCCTCTCAATGAGAGTATTTCTCATTCTTGTGGACAATTTAAGAAATAGACAAACTGGCTCGGCGCCAGCCACATATACCTAAGGTGGCGGGTTCGAATCCAACCAGGGCCTGCCAAACAACAATGATGGCTGCAACCAAAAAGAAAAAAAAATAGCCAGCCGTTGTGGCAGGCACCTGTGGTCCCAGCTACTTGGGAGGCAGAGGCAGGAGACTCTCTTGAGCCCAGGAGTCGGAGGTTGCTGTGAGCTGTGATGCCATGGCACTCTACCCAGGTAGGATATCTTGAGGCTCTGCCTCAAAAAAAAAGAAATAGACAAATAAAAAAATCAATGCAGGGCTATCTCTGTAGGGTGTTAGGTACTATTTTGGACACAGAAAGTGACATTCTTTGTTAAGATGAGCTAAAGGATGGGTGCTAACTTCAGAGATGACAATATACATAGTGCCTTAAAAGAAAGGTCAGAATCTAAAATCTGAGATGATGGCAGCAAGAGCAGTGACTGAAGCTTCTGAGCACTTCCCTGTGCTAGGCGTTATGCTAAATCCCATATACCAACATAATACCCTGGAGAGAAAGCTCTGCTGCCATTTTACTGAGAACTGTGTCATATATGGGTGTCTAATCTTTTTTCTCCTGCCATACTTTGAAGAAGAATTCTTTTGGGCCACCCATTGAATACAAAAACACTAACAAAAGCTGATGAGCAAAGACAGGGCTGTGAATGATTTTTGCAAAATCCTACACCACAGATGAGCAAAACAGTTCTGAAATGATCGACATGCGGTGCCCAGGCCTCAGGTTGGACACCCCTGATTATACTCTAAGAAAAAATAGTAGACAACGTTAAGCACACCTTTACAATAAAAACCACTAACCAAGTAGCAACAGGAAAAAAACCAGAAGACATTGAGCTCGGGAAGACTTTCTGCAATATAACACCAAAAGCACAAGCAAGAAAAGCTAACACAGACAAAAGAAACTAGATCCAAATAAAAAACTGCTATGCATCAAAGTGATCAACCAAAAGAGGGAAAAGCAATCTATGGAATGGGAACAAAGATTTAGAAGTCATGTCTCCGATAGCGGTTCATATCCATATTATATGAGGAACTTCAACAACTTTACCACAAAAAAAGAAATAAACCAATTATAGAATGGGCAAAAGCATTTCTCCAAAGAAGATAAGCAAATGGCCAATAGCCACATGAAAAGATGCTCATCATCACTGATTAGAAGACAAATGCAAATTAAGAAAAACTTGACAGCATACTCAGGCCATTAATGTTAGAACAGAAAATCCTAAGTCCATGTGGAGAAGTGGGAACTCTCATGCACAGTTGCTGCAAAGGTAAAATGGTGCATCCATCATGTAAGCCAGCAAGGGGATGCCTCAAAAATTCAAAATACAACTCCCACAAGATTCAGTAACCCCACTTTTAGCTGTGTATATGTGAAAGTTCAAAAGGTATCTGCACACCTAAGCTTATCATAGCATCATACACAATAGCCAAGACGAGGAAGGAATGAAAATGTGATCTACAGATGAATGGGCAATGAGAATACAGTATATGCACGTAATGCAACATTATTTAGCTTTTAAAGAAAAAAAAGGAAATCCTGTCACATGCTACAAAATGGAAGAACCTCGAGGACTTTATGCTAAGAAAAATATGCCAGTCACATAAAGACAAATAGTGTGGGATTCTGCTCCTATGGAGTATGTAACGTTAACTTCTTATAAAGATACCATGACAGATGGCAGAGAAATGAAAAGTCAGAGGGGGAATTGGTGTTGCTGGGCATACAGTTTCTCAGTATGACAAACTTTGAGGAACATGTAGCACAATAATGGGAATATACCTAACACTGCTGAACTGTGAAGACGCAAAGAAACAAACTTTACTAAAGGACATGTCAAAGACAGGATTAAGGACGGGCAAACGCAATCCTCATCAGAACACGTGGACATGTAAAGACCTCTGTGACGAGGAGTCCAGAGCCATTCAAAGACAAGGAAAATACTGGGGCGTCAATGAAGCTCTGTCACGTCAAAAAAGAACAAATGTAATTGTGAAAAAGAAGAAAATGGAGGGATTTACCAACCTAAACACAAACCCCTTAGGACATTAAATACCTAAAATAAGATCTACATAATAATTCAAATTAGACAGAAACATAAAATGTTACCTAGTAAAACTTTAGACTCAACGAAATACAGTAGTTTGTGATCATGAAAAGACTTGCAAAGAAAAAAAAAAAGGCACAAGAAAAACCAGGTGGTAATTAGAAAAAACAGATTTCTGTTTCACATTTTTAAAATGCACAATTTATAAAACACCACCAAGATATGTATAAAGCATATAAATCAAAGAATATAAAATAGATCCTAAAATATGTGAAAAGAAAATTTGTTTAATGAGGGATAAATCTCACCTGCTGTGTGGAAAGTGGGCTGTGAGACTGGCAGGGAAACATTCAGAGAATAAACTCCCAACTGTTTATAATAAACTCCCAACGGATCCTCCGTTCCCAAAACAGCCATATTCCTTTCTTCCTGCTGCCTCTGCCAGAACTCACGTAGCCCTTTCATATGCTAACAAAGTTATGCAGTAGCCACTAAGTCACATAGTTCTTCCTTTGTTTGTTTGTTTGGTAGAGACAAAGTCGTGGCGACACACAGTTCACGGCAACCTCCAACTCCTGGGCTTAGGCAATTCTCTTGCCTCAACCTCCTGAGTAGCTGGGACTACAGGGGCCTGCCACAACGCCCGGATACTTTTTGTTATGGTTCGCCGGGCCGGGTTTGAACCCCCCACCCTTGGTATATGGGGTCAGCATGCTATTCACTGAGCCACAGGCGCCGCCCTCTTCCTTTGTTTTGTTAACTATGCTGGGATCAGCGTGTTCCTTCCCTTCTTGCTTCTTGTCATATGTTAACAAAGTTGAGTAGAAACCATTAACAAGATGGTTTGTCTTTGTTAAAGTTATTTACATTTTCCTACTATACTGTAAGACCAAAACTATGTGTTTTGTTTATGCTATTTCCCCATACTGTCTATGCTACCTCCGCCGGACAACCCTGTACAGATACTATAAAATAAAGCTGATTTTGTGCTTTGGTGCTGGCTGTAGCCATCAGCTCAGTCAGTCCTCCCAGTTTCATCCTTTATTTCCATCTTTTCTCTTATAGTGTATTTTTCTCAGTCCCCACCAGTTCCACTCTGGTTCGCTCCTCCTCCCAGAGATGGTTAATATTGCTCTGGGTAGATTCTCTAGATGCAGCTTCACTAATCCTGGTCTACAGAGAGCGCCAGTGCACCCAGATGTGGCCCCTAAACAGTCCCTGCTGCCCCACAGCACTGATACCACAGGGGCCACATCCCCTTTCTAACTGATGTCCTTCCCAGGGCCCTGCCTAGTGGAACCTCTGCATAAGCTCAAGTCACTGAGTCATGGGGAGAAGAACTGAGGGACAGTGAGGTTGAGTTGCTGCAAACACGACAGGGTGCAGAGTCAGAGATCAGCCAGTCCAGCGCCAGCATTTCAGAAAGGAGGGGGACTCAGACAACCACCAAGAACATCACTGTACCTGAGACACAGCCATTTCTGAATCCTTTTCTTTCCTCTTCTGGGCTGCTTCTTTATGTAACTGGATTATTTAGAAGTCAATCCTGAATAAGAAAAATACTCTGCTTATTGTTTAGAATCAACACACTCCCTCCTTGTGACACAATCACTCACACAGGGAAGACTGCCCTATGGAAAGGCAGGTCCTTTGCTGCCCACTGTACTGAGAGGGATGCAGGGACAATACGCTCCTACAGAAAGACAAACTAGTGATTCTCAGACTCCTGGAGACTCACCACACTCTACAGCAGAGGGGAGCTGGGCCGCAGTGAGTTCTCCTCTAGGCACAGCCCCAAAGCCAAGGCAGAACACAGCCTCTCACCCCTCTGTGATCGCAGACTGACCTCATCCCTCAGTAGTAGACACAGAGACCTGATGCTCAGTGCTGGACATAGACTGGACATACCTAGTCACTGGAACTATCACTGGAGGTGGGTCCCCACCTGACTATGTGCCTGGGAAGGGGATAGGAGCCACGTAATTGAAAAGACTCCACATGGGTGGTGCCCGTGGCTCAGTGAGGAGGGCACAGGCCCCATATATTGAGGGTGGCAGGTTCAAACCTGGCCCTGGCCAAACTGCAACAAAAAATAGCCGGGCGTTGTGGCAGGCATCTGTGGTCCCAGCTACTTGGGAGGTTGAGGCAAGAGAATTGCCTAAGCCCACGAGCTAGAGGTTGCTGTGAGCTGTGACACTATGGCACTCTACAAGGGCAACATAGTGAAACTCTGTCTCTAAACAAACAAAAAAAAGCCTTCACACTCTAATGTGATGCCAGCCTGAGCTCCACTAGGAGGGACAAGGCCAGGGCCCCTCCTACCTTTTGTCTGTGCTTTCCCCTTAAGAGACTTGTCGCCAGTGTCCTCACAGCAGATGGCGAGGGACCCAAAAGAAATATATAGTTCAACCAATATGGACTACCAGGGGCTGAGTGGGGTGAAGAGGTGGCTGAAATATTAAATAGGAGACAGAAGTTCTCAGTGAGAAGGTGCATCAGAACAAACACATAAGAATGGAAGGTTGGGGCGGCACCTGTGGCTCAAAAGAGTAAGGCTCCAGCCCCATATGCTGGAGGTGGTGGTTTCAAACCCATCCCCGGCCAAAAACCACACACACACAAAAAAGAATAGAAGGTTGTTTGTTGCCTGCAGCCAAAGGGCAAGAGAGTTCTAGAAAGACAGACATCCACCATTGAGGCAGGAGCAACCTGGGGAAAAGAAAGAAGCCCATGTGGCTGGAGCAGGACACAAGCAGATGGGGCCAGAGAGGTCCTGAGGGAGAGCAGGGAGAGCCCAGGCCTGCACACTTATATCTCCTGTGTCTCAAGAGAACTTTCAAAAGGATGTATTTCCCCACCTCTTGTAAGTAAACATGTACTGTTTTTCTTTGCTTTACACAAGAATGCACTGAACACACTGTTGACTGGTCATGAGTCAACTTAGGTTTTCATACCCAATCATGAGTTATCACGGGTTTGTACTTGCACTAGGTATTGCAAGTTTTCAACACAGGGTAATGTGGGATGTTGTAAAAGCTCTCTTGATTGTCATGCCAGAATAATTACCAGTCATATGAGATTGCTTCTGGGTAAAATTATTTATCAACAGTATCTTGGCCTGGTGTGGTGGCTCATGCAAGTAATCCTAGCACTCTGGGTGTATGAACAGGTGGATTGTTTCAGCTCAGGAGTTTGCAACTTTCCTCAACAACATCGAGACCTCGTCTCTACTATAAATACAAAAACACTAGCCCAGCCTTGTAGTGGGTTCCTGTAGTCCCAGCTACTTGGGAGCCTGAGGAAAAACAATCGTTTGAGCCCAAGAGTTTGAGGTTGTGAGCTATGATGCCACGACACTCTACCCAGAGCAAGAAAGTAAAAAAAAGAAAGACAGAAAAACAATGTGTTAAGATATAATGTCTTGGGCTGGTTCAGTGGTTTATGCCTTAGCATTGTGGGAGGCCCAGGCAAGCGGATTGCTTAAGTTTAGTAATCTGAGACTAGCCTGAGCAAGAGTACAACCCTGTCTCTACTAAAAATAGAAGAAAATTGCCAAGTGTCCTGGTGGGCACCTGTATTCCCCAATACTAGGGAGGCTGAGACAAGAGGATGACTTGATCCCAAGAGTTTAAGCTATGATGATGCCACAACACTCTAGCCCAGGCGACAGAACATGATTTACAACGTCTTACATATTACAACACAGTGTAATAAAATTGTTCCTTGGGGCCAAGGTGTTTCCTTACGTTAAGATAGCTCAGGAGACATATGAGTGATACATGCGTCTTGAGGCCCTAGGTTCAAAACTTGCATAATTTAAGTACAAATCACATGGTGGTTACCATATTAAAAATATGACAAGAAATTCCATGAGCCTCAGGGAGCACAGGCTTGTCCTGCTCTGGGGTGTGAGGACTGCAGAAGAACAGGTTTCTCAGAGGGGAGAAAATGGAGTTGCCTGTTCCTTTGCCCTTCATAGAGGTGAAGGACACAACTGGACACCGAATTCCAGAATTCAGGGGAGTGGGCTACAGGGGAAATAGTCATGCCACAGGAGTTTAAACCATGAGATGAGATATAAGGAAAGGCAGGGTGTAAACAGAAATGACAAAAGGAAATCCTGGGCTAGCCTGGTGCCTCACGCCTATAATCCTAGCACTCTGGGAGAGGCTGAGACAGGAAGATCCCTGGAGCTCAGGAGTTCTAGACCAGCCTGAGCAACACTGAGATCCTTTGTCTACTAAAAACAGAAAACTACCCAGGTGTCATGGTGGGCACTTCTACTCTCAGCTAATAGGGAGGCTGAGGCAAGAGGATCTCTTGACCCAAGAGTTTGAGGTCGCTGTAAGCTATGATGATACCAGGGCACTCTACCAGGTGATAGATCCTCCACCTCAAAACATAAATAAATAAATAAATTGATGAAGCCATGCAGGGAGGAAGGCAGGCCACTCTGAGACTGAGTGGGACTGGCAATGATACACAATTCCAAGGCCAGCAACACTCAGGAGCAGAGACAGGCCATTCATTCCCTGTCACTACCTAAGTAGAGGTCCTGAGATGCGGAGGGTGGATGTTAGGAAATGTCTTCCGTTTGATGTTTAAAATAGAAAACTACTCATACTGTACACAGAATGTTTTACCTCTAGTTTAACATGTGTGTGGTTTCCCCTAGTGACCTCTTCTTTGGACTCCCAGCTGGGTACCCCTTAACCTAACTCAAATTTTTTTTTTTTTTTGTAGAGACAGAGTCTCACTTTATGGCTCTCGGTAGAGTGCTGTGGCTCACAGCAACCTCCAACTCCTAGGCTTAGGCGATTCTCTTGCCTCAGCCTCCCAGTAGCTGGGACTACAGGCACCCGCCACACGCCTGGCTATTTTTTGGTTGCAGTTTGGCCAGGGCCAGGTTTGAACCTGCCACCTTCCATCTATGGGGCCGGTGCCCTACCCACTGAGCCACAGACACTGCCTAATCTAACTCAATTTTGATAGTAATGACATTTGGATAGGGTCAGATCCCACAAGTCAAAGACTGAGTCACCAAGACTGTTGTTAGCTTCAGATGTGGACCAAAATCATGGTTTCCAGCTCGGCACCTGTGGCTCAAGTGGCTAAGGCGCCAGCCACATACACCTGAGCTGGCAGGTTCGAATCCAGCCCAGGCCCGCCAAACAATGACGGCTGCAATCAGAAAATAGCCAGGTATTGTGGTGGGCGCCTATAGTCCCAGATATTTGGGAGGCAGAGGCAAAAGAATCACTTGAACCCAGGAGTTGGAGGTTGCTATGAGCTGTGATGCCACAGCACTCTACCCAGGATGACAGCTTGAGGCTCTGTCTCAAAAAAGAAAAAAAAAAAATCATGGTTTCCAACCCCCTCCTAGGTTTTCATTAATCTGTGAGAATGGCTCTTGCTTCTGTCTGTTCATGTATGTGCTCTGGAGTATTTCTGTATTAAATGAATCGATCTATGAAAAATGTTTTTCTAAGTTTATAAATAGCTTTACCAAAATAAGAAAATGTGAGCAAAAAGTCATAAAGCACAGAATTTATGGCTGTTTAGTTAGAAGTTCTGGTCCCTTCTAAGGACCTGGATCTGGCATCTGATGTGGGGCAGCCTTGTGTGATTGAGCTCAAGAACTAGGGATCTGACCCCATGTCCAGGTAGATAGTGTGATAATCGAGTTACCTTACAGACACCTATGGGTGTGTGATGGACAGTTCCATGCTACTGAGGAGTGACCCGCACACATGTCAGTGACCAGAGGTGGCATGTTATATGTCGAGCACTCATAGAGTTCCTGATTATGAAAGTAGGAAAAACACTTTGATTTTTCCTCCTATCTCAGGCACTCTCCCACTCCCTACCCCATCTTAGGAAAATGGAAGAGGGTGACTCATTCCATTGGAATGAGTCAATTCACTGGCCTCTGGCTGAATCTGGGCTACAAGTGGAAGATAGTCTATGAGGCCCAGGACTCAGCATCAGCATTGGGGACAGGAATCATGCAATTCTCAACTTCATCTCTTTATTTGCAGTAAATGCTAAACTTATTAGATGACAAATAGGGGAAACACTGTGTCATAACTTAATCATCAAACACAATCACCTCAAGGCTCATCGGGGCTCATTTCCTTGTGTTTCCCTCCCTCATTCTCTACAAATCTCTCATCCTCACCCTCTCCCCTGCTCTTGTTTTCTCTTCTCTGTGTCTCCCCCTGGGCTTCTGCTCCTCATTTTTTTGCCCTCTCTCCTGCTCTTTCTCCCCATCTTCCCTCTATTCTTTCTTTTAACTGTTCTGCTCCATTTGTAAAGGTGTCAGGTTTTGCAGCTCTTTCTCCCCCATCTTCTATCTCAATCTCACATACCTCTCCCTCTCTTTTCCTCATCCATTCCCACTGTTAAATTTGTTCTTCCCTGCTACACAGTCTCTTCTCCCACCCAACTTTTGTTCCTTATCTGCTCTCCCTGTCACCAGGTCCTCCCTTCTGG
>NW_003852607.1:1213799-1218125 GCF_000181295.1 Otolemur garnettii | reverse complement strand
ACTCAGTCGCCCTGGGGTTGAGTGGCGTTATAGCTCACAGCAACATCAAACTCTTGGGCCCAAGCAGATCCTCTTGCGTCAGCCGCTTCTCAAGTACATGGGACTACAGGTGCCCTCCACAATGCCTGGCTAATTTTTCTATTTTAGTAGAGAGGGGGTCTCATTCCTACTTAGGCTGGTCTCAAAACTCCTGAGGTCAAACAGTCCGCCCGCCTCGGCCTCCCAGAGTGCTGAGATTACAGGCCAGAGCCACCATGCCCGGTGTCTTTTTATTTCCTCTGTCTTGCCCTCCGTGTCCCATAGTCCACACATTCATAAGTAAGAAATAGGAATAACATGCTCACCTGAAGAGCAACAAGAATTATGGATGTAAGGACATTTGGTGTCACATGACAAACCCCTTTCTCCTCTCCCTACATGCTCTTATAGGAAATGGTGACTGAGAACTGTCCTGGGGAGCTGACCCTGCCAAGAAGGACAACGGCGACGTGGGGCGAAGGGGACGGGTTAGGGTAGAGGTGGGGTCTGCAGAAGCCCCGGAACAGGGACAGTACGTTCCTCCGGAAGCCGGGCTGCAGCTCTGCCATCCAGGGGCGACTCGGGCAAGGCCGCGGGGCCCCGAAGGACGTGAACCCGCCTCGCGGGTGAGGACTTTAGGAGGCGCAGAGGGAGTGCAGGGGACACTCAGAGGCTTCAGGCGCTACACGATGCAAGATGAGGTGTCTCTCACGTCTTTGGCAGGAAGACAGGGGCCAGGACCTGCCTCAGGACGACTTAGTTAACAGGGAAGTCACCCCTGACTCTCACTGGGACATGAATTTACTCGGAGTGGAAGAGCCGTGCGGGGATTTGAGGTCTCTAAGGCCCTCAGAATGCAGGTATAGAAGGGCTGGGGACTGGAAAGCGGACACCTGAAGGCAAAAATAGAAACTCACCGTACGCCGGATAGCCTACGTTCCAACCGGTGGCTTCCGGATCTGCAGGCACCTGTGCGGGCAGGAGGCCTCTATAGCTAGTCTATGCTCTCCTTATCGTCCGCGAGTCACGGCCTAGGGGCGTGGCCTCGAGGGCGGGGGAGGGCAGTCGAGGCGGGTCTGGGCGGGGCCTGTGCCTCGGGCGTTCTTGTTCCCAGGTGTACAGTTTTATGGGCTTATGGGACAAAACGTAGGAAGAGGCAGGAGCTATTCAGAGGTCAGGGAACTGGAATCTAGCTGGGAGCGTCAACCTCCGCAGGCGGTTAAATTCAGGAACGTTTCTGCAATTAAAATTAAGTTCTGTAGTCACATTAAATACTCCAGGAACTTCTGTGTAGGAGAGGCAAACTACAATGTGAATTGCAGGCCCCTCCCTGGACTGAATATGCAGTTTCAGGCTGATGCCCAGCAGAACACACTAGAAATCCTTTCCGTTTCTATTCCCAGTTCACTTCAGAGGGAGGGCTTCAAGCCTAAGCTCAGTTTCAGAGACTTTCAGAGGGACAACACCTGGAGCCTGTAGGGTTCAGGCCAGTGAAAAGTGGTCACCAAGGGCTGCTTTGAAAACGCAGTAACTCTTGAATGTAAATGGTAATTATGTACGTGTTCTTCACACTAGTTATTCTCTTACACTTTTCTTTTCAGAGACAGAGTCTATGTCACCCTTGGTAGAGTGCTTTAGCATCACAGCTCACAGTAACCTCAAACTCTTGGGCTTAAGAGATTATCTTGCCTCAGCCTTCCAAGTAGCGGGGACTATAGACGCACGCCACAACGCCCAGCTATTTTTTTTGTTTAGCTGGCGGGGGCCGGGTTCAAACCCTCTACCCTTGGGGTATGGGACTGGTAACCACTGTGCTAACAGCACAGAGAGTGTCTTACTCTGTCACCTTCAGTAGATCTTCTTCTTGCTTCAGTCTCCCAAAAACTGGAACTTCAGGCACCAGCCACAGTTCCCACTAGTTTTTCTATTTTGACTAGAGACAGGATCTCACTCTTGCTCAGGCTGGTTTGAACTCCTGAGCTCAACTGACCCACCGCCTTAGCCTCCCAGAGTGCTAGGATTACAGGCATGAAGCAATGGCTCAGGATAAATTGTTACACATTTTAGGTCTTTCCTTTGTTTTCTCTTCTTAAATGATCCTCCTGCCTCAGCTACCCAGGGAGCTGGGTTTACAAGTTCTAACTTAAAATTATCACAAGAAAATGTATTTATTGTGTAATTTCTTTTTATATTAAGTAATTTTGGATGAAATCAAATCTGTTGGGTGCTAGTTTTCCTGGCACAACTACAAAACATCTGGCTTTCCTTTAAGACTGTATAGAAATACCAGCCTGAGAAAGGTGGCACAATGGCCTCTAGGGATTCAGCAATAGAGACTGACTCCTTGTCACAAAGTCAGGATGAAGTCTGGAGGATTTTCCCTCTTACTACCTTTTCACTTTCCTCTGCAGATGCTGATTAACTTCTAATCATGTGATTTCCAAGCATCTGATCTTAGATAAGGCTCACATTAAGAAGTTTGAGTCGGGCAGCGCCTGTGGCTCAGTGAATAGGGCACAGGCCCCATACACTGAGCTGCAACCAAAAATAGCTGGGTGTTGTGGCGGGTGCCTGTAGTCCCAGTTACTTGGGAGGCTAAGGCAAGAGAATTGCTTAAGCCCAGGAGTTGGAAGTTGCTATGAGCTGTGACACCACAGCTCTCTACCAAAGACAATAAAGTGAGACTCTGTCTCTACAAAAAAAAAAAAAGAAACGAAAGAAATTTGAGTTTAAGGCCAGGTGCACTAGCTCACACCTATAATCCTAGCCCTTGGGAGGCTGAAGTGGGTGGATAGCCTGAGCTCACAGGTTCGAGACCAGCCTCAGCCAGAGGGACACCTCATCTCTAAAAATAGCCTGAGATTGTGGCAGGTGCCTGTAGCCCCAGCTACTCAAGAGACTGAGACAAGAGAATCACTTGAGCCCAGGAGTCTGAGGTTGCTGAGAGCTATGGGCCATGGCACTCTATAGTGGCAACAAAGTGAGACTCTGTCTCAGAAAGAAAAAACAAGAAATTTGAGTTTACTATCTTGTACTCTCCCAAAGCTAAGCCTACACTAAAGACTTTAAGGTACACTGCTTTTTCATATTTATAAATGAAATGAAATGAATTTTGCCTGCCGTTGTCCCATGACTGCTTATGTCACAAAATCTGTCTCCAAATAGCACCATGTGAACATGTCCATGTGAACAAGGAAGATCCAGAGGGGTGAAAAGTGCAACCTGGGGACGCTGTTACAAGAGTGAATACAAGTGGTTCCTAGTTTATCCAGCAAAACAAAGTCCCATTTTCAGTGCTGATTCCACACAGGAAATGCATAAGGGACAATATTTAAAAGTTATGTCACTGAGTCCTACAGTGACATAAGAAAAGCAGAGTTATTTTTATTCTTATTGCCTAGACAGTCTTTTATTTCATCATAACTTCCAAATTAGTATATATGCATTCTTGCTTAAGGAAAATTCAGGGGCTTGCCAAGGAGCATACTTGGCACAGGAGAGAAGCGTGTAGAAATATCATCACACAGAGCATGTTCACCCACAGGATGCATGTTTGAGGGTCTAAGAGTCTGAAGTTGCACCCCTCTGCAATTTTCACTGGACTCATATAAGTATCCCAGAGCAGAGTGTAAAAACAATAACTTACCTACTAAGAATCATGACTTCGTAGTAATTGTACCTAATTAAGTGCATGTACAAAAAAGAATTTGTTCTTTGATTTCACCAAAATAATTTGTTCTGGTGGTTCAACCATAAGAGTCTAATGCAGTGATTTTCCAACTGATGTGGTCGTGGTGCAGTGGTGTGCCATGAAAGGATCTTAGGTGTACCTCAAAAATTGTTAAAGATCATTAATGAAATTACTTAGAATTAAGTTCAAAGCAAAGTAAGTACATTCTTTTTTTTTAACTCAAGTATGCCCCAGAAGTTTAACTTTAGGTTCAAGTGTGTTATGAGATTAAAAAAGGTTAAAAAACACTGGCCTAGGGCCAGGCACAGTGGCTCATGCCTGTAATCCTAGCACTCTGAGAGGCTGAGACAGGTGGATTGCTTGAGCTCACAGGTTCAATACCAGCCTGAGCAAGAGTGAGTCCCCATCTCTATTAAAAAGAAAAAAACTGATGCAAGAGGATTGCTTAAGCCCAAGAATTTGAGGTTGCTGCAGCACTCTACCCATGGTGACAGCTTGAGACTCTGTCTCCAAAAAACAAAAACAAACAACACAAAAGTCTGGCCTAATCACTCATTGTTATTTTCTTTTATAAAATACTTTCCTCAGGTGGGATAAAATAAGGTTGGTAGAAACAC
>NW_003852607.1:1202413-1213627 GCF_000181295.1 Otolemur garnettii | reverse complement strand
GCCTGTGGTCCCAGCTACTTGGGAGGTGGAGGCAGAAGACTCACTTGAGCCCAGGAGTTGGAGGTTGCTGTGAGCTTTGATGCCATGGCACTCTACCCAGGGGGGTAGCTTGAGGCTCTGTCTAAAAATAAAAAAAAGAAACACTGTGACTCATTTACAGCTATGAAAGAATATTAAATATTTATTTATTTTGAGATAGAGTCTCACTCTGTCACCCTGGATTGAGTGCCGTGGAGCCATCATAACTCATAGAAACCTCAAACTCTTGCGCTCAAGTCATCTTGTCTCAGTAACCCCAGTAGTTGGGACTATAGGCACCCAGTACAATGCCTGGATATTTTTTAGAGACAGGGTCTCATGCTTGCTCAGGGTGGTCTTGAACTCCTGAGCTCAGGAGATCCACCACGTAGGCCTCCCAGAGTGCTAGGATTACAGGTGTGAGGCAACACGCCTAAGAGGTAAAAAAGGTTGAAAAACACTGGTATAACTATTGATTTTTACTGTCTGTTATGAAGTATCCTCCTCAGGTGGCATAAAACAATGTTGGTAGAAACACTGTGACTCAATTACAGCATGAAAAAATACTAAATTTCGTTAGTTCAAACTGGGGAATTATGATATATCCTGAATAAAACAGTTGCAAATTACAATGGCAAGAGGTAAACGTGAATGGCCTCAAGATCATGCTCTCCTGTTAGTTTTGATGAAACTATCTACTCGAATAGAACTTTTTTCTCTTTAGCTTGAAAAAAAGGCTTTTTAAAATCAATGTTTTATAAACAACATCTATTGCCATTCATGGAGAAGGTGATGGCCAGTGACCCTGTGTTACTTCTACAGCCTTTATTAGTTCTTAAGAACCTACTACCAGGCCCATTGTGGTGGCTCCTCCCTGTAATCTTAGCACTCTGGGAGGCTGAGGCAGGTGGACTGCTATAGTTAGGAGTTTGAAATGCCCACCAGCAAGAGTGAGACACTGTCTCTAAAAACAGCTGGGCGTTTTGATGGGCGCCTATAGTCCCAGTTACTCAAGAGGCTGAGGAAAAAGAACAGCTTCAGCCCAAGAGTTTGAGGTTGCTGTGAGCTATGATGCTACTGCATTCTACCCAGGGCAACAAAGTGAGACTCTGTCTCAAAAAAAAAAAAAAAAAAAAATGCTATTACTGTCTTCCCATAAATTCCCAGTGTTGAAAGCTTGTGGCCTGTTCTCTTTCTCTGATTTGGTAGAACAGTTAGTTCCTATAACTCACTATGTATTCTTCAAGGAGAAGGATGTGCTGAATGCTCTAGGCATGAAGACTGACACCACAGTTGTACAATATTCACTGCTCACTGCCATCCTGTATAAATCAGACAATATTTAATCTCAAAGGAAAAAGGCGTGATGATTCACATCTGTAATCCCAGCATGCTGGGAGACCAGTTTGGAAGAATTGCTAGAATCCAAAATGGAACACAGTAGGATAATTTTTGTCAAAAAGAAATTAAGAATAATCAGCTGGACTAAATATGGTTGACTCTAATCCCAGCTATTTGGGACACAGAGAGAACAAGATAGCTGGAGGCCAGGAATTATGGGTTGAGAGGAACGGACTATGATCACCCCAGTGCACTTTACCCTGCGTTACAGTCTCCACAAAAAAATAGAAACAGAAATTAATCTTCCAAGGCAGTGTTCATTCCTTCCAGAAAATGGCATACAAATGATTCTGTTATCAATTGAGACCTGTCATTCTACTGATTCTTTGCTAGATACTAGTGAAATGTTGGTAAGGATGGCAAATGAAGATTTGTCAAAGTGCAGAGTGAATGTCATAAAAAATAAAGTAGCCTTTTCAAAGAACCACAACATGAAACATTGTATAACCTAAGTGTCACCAACCAGGGCCATGTGTCCTTTCATGTGGACACTGATGATGCATCTTTAAGGAGAAGCATGTGCTGAATACTCTAGGTATGAAGACTGACACCACAGTTGTACAATATTCATTTGTCATGTTAGGCCAGTCAGTGTATTTGAATTTATGGCTACTTTCCACCACATAACATCAGACGTTAAATACTGGAGAACTGGAAATTAATTTATATCTTGTGCAAACTCACTGACCTTCCACATTAATGGTCTTTGGGCATTAGTCATGTGACAAACATTTCCTTTGGGTGGTTTCATGGAAGATGATGTACCTTTAGTTGTTTAGTAAGGAATAGTCAAGCCTGGAGAAAGTCCAGCCATATACTTTCCTTTTATTTGATTTCTCTTTAGTATGGACTCTGTGATGCTGATTAATGATGGAACTCATGATAGGCCAGATGCGGTGGCTCATGCCTGTAATCCCAGCACTTTGGAAGGCTGAGGCAGGTAGATTGCTTGAGCTCACAAGCTGGAGACCAGCCTGAGCTGGAGTGAGACTGTGTCACTAAAAACAGCTGGGTGTTGTGGTGGGTGCTGTAGTCCCAGCTACTTAAGAGGCTGAGGCAAGAGAATCGCTTGAGGTCAAGAGTTTAAGGTTGCTGTGAGCTGTGATGCAACAGCACTCTACTGAAGGTAACAAAGTGAGACTTCCCCTCCCCCCCAAAAATACACACATATATTTTATACACACTGGCCTATAGCATATGAAAGGGAGAAAATCATATACAAAGCAACTATGGTATACATGGGTTCCTATCACATTCTGAAAATGATTTCCCTAATTTTGTAAAAATCCTCTACTGTTCTTTCTTTATTTATTTAAAGACAGTCTTACTTTGTTGACCTGAATAGAATGCAGTGGCACCACAGCTCACAGCAACCTCAAACTCTTGGGCTCAAGCAATCCACTTGCCTCAGCCTCCTGAGTGGCTGGGACTATAGGCGCCTACAAAAATGCCTGGATAGTTTTTCTATTTTAAGTACAGAGTCTCACTCTTGCTCAGACCGGTCTGGAACTCCAGAGCTCAGGCCATCCACCCTCCTCGGCCTCTGACTGCTGGCCTTACAGTAGTAAGCCACCAGACTCAGCCACTATCATACTTATGTAATAAACATTTCCACACAATAATCTAGATTTTATTATTAAAAAATATTTTAGGAAACTTAACAAATGGTATTGAACAAACATTTTCTTTCTTTCTTTTTTTCTTTTTTTTTTTATAGAGACAGAGTCTCCCTCTGTTGCCCAATGTAGACTGCTGTGGCATCAGTTGAGGTGGAAGCAACTTCAAACTCCTGGGATCAAGTGATCCTCCTGTGTCAGCCTCTGGAACAGATGGCAACACTGGTGCTCACCACACCCTCAGGCTAATTTTTCTATTTTTAGTATAGAGGGAGTCTTGCTCTTTCTTGCTCAGAGTGATCATGAACTCCTGAGCTCAAGCAATCCCCCCACTTCCATCTCCCGAAGTGCTGGGATTAGAGGTGTAAGCCATCCCACACTATACAATGTGATTTATGGGGCAGCCAAGAAAGGAATGAAGTGTGTGATAAACATGGTCTTCCCTAAACAAGGGATTTCAGGAGAAAATATTCACTGTTTTCTTAAAAAGTCAAACTGCATCATGTGATATTTGAATATTAACACCTTTTATACCTTTGTTCCCTCTTCCTCTTCTGCTCTTCTTGCTAACAGCAATGCCTCAATGCTCCCTCCTTTGATATCAGTTGTAGGTTTAAACCCATGTGGGTACTCCACTTCCACCTGCCCCTTATAATTCATAACACTCCACAGCTGACAGACAGTTCCTCTCAAGCCATTTAAGCATCTGCTAATTGGAGGACTATTCTTTCTGATTTCCTCAGAAACCTCACTGTGCAATACAAATTCTCACACCTCTTCCATGTACAGAACCACCGCCAATATCCCAAGGAAAGGTTAAGTGCATGTGAACAAGCAAGATCCAGGGGACAGTGTTACGAGAGTCAATACAGGTGCTTCCTAGCAAAACAAAGTCCCATTTGCAGTGCTTACTCTTACAAGGACATGCATGAGTGATAATATTTCAAAATTATGTCACCGAGTTCTGCAAGGACAAAAGAGAAATCGAAGTATTTTTATCCTTATTGCCCAGACATTCCTTTATTTCATCATAAATTCCATCTTTGATTATGTGACTTTTTGCTTAAGGAAAATGCAGGTGCAAGACATGAGTCATTCTTGGCATAAGAGAGAAACATGTAGAAATATGATCACACAGAGCATATTCACCCATAGGGATGCATGTTTGAGGGTGTAAGAGTCTGAAGTTCCATCTCTCTGCAATTTTCACTGGACTCACGTTTTAAGTATTCTAGTTCACATTAATGTACCTACTAAGAATGACTTTGTAGTAATCATACACGAACACATGTACACAAAATAATCTGTTCTTGATTTCACCAAAAACATTGTTGTAGAAGCTTCAAGGATAAGAGCCTAATGCAGTTCAACTGGTATGTTGCAGCATGTTGGTATGCGAGAGGATCTTAGGTGCCTCAAAAATTGTTAAAGATTAATTAAATTGGCTAGGAAAGATGTTTAAAGCACAGTATGTATATCCATCTCTTTTTTTACTTTATTAATCAAAATAAACCAAGTGTGCACCCTAAGTTTAACTATAGACTCAAGCATTCCTGAGATAAAAAAGGTTAAAAAACACTGGCCTAATGGTTCATTATTATGTTATGAAAGATCCTCCTCAGGTGGAATAAAACAATGTCAGTGGGATACTGTGACTCATTTACAGCTATGAAAAAAACGTTAAATTTTATTGGTTAAAAATGATGAATTATGATGTAGCCTGAATAAAACAGTTGCAAATTACAATACCAAAAAGTAAATGTGAATCAGCCTCAAGAACACGTTCTACTGGTAGTTTTGATGAAACTGTGAACTCGAATATAACTTTTCTCTCTTTAGCTTCTTCTTTTTTTTTTTTTTTCCCTTGGCCAGGGCTGGGTTTGAACCCGCTGCCTCCGGCATATGGGGCCGGCGCTCTACTCCTTTGAGCCACAGACACCACCCTCTCTTTAGCTTCTAAAAAAGATTAGCTTTTATCAATGTTTGACAATCAACATCTATTGCCATTCAATGGAGGTGACCACCAGTATCTCTACGTTGATTTCAATAACCTTCATTAGTCATTAAGAATGTACTACTGTCTTCCCATAAAATTCTAGGGTCCAAAACTTCTGTCGTTTTTTTTCCTCTGATTTGATAGAACCCACCATCTATTTTTATATATATTTTTTAATTTTTTGCAGTTTTTGGCTGGGGCTGGGTTTGAACCCACCACCTCTGGCATATGGGGCCGGTGCCCTACACCTTTGAGCCACAGGTACTGCCCCCCACCATACACTCTTTAAGACGTCTGTGCTGAATGCTTTAGGCATGAAGATTAACACCACAGTTGTACAATATTCACTGCTCATTGCCATCCTGTGTAAATCAGGCAATATTAATCTCAAAGGAAAAAGGCACGATGACTCACATCTGTAATCCCAGCATGCTGGGAGACCAAGTTAGGAGAATTGCTAGAATCAAAAGATTTAATCCAGCCTGGGGAACATAGTGAGACACACTCTCTCAAAAACATATTAACAAAAACCAGATAGATCAAATATGGTATACCTGAAGTCCCAGCTCTCTGGAAGGTAGAGAGAACAGGAGTTGGAGCCTGGGAATTATGGGGGGCAGTGGGCTATGATCACACCAGTGCACTTCACCCTGCATTAGAGACTCCATAAAAACAGAAACAGAAATTAATCTTCAAAGGCAGTGTCCCTTTCCAGAAAATGCCATAGAAATGATTGATTAAGATCCAGCATTCTATTAATTCTTTCCCAGAGACCACAGTGAAATCTTGGTAAAGCTGGCATATGAAGACATGCCAAAGTTCATAAAAAGTAGAGTAGCCTTATGAAAGGCCCTCAAATAATGAAACATTATATAACCTAAATATCACCGGGTACAGTGGCTCACACCTGTAATTCTGGCAATGTGGGAGCCTGAGGCAGGATTGCTTGAGCTCAGGAATTTGCGACTTGTCTGAGTGAGAGTTAGACCCAGACTCAATAAAAAATCTAGCTAGATGCTATAGTGAGCACCCATAATCCCAGAGACTTAGGAGACTGAGGTAGCAGGATAACCACAGCCCAAGTTTCAGGTTGTAGCCAGCTATGATCACGTCAGTGTACTCTGCTCAGGGAATAGGGTGAGACTCTGTAGCAACAACAACAAAAAAGGTAACTAAATATGACTGACCATGTCCATATGTCCTTCCAAGTTTGATATGTACTGTGTCATAAGGGTCAATGTACTTTGATTTAGGTAACTCTCCACCATGTAAATCAGACATTTAAATACTGGAGAACTAGAGTGTGATTTATTCCTTTTTTTTTTTTTATTTGAGACAGAATCTCACTGTGTCGCCCTTGCAGAATGCTGTGCCATCACAGCTTACAGCAACCTCAGACTCTTGGGCTTAAGCCATTCTCTTGCCTCAGCCTCCCAAGTAGCTAGAACTACAGGCACCTGCCACAATGCCCGGTTATTTTTTGGTTGTAGTTGTCATTATTGTTTAGCAGGCCTGGGCTGGGTTTGAACCCGCCAGCCATGGTGCATGTGGCCAGCGCCGTAACCACTGTGCTATGGGCACTGAGCCAGACTGATTTATTTCTTGTGCAAACTCTCTGATACTCCACAGTAATGGTCTTTAGTATTAGTCACATGACAAACATTTCATTTGGGTGGTTTCATGGAACATATACTTTTAGATGTGTAGTGAGTGAGTGGTCAGGCCTGGACAAAGCCATAGCCACATACACTGCATTTGATTTCTCTTTAGTATGGACTCCGTGATGCTGATTGATGATGGAACTCATGATGAGAAGTTGTCACCCTCAGTGAGTCTGCAGAGTCTCTTACAAATGAATTCTCTGATGCTGTGCAAGGCATGAGATGTGACTAAGACTAACGACCTTACCACACTCATTACATTTGTAAAGAGTTCTCTCCTGTGTGGAATCTTTAATGACTTCTAAGGTATAATTTTAAACTGAAGACCTTGCCATAATCATTATACTCGTAAGGTTTCTCTCCAGAATGAATTCAAGATGAATGACTTTTATTTTTCTTTTTTTGAGACAGAGTCTCACTCAGTCACCCCGGGTAGAGTACCGTGCCATAATACCTCACAACCTCAAACTCTTGGGCTCAGTTGATCCTCTTGCCTCAGCATCCCGGGTTGCTGGGACTACAGGCAACTGCTACAATGCCTGGCTATGTTTTTTAAGAGAGGGGTCTCATTGTTGTTTCAGGTTGGTTTCCAACTCCTGAGCTCAAGCAATCCGTCCTCCTTGGCCTCCCAAAGTGCTGGGATTACAGGCATGAGCCACTGAGCCTGACCTGAGATGAACTCTTAAGGATACTTTGTGCCTAAAAACCTTACTGCAATCATCACATTTGTAGGGTTTATTTGCATTATGGATAACTGGATGTATATGAAGTTTCGAATGCAACATAACATTTTTCCCACAGTCATTGCATTTGTAAGGCTTCTCTCCTGTATGAATGCTCTGATGTTGTATAAGGTATCTTTTGCGAGTAAAAACTTTCCCACACTCATTGCATTTGTAAGGTTTCTCACCAGTATGTGTTTTCTGATGAACTGCAAGGGATATCTTCTGACTGAAGGCCTTGTCACATTCATTACACTTGTAAGGTTTCTCTCCAGTGTGTGTTTTCTGATGAACTGTAAGGGATATCTTCTGCCTGAAGGCCTTGTCACATTCATTACATTTGTAAGGTTTCTCTCCAGTATGAATTTTGTGATGAGTTATAAGAGTAGATTGTTGACAGAAGACCTTGCCACACTCATTACATTTGTACGGTTTCTGTCCAGTATGAATTCGCTGATGACGTGTAAGGGATGTCTTTTCTCTGAAGGCCTTGTCACATTCATTACATTCGTATGGTTTCTCTCCAGTATGAATTCGTTGATGACATGTAAGGGATGTCTTTTCTCTGAAGGCCTTGCTGCACTCACTGCATTGGTAAGGTTTCTCTCCAGAATGTATTTTTTGATGACCAGTAAGGAATATCTTCTGTCTGAAGGCCTTGCCACATTCATTACACTTGTAAGGTTTCTCTCCCAAATGGATTGTGTGATGAGTTTTAAGGTTTGATTTGTGACGGAAGACTTTGCCACACTCATTGCATTTGTAAGGCTTCTCTTCAGTATGTGTTTTCTGATGAACTGTCAGAGATATTTTATGACTAAAGACCTTGCCACATTCATTACACTTGTAAGGTTTCTCACCCAAATGGATTGCTTGATGAGTTTTAAGGTTTGATTTGTGACGGAAGACTTTGCCACACTCATTGCATTTGTAAGGCTTCTCTCCAGTGTGTGTTTTTTGATGAATTGTAAGGGATGTCTTCTCACTGAAGGCCTTGTCACATTCATTACACTTGTAAGGTTTCTCTCCAGTGTGAATTCTCTGATGCCTTGCTAAGTGTGCATTTCGCCTAAAAACCTTGCCACACATCTCACATTTGTAAGGTTTATTGCCATTATGGATAGCCTGATGTCCATAAAGCCTTGAAGGCAGACGAAATGCTCTCCCACAGTCTTTACATTTGTAAGGTTTCTCTCCAGTATGGATTCGCCAATGATGCACAAACTCTGAATTTTTCCTAAAGGTCTTGCCACACTCTTTACATTGCACAGGTTTCTTTCCAGGATGAACTACCCCATGGTTTGGAGGGCTTGAAGGCACACTCAAGACACTCTCATTATATGTGTAAAGTTCTTCCCTAATTTGTGCATTCAGTTCTTGTGTGACTATTGGAGAACTGACAAAATCGTTAAATACATGGGTTTTGAGCTTAGAAGGAGTGTTTTCAAGTGTTGAACATGAGGTAATATGGTTGAGAGAGTTTTCAATTTCATTGCATTCATCAATTTTCCCTTCATCTTGAAATAGTTGTTCAGGAAGATGAGAGTGAAAGCTTAATCCAAGTTGATTTTTAATAGATTTGTATCTTGCTTCCACTTCTAGTACACAGCTCCTCCCTAGAAAGCAAGAAAGAGTGGAACTTGAACACATGGATCTGTCATTCCATGACTCTAAGAATAAACTCCACCCCACTTGATTGGGACATGGGTATGAACATCAGTGTATTTTTTATGCCACACTGACAATGCTGAAAACATAAAGAGGCAAAGTGATGCACTGGACTAGCTGAGGTCCTGAAGCAGCCAGAAGGATTACCGGTGAGTTTCAGAGAGATTATGAACAGAGAGATACAACAGAAGCCGAAAGCTTCTGAAAAAAGCAGGGATGAGCTTCTTAGGAAAATCAGACTAATCAGGGAAACTGCTTCCACATTAGCAATAGTAAATGAAAACATCCAAGAAAGAGAGTCTGTCACATTAAGATGCTCAGCAGGGGAACTTGAGAATGTATTTAATTTCATCTGTAGACTTGAGATCAAGTGGTCAGGACAGCAGAATTATTCTTCCACAGAAAATGAAATGAAGCCAGCATTAGAAACCCACAAATTAGAAGGCCAGGGGAGAACCAGAGAGCTGGTGCTATCACAGCAGGCTCTTGGCCTGCCTCAAAGCTCGGACCCAGCAGCATCATATACCCAGTATGCTGATACAAAACCAGGACATCCCAACTAGTTATTTTTCACTTATGGAAACTAATATATCAGCCCAAGGTCAACAGTCAGCTGGACTGAGGAGAGGCTGCCCCCGAGATGCTATTCAAGCCCCTCCAAGTAGAGATTCACATAACGTGGAGATAAGGAAGCTGATCTTCCATGGACCTTGGCCTAATTTCGTACTTGTTTTGTGCTTTTCCTTAAAGAGGCTCCACAATTGTATACATTTGAGACTCCATATATAGGCCCACCCCTGGAACTCCACATACTCCTCACACTGAGGCTGGTTTCCAATTATCATCAGACTTGCTGGTAGATCTTCTTTAATAGAGAAAGATTTCTCTGAACTATGGGCCTATAAATACAAAGAGGGTGTCATATTTCAGGATAAAAGAGTGAGCCTATCTCTTTGGGGGTGTGATCTGGCCCATATCCCTGGTGTTTGATTTCATGATCCCTGGCTGCATCTGGTTCCCCTTCTACAATTCATGATTCCTTAAATTCCTTATAGTTGGAACATTTTTGTATACAGTCATCAAGCTGGCTTTCTTCTCCATTTCTTCAAAGATGCATTAAAATCCCTTCAATTTAATCCTCTTTTGCTGGAGTGAAACTAAGAATCCCCAGGCTAAAGGGGAAAAAAAAATGTGGTATCTGCCCATAGAAAGAGTATGATCTATACATCTTGCTCTTTGGGAGTGGAATGTCCCGGGGGAAAAGACTTAGCTTTTTCTGCTTTGTTCTAAATGTAAACGTTCACATGTACCATAACTGCTTTCTGAGAACTCAATAAATATTCATTGACACTGGGGGAAAAAATAAAACATCCAGGAAAGACAAGACACATCACCATAACAGGAGTGAGTGCTCCTAGATCCTGTCCAATATGCTGATGAGTAAAGGTCTCCCATGGCATAATTTGATGGCAAAAAGTGTGCTGGTTTTGTCAATGCCCAAACTTAAAGTAAAAATTACAAGGCCTACCGACAGACAGGGAAGTATGCCCGAATAAAAGGAATCAAATAAATGTCATGAAACAAAACCAAAAGGAATGCGGTATTCAGAATAACTTGACAAATATTTAAAGATCTCTCCTAATATGCTTGATGAACTTAAGATGAGAGAGATACAGAACTAACTGAATGACGGAGCATATCAAATAGAAGAGAAACTGCTGAACAAAATAAATTCTAGAATTACAATAGAACTAATGCAGTGAAGATGCATTAGCGGAGCTAAGTTGGACAGAGGAAAGGATAAGCATGTTCAAAGACAGATTGTTCAAAATTATCACTTCCAAAGAGGAAAAGAAACAATAAATAAAGAAAAACACTATAATTACTCACACTTTTTATGAAAGATAGATCATAACTATAGCCAGGATGAAGGAGAGAAGTAGAGGGGGATGTGAGGGGTCGGGGGATGTTGGATAGAAGGAGGGTAAATGATGGGACTACACCTATACAGCATATTGCAGGGGTATAAGTCAAATATACCAAGGGTAGAGCATAAACGTCTTAACATAATAATTAAGTAAATGAGGTGAAAGCTATATTAATTAGTTTGATGTAAGCATTCCAAATTGTAT
>NW_003852607.1:1199714-1202376 GCF_000181295.1 Otolemur garnettii | reverse complement strand
TACCAAGGGTAGAGCATAAACGTCTTAACATAATAATTAAGTAAATGAGGTGAAAGCTATATTAATTAGTTTGATGTAAGCATTCCAAATTGTATAAAAAAATCAACACACTGTACCCCACAAATACATAAATGTATTCATGATCTATGTGTACATGACTTAATAAAAGGAATAACAAAAAGAGAAAAACAAACAAGCCCCTATAGACTTTGGGGATACCATCCTATGGAACAACATACAATCTATAGGATTTTCATAAAGAGACACAGGACTGGAAATCACATCTGGAGAAATAATGTCTAAAATGTTCCCAAATTTGAGGAAAGAACTGGATATACAAATTCTAGAATCTTCACTGTTTTAACCTGAAGTATGCAAGGACACTCACAAAGAGATATATTATAAACACATCATCAGAAATGAGAGACAAAGGAATAATCATGAAAGTAACAAGAAGATAGAGACTTGTCGTACACAAGGAAGGTACATAAGACCATGTACATTTTTCAGTAGAAACCTTCCTGCTAGAAGGCAGTGGGCTGATACATTCAAAGTGCTTAAAGAATAAAAACTTATTAAGCCAGAATACAATATTTAGTGAAATCCTCCTCTAGAAATCTAAGAGAAATTTAAACTTTCCTAAACAAAGAGCTGAGAACACTCCTCAGTACTATAGATCGGGTGGGACAGAAATGCAAATGTGAGTCCTTCAGCGGTAAAGGAAAGGAGCCTACACAGTAACTCTAACCCTTAAGGAAATATTAACTTTACCATTCCAGTTTAATAAATGATCAAATATACAGATCTGCAGTATTATACTTTTCACGTCTAACTCAACATCAAATCCTTTCATAACGTTTGAAAGACAGAATTGTTAAATACTACATTTTAATATATATACACAAAGATATGAATGATAACACAAGATATACAGAAGGAACTTCTATCAGCAATAACCAAGTGAGAACAGGGTTGAAAAGGAGTGTTTTATGAGCATAACTGATGTTAACATTTAAAATAGAATGTTATAAATTTATGATATTGTATGGATCTGAGATGATAAGTGCAAAAAATCTTTGTAAAATACACATGAAAAACAAAAATATATTAAGTGAGAATTAAAGCACGTCATTACTAAAATAAAATGAAACACAAAAGAAGTTAGTAAGAGAGAGAAAAAAGGACAAATCTAGAGGATGTTGCATACAGATAATTGGGGGAAGATGGCAATAGTAAGGCCACCCTCTAATCAATATCCTTTACTTTTTTCTTTTTTTTTTAAGATGGTGTATCATTCTTGTTGCCCTAGGTAGAGTGTCATGGCTTCAGTAGGTCACAGCAACCTCAAACTCCTGGGCTCAAGCTATTTTCTTGTTTCAGCATCCCCAACTGGGACTACAGGCTCCTGCTACAGTAACACCCAGCTAGTTTTTCCATTTTTAGTAGAGCCATGGTCTTGCTCTTGCTCAGGCTGGTCTCTAACTCCTCAGCTCGAATAATTTACCCACCTCACTAACCTATATCTTTAAACAATTTAACTTTGCAATCAGAGGAAAATAGGATCCAAGTAAATTGAGTTCCGAAGAGACTCCCTTGAACTATCAGGACCATACACAGCCTAAAAATGAAAAGGATACAAAAAGACATTCCATGCAAATGATAACCGGCACAGAGCCGAGGTGACTGATCTCACAGCAGAGAGCTTAGATGTTTACACAAAATTGTTATAAGAGACCAAGATTATTAGACCATGATGAAAGGATCAATTCAGCAGAAATATAACCATTATAAATATATAGGAACCAAACATCAGAGCTCCTTAGAATGGACAATTAGTAAAATTCGAGGAGAAACAGACACATCCAGAACATAGTGGTAGACTTCAGTAACAGATTTTCAAACTATATAGAAGTAGAAGTAAACAAAAGACTCAACAGCCCTCTGTAGACCACCAGGGCAAAACAGACTACAGAGAACATACTACTTAACAACAGCAGAATTAAAGTTCATTTTGAAATGTCCACAGAACAAGCTTTTTTTAACAATTGAAAAAGATTGAGATAATTATGATTAATCAATCTCATCATAATGGAAGAAAACTAGACACTTATAGAAACAAAATAAGAACATTAACAAATGAATCAACACATTTATACAGAGTGCCCATAAAGTTCATGTGCAATTTACAATATAAAACTGTTTTAAATTCCACCTGAACTTTATGAACACCCTGCATTAAGAAAACCAATTTTATAAATAAACTACAAGGGGAATAAAAAGACATGTTGATTTAAAAAAAAAACATGAAAAACATAATATATCAAAATTTACAAAATACAGCAAAAAAAAAATTGATACCAAAGATATCGATAACTCAGCATACATTAAAAGTAATCAACACTTGGCTCGGCGTCTATAGCTCAGTGGCTAAGGCACCAGCCACATACACTGGAGCTGGTGGGTTTGAATCCAGCCTGGGCTTGATAAACAACAATGATAACCCTAACCAAAAAGTAGCAGGGCACTGTGGCAGGAGCCTGTAGTCCCAGCTACTCGGGAGGCTGAGGCAAAAGAATTGCTTAAGCCCAAGATCTTGAGGTTGCTGTGAGCTGTGGCACCAAGGCACTCTACGCAGGGCAACATAGTGAGACTCTGTCTCAAA
>NW_003852607.1:1193438-1198451 GCF_000181295.1 Otolemur garnettii | reverse complement strand
ATAAATAAAATAAATTAACATAAATACTTCTTAAGATCTTCCTAAAATTAACAAGGGACTGAATACTTCCAAAGGCAACCAATGAGACATGTGTAACCTGGATAGCAAACACAGATAAAGTCCCTATAAGAAAACTATAGAGCAGTGATACTGATCAATCAAATACAAAAATCCTGAATAAATTACTCCAAGACAAATTTTCAGCAACACACTGAAAATAATCACATGTCATAACCAAGTGAGATTGATTCCTAGAATGTATCAGGTGGCTTGGGACTATAATCCCAGCACTCTGGAAGGCCAAGGCAAGTGGACCACTTAAGCTAAGGAGTTTGAGACCAACCTGAGTAGGAGTAAGAACCCATCCCTACTAAAAATATAAACTTAGCTAGTGTTGTGGAAGATGAGTGTAGTCCCAGCTACTTGGGAGGCTGAGGCAAGAAGACTGCTTGTGCCCATGAGTTTGAGGTTGTTGTAAGGTAGGCTGATACCATTGCACTCTAGCCAGGGTGACAGAGTGAGACGTTGACTCAAAAAAGAACAAATTAAATTACCACATAAAAGCTTTTACACAGCCCCTAGAGGTTTTAAAGAAACTCTTGCTGACTACAACTTCTGTAGTAAACGATGAAATCTTCTATAATATATAAATCAGTAGATACTTGTTCATACAGCAGCTCCATATACAATAGTCCATGGCCAGGTAATCCAGGTAGGACAGTCCAAATAGAAAAGAAAGACAAAGAAAAGCACACACTGGTCAGGCGCAGTGGCTCATGCCTGTAATCCTAGCACTTGAGAGGCTGAAGCCAATGGACTGCCTGAGCTTTCAGGTTCAAGACCAGCCTGAGCCAGAGCAAGACCCTGCCTCTAAAAATAGCTGGGTGTGGTGGTGGGCACCTATAGTCGGGAGGTGGAAGCAAGAGAATCACTTGAGCCCAAGAGTTTGAGGTTGCTGTGAGCTATGATGCCACAGCACTCTACCAAGGGCGATAAAATGAAACTCTGACTTAAAAAAAAAAAAAGCATATACAAGAGTAAAACAGATGATTCAGCACATAAAAACCAGGTTAATGTATAATTATGTGAAAGTGTACAGATGAGAGTAGCAGTAGCTAGAACAAATGACAGTGGACTAGAAACCACACCCATCATTCTAGTGAGCTTCGTTCCCAACACAGGACCCTTCTGTCCCCTGACTTTTCCTTCTGCTGAGTAATAATCTCAGAAGAGCCAATCTCATCCCATGTTACACACAGCAGCAATGTGTAGATAAAGCAGAACTAAACAATGGCTGAGGGACCTTGTGAAATAAGAAGAAACACATACACTGGTCCCCTCCCAGGTTCTTCACACAGAGTCCTAACACCATGAAATTTCCTGCATGACAGGAATGTGGTATGTGCCAATGAGGCCACCTTTCTGATGTCCTGCATCAGGGCTGGTCACCAGAAAGATGAAGCTTTGATTAGAAGCCTGAACCTTTCAGCCAAAACCAACATCCTCCAGGACAGGGACTGGGCTGGAGGCTGAGTTAACATCAATCATGCCCATGTGATGACACCTTCATAAAAAGGCCTGCACTGTGGGGTGAGGAAAAATTCCAAATGCTGAAGACATGGATGTGTGTGGATGGTGGGGCACCCAGTGAAGCTTCAATGAGCCTTGCCCTGTGAGCCTCTTCATGTGGCTGTTCCTATGTATCCTCTCAAATGTCCCTTATAATAAAGTGCAGAGACAGAAAGTCCTCTCAACTGTCCCTCATAATAAACACAGAGACAGAAAGTGTGTCACTGAGGGCTCTGAGACAGCTAGCAAATAATCACACCTGACCAGGCCTCAAGCCACCTCCAACTTACAGCTGATTGGTCACACGGAAAGGTAACAAATGAAAGGAGTATGAGGTGGGGAACAGTCTTGGGGACTCAGCCCTCACCCTGTGGGACCTGACTCTAATTCCAGGTAGACAGGGTCAGAAATTAAGTACAGGAAACCCTATGATGGCCACCAAAAATTGGCTGTTAGTGGGGAGGGACACGATACATTTTGCTGACCAGAAGAGAGACATTCTGTGTTGAGTGGCAGGGAAGAAGAGAAAAAGCACTTTGGTTTCTCTTATCTCAAACAGATCTGAACAGGCAGAGAGGGCTGTAGACAGCGTTGTGCTATTTCCCAGGCCCATGTGCAAAGAAAGAGCAGCCAATGTTTTCCCACATCCTGATCAGGTCTTCCAAAGTACAGGAAATGGGGTGACACCTGAAAAGGTCAAGGTGTCAGGTCTACAGTGGCCTCAGCTCTGACCTCTGTGGACAGAGAACTGAGCACCAGATGGAATGAAATACAGAAGGACACAGCACAGGGGAAAGAGATCCCTTGAAATGGCCCCTTGAAATGTATCACACTCAGTCAGAAGTCTTGTCTAGTAAAAGACTACACAGTGGTCTTTCCTAATAAAATAAAAAATTTCCCTTGATCTGAGCTGCTACACAATTAGAGGGTGAAAAAATAAACTATTGCATGTCTAAAGAACAGAGTGGTAAGTAGAGACAAAGATCTGTGCTTAGAGCTCAAAAGATTTAACCTTTTGTTCAGCCACAGAACTCCCTCTGGCAGACTTTCCCACACACTGTGTAATAGTGTGGCTTCCACTGTGCCCACCTGAGCTCTTACCTGAGTGCACACCTTTGATCCATTTCTCCTTATCTGAAATTCTTGGTGTTTTCACTTCAGTCACCACAGTCCAGGGCTCTGTTCCTTTCTCCAAAGTGGAGAAAATCGTCAGGTTAGGAAGCAAGAGTCCTGCTTATAAAAACAAGGAATTAAGAAGTGCTGTGGCTTTCCCCAAATCCAAGCCCTATGGTTAGGAAAGACAGAAGACATCACAAAAGGATAAAGAAAAAAATTTCACAAATTCATCCACAGATGGCCGCCTTCTGACTGTGTATGAAACTGTGCTATGCAAACATCTAGCTCTCTGTCAATAACTATTGAATCAAAAAGATCAGGGGAGAAAACAGGAAACTAGAGTTTTAAAAGTGTGCCATACGGGTTCTTTGTATATGTAAGCTGTAGTCCCACAAAATGTGACATGAAGGGGGCAAAACAGGTGAAGAAAGGAGGCCGTGAAAGTCCAGAAAGCATATGGAGCTCTCACTTTTAAGTCAATTAAGACCTTAATCTCATTAAGTGCTGTGGCTCAGGCCTATAAACCTAGCACTCTGAGATGCTGAGGCAGGTGGATAGCCCGAGCTCAGGAGTTCAAGACCAGCCCGAACAAGAGCGAGACCCCATCTCTACCAATAGCTGGGCATTGTGGTGGGTGCCCGTAGTTCCAGCTACTTGGGAGGCTGAGGCAAGAGAATCACTTGAGCCGAAGGAGTTTGAGGTTGTTGTGAGCTGTATTGCCACAACACTCTACTGGGGGCGACAAAGTGAGTCTCAGAAAAAAAAAAAAAAATACAAAAATACCTTAACCTTAGTGACACTACTCGAGGCTCCCACAAGGCACAGAAGGGAAAATGCAGACACACAGGGCAGAGCCCGACTGTGAGAGCCACGTTATCCTCACCCAGGGAGACCAGGTTCCTGTAGTTCTCCAACATCACGGCCCTGTACAAAGCCCTCTGAGCAGGGTCCAGGCACTGCCATTCCTCCTGAGAGAACTCTATGGCCACATCCCTGAATGTCAAGCATCCCTAAAATGGAAAACATATTTTACCAACTAGAGATGGGGAGAAATCCTCTCTTCACACAAAACGAGAAAATTGTTGGAAGAACTGATTCAACTGGAGTATTCTGAAAGATCGACATTAATATACTTCTGAGTTTGTTATGTGTTTGACATGTATTATGCTTTTTCATAAGGATTTATAATATTCTCTAAATTAATGTGGATCTCATTTTTGTGGACAGTACAAGAAAAATAAGAAATTAGCACAGGCTTGTATCTTTTCTTCATAGAGGTATAAGATATGTTTCACACATCACATATTATTCTGTGTCTCCCTGACTTGGAAAATGTGTGCTGTTTTCCTGACAAGTATGGGCATAGCAGGTCTTACAAAGATCAGAATCTAGAAACTGTGATAATGACAGTAACAGTCATTAAGAAGCTTTGGGACACTTCCCACCTGTTGGACATTACAATAAGTCAGGGGTGTCTGTGATTTTGTGAGGTCTGTTCTTGCTTATCTGTGGTGTCCGGTATCATAAAAAGTAGGCAAAGACCTTTTTCTTAGAGAACCAGCTTTCCTAAGTATCTGTAGATTTACTGTGTGGGAAGGATAACTTCCTTTTTCAGTGTGTGGAAGAAAAGAAAAAAGGATAGACACCCTTGGTGAAGAACAATATTAAGGCCATCAAATTATAACATTATTATTATTTTTTTTTCCTTGAGACAGAGTCTTACTCTGTCACCTTCAGTAGAGTGCCCTGGCATCACAGCTCACAGCAACCTCCAACTCTTGGGCTTAGGTGATTCTCTTGCCTCAGCCTCCAGAGTAGCTGGGACTACATGCGCCCACCACAATGCTCAGCTAAAGGCCATGAAATTATTAAAGATAAAATTGTAATGGTTAAAAAACATAACATTTATGTAAAATGATGATGTGCCTTTGCTGACCCAGGCCCATGTTCAAACACGTCACTTGTACATACTCACACATATATCCATCTATTTATACACTTACACATATCCGCTGAAATAATAGGATATGTCTGTGCAAAGATAGCCACTGAGCCAGGGGATAATAACTCCTACAGGAAGACAAAGCAAAGAGCTTCTGACCATTTCTTCTGAACCCATACCCTTCTTATTGAAGCTCACTCCCACTCTGCAGCAGGGGGAGCTAGGCTGGACTGAACTCCCCTCCAGGGCACAGACTCTAATGAAAACCCAAGCAGAACACAACCCTGTCCCCCTCAGTGAAGCCCAGGCTGATCCTAGGCCTCACAAATGTAGGACACCATGCCTTAGTTTTCAGTGCATAGAAAAGACTATGACCCCAGTGTCCA
>NW_003852607.1:1182070-1193181 GCF_000181295.1 Otolemur garnettii | reverse complement strand
CAAAAAAAAAAAAAAAAAAAGAAATCCACTGAATCTTTGGATACTGCTGAACCTTATGTACTATAAAGTCAAAGAAACAGAAATATAATATTCAAAGAACCAATCATATGACTTGCTTTAAGTAACATCAACATACTAGGACATATATTATCTGTAAATATATGATCTGAAACTTGTATTATACATTATCAGAATGAAATACTGACTGAAGAACTTTCTGTGCCCAGGCTTGTCACTCATACTGGCAAACTAAGCATGTTGGTAGGTCAAGATGGGAGGGTTGTTTAATGTCAGAAGGTCAACCCCATCCTGGGAACATCACAAGACCCCCTCTCTATACACAGAAAAAACAAGTAGCCAGGCGTGGGGATGTGCAACTGCACTCTCAGCTATGTGAGTGGCTGGGGCGGGAAATGACTTGAGCACAGGAATTGGAAGGTAGAGTGAGTGAGATGAGACCACCATACCCTTGTCTGGGTAACAGAGATCCTGACTGTGAGAGGGAAAAAGGAAAAAAAGAATTTCTACAGGAACATCCCAGTCCCTGTGGAAAGGAAACACTGACAATGATTGAACTAATCTCCTGCTCTCAGACATTTATGTTGATTCCATGTTTTAAAATAGATTATGCAATAAAACACTCTGTATCACTGATGTGTATCTATCCATACTATTTCTGGTCATAAATACTTTGGTATTAGTAACACAATTATTCAACTTTTAGCTTGAAATGAAAATCAGGCAGAAAAGATTTCCCCTAAGAAGACACCCTACAGGCGGCGCCTGTGGCTCAAAAGGGTAGGGCACCGCCCCCATATGCCGGAGGTGGCGGGTTCAAACCTAGCCCTGGCCCAAAAAAACCCCAAAAAACATTAGGCTCGGCGCCTGTAGCTCAAGTGGGTAAGGTGCCAGCCACGTACACCCAAGGTTGGGGGTTTGAATCCAGCCCAGGTCCACCAAACAACGATGGCTGCAACCAAAAAATAGCTGGGCATTGTGGCGGGCGCCTGTGGTCCCAGCTACTCGGGAGGCTGAGACAGGAGACTTGCTTGAGCCCAGGAGTTGGAGGTTGCTGTGAGCTGTGATGCCACGGCACTCTACCCAGGGGGACAGCTTGAGGTTCCTGTCTAAAAAAAAAAAAAAAAGACACCCTTTCCAGAATGGACCATGTTACCCCACGACTGCCACATGCAGCTGGTCTAATCCTTCTCTACAGAGTCCTGGCAGTACACCCAGATGTGGCCCCTGAACAGTCCCTGCTGCCCTATAGCACTGACACCACAAGGCCACACCCCATCTCTAACCTAGGGCTGGGGGTGAAGGCTTTCCTGGGTCTGTGCCCAATGGAACCTTGTCCCAAGGTCATGTCACTAGGTCACAGTGACATGGCATCAAAGTGAAAATAACAAGAACTGAAAGAAGGCATGGGGGAGTAGGAACAAACATGTCACTCAGAACAGCTCGGTATCAGAGGAGATTAGCAACTCCAATGCCAGCATTTGAGAAAGAAAAAAGACACACAACAATCCACTGAGAATATCATTGTACCTGAGTAAGAGCCATTCCAGACTCCTCTTCTTTCCTCTTCTTCACCAAACATGAATCTTCAAAAGTCAATCCTGATTGTAAAAAAATATGGTATTTAATGCTGAGAATCAACACATCCCATTCCTGTGCCAGGATGCCATGGAAAGGAAAGACTTGTCATGTAACAAGATGGTTCTCCCCTGTCCATAACATCAGGGTGATGTACAGACAAAACACTCACATAAGAAGATGAACTAGTGGTTCTCTATCCCCTTCCTCAGACCCCCCCACCCCACATACTGCACCAGTGGGGAGCAGGGCTACACTGAGCTTCCTCCAAGGCACAGCCCCAAACCTGAGGCAGAGCACAGCCCCTGACCCCTCTGTGATCACAGACTGACCTCAGCCCTCAGCAGTGGAGGACACAGAGCCTTGGTGCTCAGTGCTGATCACAACAGGACATATTTGGTTACTGGAACCATTACTGAGGGTGGGTCCCCTCCTGACAGTGTGAATGGGAAGGGGTCAGGAGAGATGTATTTGAAAAAAGCCTCCACACTCTAATGTGATGCCAGGCCTGAGCTCCACTCAGAGGGGCAAGGCCAGGACCCCTCCCACCTCCTGTCTCTGCTTTACCCTTGGAGACTTGTCACCAGCATTCTGACAGCGAATGGCAAGGGACCCAAAAGAAACACACAGGTCAGCCAATATGGTCCATACAGTGGGGGGGAGAATGAATGGGTGGCTGCTCTGTCAAACAAGGGGCAGGAGTCACAGAAGTCCCCTTTAAGAAGGTGGTATCTGGGCTTGGCGCCTGTGGCTCAAGCAGCTAAGGCACCAGCCACATATACCTAAGGTGGCGGGTTCAAATCCAGCCCGGGCCGCCAAACAACAATGATGGCTGCAACCAAAAAATGGCTGGGCGTTGTGGCGGGCGCCTGTAGTCCCAGCTACTTGGGAGGCTGAGGCAGGAGACTCGCTTGAGCCCAGGAGTTGGAGGTTGCTGTGAGCGTGATGCCATGGCACTCTACCCAGGGGGATAGCTTGAGGCCCCGTCTCAAAAAAAAAAAGAAGGTGGTATCTGATAAAAAAAAACCTGAGGGGAAGGAAGGGTACTCTTATTTGCAGCCAAGAGCCAGATGTCTAGAAAGAGACATCCAGTGTAACCATCCTCAGGTAGGAGCAACCTGGGGAAAAGAGAGGATCCTGTGGGTGAAGCAGAGGTAGTGATCAGGTCACGAGGCAATGAGGGCCGAGAGGTCCTGCCCCCAGGCTACACACTTATATCTATTGTGTCTCAAGAGAAGTGACAAAATAATGCATTTCCCCAAATGTTTTAAATAACCATGTGATTTTTTTTCTTTATTTCATACAAGAATGCACTTTAAGACCAGGTGAGGTGGCTCAGGCCTGTACTTCTACCATTCTGGAGTTTGATGGGGGAGGATTACTTGAGCTCAGGAGTTTGAAAACACTGTGCAAAAGAGTGAAACCCCATCTCTACTAAAAACAGAAAAATTAACTCGCTCTGGTGATTGGCACCTGTTGTCTGAGCTACTTGGAAGGGTGAGGCAAAAGCACTGGTTGGATCCAGGAGTTTGAGGCTGCTGTGAGCTATGATGTTATGGCACTCTACTCAGGGTAACAGAGTGAGACCCTGTCTCAAAATGAAAACGAAAAGCAAAACAAACAACAAAAAAATTTACTTAAGATATAATATCTTTCTTTTTCTTTTTGAGACAGGAGCCTCAAGCTGTCCCCCTGGGTAGAGTGCTGTGGCATCTCAGCTCACAGCAACCTCCAACTCCTGGGCTCAAGCGAGTCTTCTGCCTCTGCCTCCCAAGTAGCTGGGACCACAGGCGCCCACCACAACGCCCGGCTATTTTTTGGTTGCAGCCGTCGTTATCGTTTGGCGGGCCCGGGCTGGATTCGAACCCGCCACCTTGGGTGTACGTGGCTGGCGCCTTAGCCACCTGAGCCACAGGCGCCGAGCCAAGATATAATATCTTACATATTTTAAATTATGTGAAAAGAAGTTCCACTAAGTCCCAAGAAGTACAGGGTCATCCTACTCGAAGATGTGAAGACTGCAGGGGAACGTTTGAGAGTTGAGAAAGTATCTTTAGGACACACAAATGTGAAGACGCCTTTTAAATGGCCAGGCAGATATGTAAAGAGACAACAGAAAGGATCCTGGAATTGAGGGGAGAGGGCTGCTGGGGCAATGGAGCCATGTCAGAGGTGTTCAAACCATGAGATGAGAAGATAAGGAAGGGCAGTGGGTATGGACAGAGATGACAAGTAGTTCAAGGACTAAATCATGGGACACCCCCACAGTCAGAGAATACAGTTCTGGACACAACAGAGAGGAAACTGTTAAGAGATGAAGGTGACAAAATCCAAAGGAAAGCCATTTCCAAAGTTTAGAGATATGTTGTCAAAGCCAAGAAAGAAGAAAAGATCAGTTGTGCAAGAAGCTGCTCACAGGAAAAAAAGGATGAAGACAGGAAGTGAAAAATTGGATTAAGAAATGTTGAGGTGAGGCCAGGCATGGTGGCTCACGCCTATAAACCTACTGCTCTGGGAGGCCAAGGTGTGTGGATTGCCCTGAGCTCACAGGTTTGAGACCAGCCTGCGCAAGAGTGAGACCTCATCTCTAAAAATAGCTGGGCATTGTGGTGGGTGCCTATAGTCTCAGCTACTTGGGAGGCTGAGGCAAGAGAATCACTTGAGTATAAGAGCTGGAGTTTATTAGAGCTATGATGCCACAGCACTCTATCCAGGGTGACACAGTGAGGCACTGTATCAAAAAAAAAAAAAAAAGAAAGAAAGAAAGAAATGTTGAGGTCACTGTGACTGAAGAAGAAAGATCAGTGGATGATGGGAGCAAGCTTGACTGGAAGGGGTAAGTCAAGAATTGAAGGTGACTGGGTGTGGTGGGTGGCTCACGCCTATAATCCTAACACTCTGGGAGGCTGAGGCCAGTGGATTGCCCGAGCTTAAGGGTTAGAGACCAGCCTGAGCAAGAGACCACTTATCTACTGAAAATACAAAGAAAAAAAAAATTAAACAATTAGCAATGTGTGGTGGCAGGCTCCTGTAGTACCAGTTACTAGGGAGGCTGAGAAAGAGGATTGCTTTAGCCAAGAGTTTGAGGTTGCAGTGAGCTACTGTCACAGGCACTTTATGTAGGGTGACAGAGTCTCTGTCATAAATAAATAAAGAATTGAAGGTAATAATTAAAGACATATGACATAAAGAAGATTTTAGTGTTAAATGGAGCACAAAATAAGGGAAGTTAATATGGTGTATTTTGTTTGAAGGATAGAAGATTGGAAGGAAAATAAAAACTTTGTTGTGTGTAAGAGAGTGTCTTTTTTTTTTTTTTTTTAGACAGTCTCAGTATGTCGCCCTGGATACAGTGCCGGGGGTCACAGCTCTCAGCAACCTCAAACTCTTAGGCCTAAGCGATTCTCTTCCTCAGCTTCCCAAGCAGCTGGGACTACAGGAGCCTGCCACAATGCCCGGCTATTTTTTGGTTGCAGTTGTCACTGTTGTTCAGCATGCCTGGGCCGGGCTGGAACCCTCCAGCCTGGGTGTATGTGGCCAGCACCCTACTCACTGAGCTATGGGCGCCAACCTGACAGAGTGTGTCTTTGAGTTTTAACTGACAATATGACTGTAGAAGTACACTAACCAGGCTTGGCTCCCGGTAGCACAGTGGTTACGGTGCCAGCCACATACACCAAGGATGCTGGGTCTGAACCTGGCCTGGGCCAGCTAAACAATGACAACTGCAACAAAAAATAGCTGGGCGTTGTGGTGGGCGCCTGTAGTCCCAACTACTTGGGAGGCTGAGGCAAGAGAATCAATCGCTTAAGCCCAAGAGTTAGAGGTTGCTGTGAGCTGTGATGCGACAGCACTCTACTGAGGGTGACATAGTGAGACTGTCTCAAAAAAAGTACACTAACCAACAAAGTTTCCTAGAAGTAAAAATTGGGTGACAACGAGGAAGAATGCCACTGTCCCACGAGTGCGGGTTGGGCTGGCATATGGTGCAAAACTGCAGGGCCATGAGAGCCAGGAGCAGAGACAAACCATTCCCAGTCACAGGCCCTGAGATGGTGGGTGCCCCACAGGACCCCAATTTCTACACGAGCATAATTTATAAATTAACTTTTGCCCACCGAGCCCGGGCACCACACGGTCTTGACACATTTCAAACACACATTCCACCTCCCCCAACCCCTGTCTGCAGGATAGGAAAAGCGGCACTTGAACCCGGGACAGAAGGGAGGGGCCACCAGCTCAGGGCTTATGCTCCAGAGCGCCCGAGGCCTCCTCTTCCTTCTCTTCTCCTCTGTCAATAAAACCCCCTTTCCGCTGACTCGTGGGGGTCCGAGGATTCGTACTCGAAATCGCCAAGACGAAGAACCCAGCAGGGGGATACCAGTTACAGCAGAACCACCCTGGTTTGCTCTCCTAATCCGTACCGGAAGGAGAGGAGGCCTGAGATGTAAAGAAGGACTGATCCGCCCAGGGGTACGGTGAGCGGACCGGGAGTGGTGAGCGGACGGCTTAGAGCACCAGTGGGGCCTGCAGAGCCCCAGGACCCGGGAGAGGATGCAGCGCTGCTGCCCTCCAGAGAGGAATCGGGAGGACCTGGGGGCCAGGAAGGGCATGAACCCCTCTCGCGGGTGAGAACTTCAGGAGGTGCGGAGGGAGTGCAGGGGTCACTGAGGGGCTTTAGGGAGGGACAAGGTGAGAAAGGCGGTGTTTCCTCTGCTCTGTGGCAGAAAGATCGAGGACAGGACCTGCCTCAGGGCGACTCAGATCACAGGAAAGCGACCCCAGATTCTCACTGGAACGTGAATTTACTAGGTGCAGAAGGAGCTATGCAGGGATTTAAGGTCTCTACAGATCCGATCCTGGGTATAGAAGCCCAGGGGACAACAGAGAGAAAAGCTAAGCAGAAAGAGAGAAACTCACCAGCCCCAGGTCGCCTTCTTTTCACGCCAGCAGTTTCCGGGTCTGCAAGAATCTGCGCGCGCTAGAGGCCGGGGCGGGGCGGGGCGGAGCGGGGCGGAGCACGGTGTTGGGCGGGACACAGGCTAGGGGCGGCGCTTACACTTAGCTGGGCCTCGCCCCTTGGTGCCCAGTTTCTTGGGTTTATGGGACAAAACCTAACCAATGAGGCTGGAGCAACTCAAGAGTCAAGGAACTGTAATCTGGCAGGTAGCATCAACATCCGCTGATGATTAAATCCAGGAACGTTCCTGAAATTAAAATTAAGTTCTGCAATTACGTGAAACGCCCCAGGAATGTCTGTAAAGGAGAGGCAAACTACACCACTGTGAATTGCAAACCCGTTCCTGGGCTGAATGTGCAGTTTCAGGCTGATGCCCAGCAGAACACACTAGAAATCCTTTGCGTTTCTATTCCCCTCTACTGCCGGTTCACACGGAGGAGAGGACTTCAAACTGGAACTCCGTCTCTGAGACTTTCAGGGCAGTGGAGTGTTAAGTCCAGTGCAAGGTGATCACCTACGGTTGCTTTGAAAAAAGCTGTAACTCTCTCTCTCTTTTTTTTTTTTTTTTTAAAGACAGAATCATTATATAGCCCTCGGTAGAGTGCTGTGGCATCGCAGCTTACAGCAACCTCAAACTCTTGGGCTTAAGCCCTTTTGAATGTAGATGGGAATTACATATGTGCTCTTCACAGTAGTTATTCTCTTATACTCTTGAGATTATGTACCTTTAAGATAAACTTTGTTGGCTTCATAGGAGGCTCACATCAGTTATGTTTTAAATGTACCACAAATTTGAGTGAATGTATAAGTTCAGTATGATGATAATTAGAAAATACACTTATATTTAAAAATTGTTACATATGTATATAACATTTGTTATATGTATATACCTATTGTTGTATATATATATGTAAATGCATATTTTTTTTTTCTTGAGAGTCTTAATCTGTCATGCTGCATAGATTGCCTATGGTACAGCTACCTCAAACTCTTGAGCTCAAGAGCTCAAGAGATCCTCTTGGCTCAGACTTCCAAGTAACTGGGACAACAGACTAGCTTCATAACTCTATCTAGTTTTTTGGCTTTTTGTAAAGATAGTATCTTTATTTTTGGGGGGGACACAGTCTCACTTTGTCAGCCTCAGAAGAGTGCCATGCTGTCATAGCTCACAGTAACCTCAAACTACTGGGCTCAAGTGATTCTCTTGCCTCAGCCTCCCAAGTAGCTGGGACCTGCCACAATACCTGGCTATTTTTAGAGATGGGGTCTCACTCTTGCTCAGGCTGGTCTGGAACCCGTGAGCTCAGGCAATCCCAGAGTGCTCAGATTACAGGTGTAAGCCACCATGCCCAGCCTCAGTATCTCACTCTTGCTCAGGCTGGTCTTGAACTCCTGAGCTCAAGTAGCTCAAGCCTGATGTAATCCACAGTGGATTGAGCCACTGTGTCCAGTAAATTGTTATATATTTTATGTCTTGTCTTTTTCTTTCTTTTTTGAGACAGTTTTATTATGTTGCCCTCGGTAGACTGCTGTGACGTCACAGCTCACAGCAACCTCTGTCTCTCTTGGGCTTAAGTGATTCTCTTGCCTCAGCCTCCCAAGTAGCTGGGACTACAGGCACCCGCCACAATGCCCAGCTATTTTTTGGTTGTAGTTGTCATTGTTTGGTAGACCCTGGGCTGGGTTCGAACCCACTAGCTCTGGTGTATGTGGTTGGCACCCTAGCAGCTAAGCTACCGGCACCGAGCCACTTCTTTTTCTTTTTGTTTTTTGAGACAGAACCTCAAGCTGTCCCCCTGGGTAGAGTGCAGTAGCATCACAGCTCACAGCAACCTCCAACTCCTGGGCTCAAGCGATTCTTCTGCCTCCGCCTCCCAAGTAGCTGGGACTACAGGTGCCTACCTCAACGCCGGGCTATTTTTTGGTTGTAGCTGTGATTGTCCTTTGGCGGGCCCCGGCTGGATTCAAAACCACCAGCTCAGGTGTATGTGGCCACCACTTCTTTTTTTTTCTTTGGATCATTAGGGTTTATTAGAATGTGCCTTAATACAGGCGCTGGGGCTTGCCCATGGTGCTCTTAATGTATAAAGCCCGGACATTCTGCCAATTTTTCTGAAGCAAGGACACCAAGAAGTTAACAGCCAGGTGGATGTTATACACCAGCTCATCATCTGTCATCTTCACATGGCCAGACAAAGAACCTTCTTCATCTGGAACTTGATTGTGGACTTCACCTCATCAACTTTGGCTGCCATATTTTCATTGTGGGTCAGCAGGGAAGGAAATTTGCCAGCCTTATTTAGACCAGGGCCAAGGATTCGTGGGATCTGCTTGATAAGAGACTCTGAGGCCAAAAAGGCATCATACTTCTTGGCCAGCTTCTTGACCAGCTTCTTGTTTTTGTTCAGTTTCTTCAGCGCCTTGATGTCCATGTGGGGTATGTCCACGGCCTTGGCCTCGTCACAGTGCTGCTGGTCCCCCAGGACACACACTGAGAACTTAGGACGGGGAGTGGACTTAAGCCTGACGGTGCCAGAGAAGCGTTTGTCCTTCTGAGGATCATAGTTCTTCAAACTGATCTGCAGCTCCACCGTTTCCAAAAACTTCCGGCGCTTTCGCTGGTTTCTGTGCAGGACTTCTCGCACCGCCTCGTACAACGTGTCGCGGGAGACTTTGCTGCTCGTGGCTGCTCGCGCCGCGATAACCAGAAAAGAGCACCACTTCTTTTTCTAAGTAATTTTGGATGAAATAAAACTTAGTGCCAGTTTTCCCAGCATAACCCCGAAGACATCTTGCTTTCCTGAAAGACTGTCAAAAACAAATTAAGAATAATCAGCTGGACCAAATATGGTTTACTCTAATCCCAGCTATCTGGGAGGTAGAGAGAATAAGATAGCTGGAGGCTGTGAATTATGGGGAAGGGGGAAAGGGGCTATGATCACACCAGTGCACTTCACTTTGCATTACAGTCTCCATAAAAATAGTAACAGAAATTAATCTCCCAAGGTAGTGTCCATTCTTTCCAGAAAATGGCATAAAAATGATTCTCAGCGATCAATTGAGACCTATCATTCTACTGATTCTTTCCCAGACACCACAGTGCAATGCTGGCAAGGATGGTATATGAAGCCATGTCAAAATTAAGGGTGAGAGTCAGAAAAAGTAGCCTTTTCAAAGAACCTGAAATAATGAAACATTCTATAACCTAAATATTATCAACCATGGCCATATGTCCTTTCATGTTTGATATGTGCCATGTCATGCCAGTCAATGTATTTTGATTTATAGCTACTCTCCCCTCATAACATCAGACATTAAATATTGGAGAGAACTGGAGATTGATTTATTTCTTGTGTAAACTCTGATATTACACAGTAATGGTCCTTGAGTATTAGTCACATGACAAACATTTCATTTGGGTGTTTCAAGGAACATGTACTTTTTTTTTTTTTTCTGAGACATAGTCTATTTCACCCTCGGTAGAATGCTGTGGCATGGCAGCTCACAGCAACCTCAAACTCTTGGGCTTAAGTGATTCTCTTGCTTCAGCCTCCCGAGCAGCTGGGACTACAGGCGCCCACCATAGTGCCCGGCTATTTTGTTGTTGTTGTAGTCATCATTGTGGTTTGGCAGGACTGGGCTGGATTTGAACCCACCAGCCTCGGTGTTTGTGGCCAGCACTGTAACCACTGTGCTGCAGCACCAAACCAGGAACATGTACCTTTAGATGCGTAGTGAGGAGTGGTCAGGCCTGGATAAAGCCCCAGCCACATACACTGCATTTATTTGATTTCTCTTTGGTATGGACTCCATAATGCTGATTGATGATGAAACTTATCGTGAAGAGATGCCACCCTTAATGAGTCTACAGAGTTTCTCACAAATGAATTCTTTGATGTTGGCTCAGCACCTAAAGCTCAGTGGTTAGGGCGCTGGCCACATACACCAGGGATGGTAGGTTCCTACCCGGCCTGGGCCTGCTGAACAACGACAACTACAGTAAAAAAATAGCCATTGTGGCAGGCAGCTGTAGTCCCAGCTACTTGGCAGGCTGAGGCAAGAGAATTGCTTAAGCCCAAGAGTTTGAGGTTGCTATGAGCTGTGACACCACAGCACCCTATTGAGGATGACACAGTAAAATTCTGTCTCAAAAGAAAAAAAAAAAGAATTCTCTGATGAAGTGCAAGGCTGGAACCCTAGCCACTGAGCTACAGACGCCAAGCCTCTCTAGTGTGCTTTCTTATGATCTCTAAGGAATATTTTCCATCTGAAGGCCTTGCCACACTCATTACACTTGTAAAGTTTATCTCTCGTATGTGTTTTCTGATGAAATCTAAGTGATTTCCTCTCTCTGAAGGCCTTGTCACATTCATTACACTTGAAATGTTTCTCTCCAGTGTGTGTTTTCTTTTCCTTTCTTTTTTTTTTTTTTGAGACAGAGCCTTAAGCTGTCCCCCTGGGTAGAGTGCTGTGGCATCACAGCTCACAGCAACCTCAACTCCTGGGCTCAAGCGAGTCTCTTGCCTCAGCCTCCCAAGTAGCTGGGACTACAGGC
>NW_003852607.1:1180297-1181669 GCF_000181295.1 Otolemur garnettii | reverse complement strand
CTGAGATGAACTCTTAAGGATGATTTCCACCTAAACACCTTGCCACAATCATCACATTTGTAGTGTTTATCTGTATTGTGGATAACCTGATGTATATGAAGGCTCGAACACAACCTAAATTTCTTCCCACAGTCATTGCATTTATAAGGCTTCTCTCCTGTATGAATGCTCTGATGTTGTATAAGGTATCTTTTGCAAATAAAGACTTTGCCACACTCATTGCATTTATAAGGCTTCTCTCCTGTATGAATGCGCTGATGTTGTATAAGGTATGTTTTGTGAATAAACACTTTGCCACACTCATTGCATTTATAAGGTTTCTCTCCAGTATTTTCTGATGAAATGTAAAGGATTTCTTCTCCCTGAAGGCCTTGTCACATTCTTTACATTTGTAAGGTTTCTCTCCAGTATGAATTCTGAGATGAACTGTTAAGGATGCTTTCTGCCTGAAAATCTTGCCACAATCATCACATTTATAGGGATTATCTGCATGATGGATAACTTGATGTATATGAAAGCTTGAACACCACCTAAATGTTTGTCCACAGTCATTGCATTTGTAAGGCTTCTCTCCTGCATGAATGCTCTGATGCTGTATAAAGGTTCTTTTGTGAGTATAGACTTTGGCACACTCATTGCATTTGAAAGGTTTCTCTCCAGTATGTGTTTTCTGATGAACTGTAAGGGATGTCTTCTCCCTGAAGGCCTTGTCACATTCATTACACTTGAATGGTTTCTCTCCAGTATGTATTCCGAGATGAACCATTAAGTTTGATTTCTGCCTGAAAACCTTGCCACAATTATCACATTTGTAGGGTTTATATGCATTATGGATAACCTGATATATATAAAGGTTCGAACACAACCTAAATGTTTTCCCACAATCATTGCATTTGTAAGGCTTCTCTCCTGTATGAATGCACTGATGTTGTGTAAGGTATGTTTTGCGAATAAAGACTTTGCCACACTCGTTACATTTGTAAGGTTTCTCTCCAGTATGTGTTTTCTCATGAAATGTAAGGGATTTCTCACCCCTAAAGGCCTTGTCACATTCATTACACTTGTAAGGTTTCTCCCCAGTATGTGTTTTCTGATGAGTTGTAAGGGATATCTTATGTTTGAAGGTTCTGTCACATTCATTACATTTGAACGGTTTATCCCCAGTATGAATGCGCTGATGTCGTATAAGGTATGTTTTGTGAATAAAAGCTTTACCACATTCATTACACTTGTAAGGTTTTCCTCCCGTGTGTATTCTCTGGTGAATTGTAAGGAATTTCTTCTCCCTGAAGGCCTTGTCACATTTATTACACGTGTAAGGTTTCTCTCCAGTATGTGTTTTTTGATGAATTTTAACAAATATCTTGTGTTT
>NW_003852607.1:1168228-1180277 GCF_000181295.1 Otolemur garnettii | reverse complement strand
GGCCTTGCCACATTCATTACATGTGTAAGGTTTCTCTCCAGTGTGTGTTTTCTGATGACTTGTAAGGGATGACTTCTGTCTCAAGGCCTTGCCACATTCATTACACTTGTAAGGTTTCTCTCCAGTATGAATTCCACGATGACTTGTTAAGTGTAAATTTTGCCTGAAAACATTGCCACATATCTCACACTTGTAAGGTTTATTAGCAGTATGGATTCTCCAATGTTGTACAAAGTGTGATTTTTTTCCTAAAGGTCTTGCCACACTCTTTATATTTCACAGGTTTCTTTCCAGGATGAACTACCACATGGCTTGGAGGGCTTGAAGACATACTCAAGACACTCTCATTATATGTGTAAGGTTCTTCCCTAATTTGTGCATTCAGTTCTTGTGTGACTATTGGAGAACTGACAAAATCGTTAAATACATGGGTTTTGAGCTTAGAAGGAGTGTTTTCAAGTGTTGAACACGAGGTAATATGGTTGAGAGAGTTTTCAATTTCATTGCATTCATCAATTTTCCCTTCATCTTGAAATAGTTGTTCAGGAAGATGAGAGTGAAAGCTTAATCCAAGTTGATTTTTAATAGATTTGTATCTTGCTTCCACTTCTAGTACACAGCTCCTCCCTAGAAAGCAAGAAAGAGTGGAACTTGAACATATGGATCTGTCATTCCATGACTCTAAGAATAAACTCCACCCCACTTGATTGGGACATGGGTATGAACATCAGTGTATTTTTTATGCCACACTGACAATGCTGAAAACATAAAGAGGCAAAGTGATGCACTGGACTAGTTGAGGTCCTGAAGCAGCCAGAAGGATTACTGGTGAGTTTCAGAGAGATTATGAACAGAGAAATACAACAGAAGCCGGAAGCTTCTGAAAAAAGCAGGGATGAGCTTCTTAGGGAAAATCAGACATATTAGGTTAAGCCACTTACACATTAGCAAAAGTACATGAAAACAGCCAGGGAAGACAGATACATCACCGGAACAGAAGTTGAGTACTCCTAGATACTGTCCAATGTGCTGATGAGTAAAGGTCTCCCATGGCATAAATTGAAGGCAAAAAGAGTAAGGGCAAAAAAGTGTCCAAGCCTGAAGTAAAAATTACAATGCCTACAGAAAGACAGGGAAGTATGCCCAAATAAAAGGAATCAAATGAATTGTTATGAAACAAAAGCAAAAGGAACACAGCCTCCAAAATAACTTTACAAATAATTAAAGTAACTGTCCCAATATGTTTAATGAACTACAATACAAGATGAGAAAGATACAGAACTGACTGAATGGAGTAAATACTTGAAAGAGGAGCATATCAAACAGAAGAGACATTGCTGAACAAAAGAAATTCTAGAACTACAATACAACAATACTTAGCATCTACTAGTAAAGATGTACTGAGTAGTGGAGCTAAGTTAGACAGAGGAAAGGGTAAGCACGTTCAAAGACAGATTGTTCAAATTATCACTTCTAAAGAGGAAAAGAAGAAATAACAAAAAAAGCAAAGAGGGCCAGGCACCATGTTTTACGCCTGTAATCCTAGCACTCTGGCAGGCCAAGGTGGGTGGATTGCCTGAGCTTACAGATTTGAGACCAGCCTGAGCAAGTGTGAGACTCTATTTCTAAAAAATAGCCAGGCATTGTGGCAGGTGCCCATAGTCCCAGTTACTCAGGAGGCTGAGACAAAAGAATTGCTTGGGTCCAAGAGTTTGAGGTTGCTGTGAGCTATGATGCCATGGCACCCTACCGAGGGTGACAAAGTGAGACTCTGTCTCAAAAAAAAAGAGAGAGAAAGAAAAGAAACCCCTATAGACTTTGGGGATATTGTCCTATGGAACAACATACAATCTATGGAATTTTCATAAAGAGACACAGGACTCAAAATCATATCTGTGATTTAACGGAATTTTAGACTAGAAATAATGTCTAAAATGTCCCCAAATTTAAGGAAAGAACTGGATATACAAATTCTAGAATCTTTGCTGTTTTAACTTAAAGTATACAAGGACACTCACAAAGAGATATAAACACATCATCTGAAGTGAGAGACAAAGGGGCAATTATGAAAGTAACAAGAAAATGGACTTGTCATACAGATTTTTCAGCAGAAATCTTCCTGCTAGAAGGCAGTGGGCTGATACATTCAAAGTGCTTAAAGAATAAAAACTTACCAAGCAAGAATACAATATTTAGTGAAATCCTCCTCTAGAAATCTAAGAGAAATTTAAACTTTCCTAAACAAAGAGCTGAGAACACTCATCAGTACTACAGACAGAGTGGGACAGAAATGCAAATGTGAGTCCTTCAGCAGCAAAGGAAAGGAGCTTACACAGCGTTCTTCTAACCCTTAAGAAAATATCAACTTTACCATTCCAGTTTAATAAATGATCAAATATACAGATCTGCAGTATTGTACTTTTCACGTCTAACTCAACATCAAATCCTTTCACAACGTTTGAAAGACAGAATTGTTAAATACTATATTTTAATATATATACACAAAGATATGAATGATAACACAAGATATAGAGAAGGAACTTCTAACAGCAATAACCAAGTGAGAATAGTGAGCATAAGTGATGTTAACCGTAGGGCGCTGGCCCCATATACCGAGGGTGGTGAGTTCAAACCTGGCCCCGGCCAAACTGCAACAAAAAAATAGCTGGGTGTTGTGGCGGCACCTGTAGTCCCAGCTACTCAGGAGGCTAAGGCAAGAGAATTGCCTAAGCCCAGGAGTTGAAGTTGCTGTGAGCTGTGACGCCATAGCACTTCACCAAGGGCAATAAAGTGAGACTCTGTCTCCAAAAAAAAAAAAAAAAAAGAAGAATGTTATAAAGCTATGATGCTGTATCTAAAATAGTAAATACAAAAACTTATGTAAAATACACGTAAAAGCAAAAAAATATTAAATGGGAATCAAAGCATGTTGTTACCAAAAATCAACAGAAGAAAAAGAAGTTAGTAAAGAAAAGCAGGATAAATCTAAAGGATGTTTCATGTTCTACACATAATATATGGCAGGAGGCATTAGTAAAGACTCCCTCTAACCAATATCACTTTTTTTTTTTTTTTTTTTTTTACATGGAGTCTCACTCTGTCACCCTGGGTAGAGTGCCAGCACATCATAGCTCACAATAGCCTCAAACTCAGCCTCAAACTCAGCCTCAGCCTCCAGAGTGGCTGGGACTATAGGTGCCCGCTACAATACCCAGCTAGGTTTTCCATTTTTAGTAGAGATGGGGTCTTGCTCTTGCTCAGGCTAATTTCCAACTCCTAAGCTCAAATAATCCAGCTACCTCACTAACCATTATCTTAAACAGTTTAACTTTACAAATAGTTTAACTTTGTAATCATTAAAAAACAGCATCCAACTAAATTTGGTTCAGAAGAGACTCCTTTCAACTATCAGGACAGCCCGAAAATGAAAGGATACAAAAAGACATTCAATGCAAATGATAACCAACACAGGGCAGAAATGGCTGAACTAATTGCAGCATAGACATTTATATAAAATTGTTGTAAGAGACAAAGATTATTACAGCATGATGAAAGGGTCAACTCAGCAGAAATATAACAATTATAAATACATTGGTACCAAATATCAGCTCCATAGAATGGATAACTGTCAAAATTCAAGGAGAATTAGACATATCCACAACATAGTAGTGGATTTCAATACCCTATTTTCGAAATACATAGAGGTATAGTATATAGAAGTAGAAGAAAACAAAGGATTCAACAGTCCTCAGGGCAAGGGGCAAACAGTCCTCCAAAACCCAGAGGGTAAAACAGACTTACAGAGAACACACTACTTGATAACAGCAGAATTAAAGTTCATTTTGAAGTGTCCATAGAACAATTTGCAGAATACACTTCGTGTACACAGAACAATTTTTTGTTAACAATTTAAAAAGACTGAGATAATTGTAATCCACCAATCTCATCATAATGGAGGAAAGGAAGTACTTGCAGAATCAAAACAAGAATATTAACCAATGTGTACAAATGAATCATCACATTTATAGTTAAGAAAACCAATTTTTTTTTTTTTTTTTGAGACAGAGCCTCAAGCTGTCCCCCTGGGCAGAGTACCATGGCATTACAGCTCACAGCAACCTCCAACTCCTGGGCTCAAGCGAGTCTCCTGCCTCCGCCTCCCAAGTAGCTGGGACCACAGGCGCCCGCCACAACGCCCGGCTATTTTTTGGTTGCAGCCGTCATTGTTGTTTGGCGGGTCCGGGCTGGGGATTCGAACCTGCCACCTTAGGTGTATGTGGCTGGCGCCTTAGCCGGTTGAGCTATAGGCGCCGAGCCAGAAAACCAATTTTTTAAAGAAATTTCAAGGGGACTACAAAGACATCTTGATAAAAGAAAAAAGAAGGAAAGCATAATATACCAAAATTTATAAAATGCAGAAAAATATAAATACCAAAGATATTGATAACTATTTCAGCATACATTAAAAATAAACAACATTGGGGCAGCGCCTGTGGCTCAAAGGAGTAGGGCGCTGGCCCCATATGCAGGAGGTGGCAGGTTCAAACCCAGTCCCAGCCAAAAAGTGCAAAAATAAAATAAAATAAACAACATTCACATATGAGCAACCTAACTGTTAACTTCAACAAGGCATAAGAACAAAATAAATATGATGGTAGCAGAAAGAGGAACAAAGATTAGAAAAAGAAACAAAATACAGAAAGGGAAAGTACTAGAAAAAGTCACAGAAGTAAACAGAATTTACACTGAATGATAAGAGGATTGACAAACCCTTGGTCACATAAATCAAAAAAAACAAAAAACAAAAAACCCAAAAAACCCACAAGTCAGAAATGACTAAGATTTGAAACAGAAAAATAAACCATTACACTTGATTCCATAAGAATGAAAGGGAAGGCCGGGTACAGTGGCTCACACCTGTAATCTTAGCACTCTGGGAGGCGCCGAGCCAGATTTGGAGATCTTTACAAAGTAGAACTATTCTGTTTTACACAACAGCATAAGTAGGTATGTTGTCAAGAAAGAAGTTTCAGCATGGACTTCCATGATCCCAAGCAAAGACATGAGTTGACTGTGGAACTTTTCATTAAACTGAGAATAGAGGATTACAGGTGAAAATGATGAATTCAATTGTTTAAGGGGAGTTTTGTTGCTTATAAAATGTTCTAGGGAGCAAAACAGAGATAGTCACAAGAAAAAAAATCCATGACTTTTAATACACATACAGAGTTGTAAAACCATCCCACATTCTAATTTTAGAACATTTCTGTCAGCTCCCCAAAAGATATTTTTTAACCAAAAAAAAAAAAAAATTAAAATATCACGATATATGTATTTGACTGTGAAAACTCCTAAAGTATTTCTCCTCACTGTCCTTGGTGCAAAACCCACGTTGATGACATTAACTTTTTCTAAAATGTGCCTTCAGTGAACTCAAGAGAGAAGTTTCTTTCACTGTAGTCAACTGACAATAGACATGTTCTGCGTAAATATAGTTACTGTCTCCATTCAGTACATCATATGATCAGCATTAGAGAAAAGAAACATGCTTTCTGTACATAATTAGATAACCAGATTCCATTTTTACATTATTGTATACATGTATAATAATGGTTATTCTGAAAATAGTGCCAGTTATATGGCAGGTAAACCAGAGTTAAAATCATAATTTTAATCTCAGATTAAATACTACATAGATAAAACATCAACAATCACAATCAAGGATTGATGTCAGGGGTAGGACCTCTAGTCTGTCTCCACAGACTGAGTCCATATCTCAGAAATTATTCCTCCACCCTCTGTATGTTTGCCACTAGAATAATTTCTATCCCAGAGGAATCTTTTCAAATGTGAGCATGTACTCAGACTCATAATATTCCTTTTCTGTACACAGATTGCCTTACAGACTCTAATAGCAAATACTCATCTGATTCCTTTTGATGCCAGAACTTTGGGCTTAGTGTGTTATAGCAGTGTTACAGGGGTGATGTGTGTATATGCATACTAGAGCAGTAAGGAGGAAGCCAGCCAGACTCTGACATATGTTTGTTATTCTGAGATATTTGATCTCTTCATAGAACTATAATTATTGACTCACCAATAGTGAGCATGACACAGCATGCTTGATGAGCTGAAAATGTTTGAAAAACTATTCCCATTGCCAATGCTCAGAAATAACAAGTTTGTGAAGAACATCACCAAGGAGATATTTTAGAGTGTTCAGTAAAGGCTATTTTATTCTCAAGAACTCTGAAGGCAGACAGAGGTCCACATGGAGGAAGAAAATACTGAAGTCTGAACATCTGATGGATACTGATGTTGAAAATTTTTTCGTTTGCCTATTTACTCTGCATATCTGCTTCAGTGAAATGTCTCTTTATGCTTTTGCCCTTTTTCTAATTCAGTATATTTTTTCCTTTTCTGAGCCAGAGTCTCACTCTGTGCTCTGAGCATAGTGTCAGGGTATCAGCTGAGCTCACAGCAACCTACATCTCATGGCAATCCTCCTGCTTCAGCCCTGAGTAGCTGGGAATACAGATGATTGCCACAACATCCAGATAGTTTTTCCATTTTTAGCAAAGACAGGGTCTCGCTCTTGCTCAAGCAGATCTTGAACACCTGAGCTCAAGTGATCCACCTGCTTCAGCCTCCCAACAAGCTAGGATTGTAGGCATGAGCCACTGTGCCCAGCTCACAAGTGCAAATTAACAAAAAACACTTCAGGAGTAAATATTTGAAGTTTCTCAATTCTTAAAAAAAAAAAAAATCCCATTGTAAATATTCATTATTAAGAAAAAACACATCAACATTGATCTTTTGAAATTATTTCACAGAGTGATCCAAGTACAAACTGAGAGATCATGTTATTTTAATCCTTATTCCTGAAATGTTCTTTTGTTTACTAATATTTTCATGTGCTATTTGTATTTTTGCCCAATGTAAAAGAAAATGCAAGCCACTCTTGCAAAAACAAAGCATGTAGAAATAAAGGCATGTACAAACTTAACAATATGGTGCACGTCTATGAATGAGAAGGCAGGTTTTAGGGGTCTGATATTGCACTGCTATGGTGTGGTACTTTCACTATAGTCATAGAAATAATCTGAGGCAGAGTGTGGAGAAAATGACTCTGTGGGGTAAACTCCCACAAAAATTAAATGAAATGTACTCTTTTAATTCCAGAAACTGAGTGAAAAGACTTGCAAGTATTTATGGTGGGGACCTGCAGGCAAGGCCTAACAACTTCCTACATGGAACCCCGACTGTGCAGTCAAGTCAGCCTGCCAGATAAGGGTTGAAATGAGCCATCTGTGCAGAGGACATGACTCAAAGGTTGATGTGACATGAAAAACTCCATCATAACGATGTGAATAAAACACTCCATTGTAACTGCGGGGTCTCTAAACCATAAGAAAACAGTCATGGAGCCTGTTTCTCAGAAATTTCATTGAGTACATAGAAGAAAAAGGTTTTACTCCCCTGTTTATCCTAACCTTTAACAATAGAAGTCAAATAATGTATAGTTCTTTTAGGTCTTCAGAGAGGAACAGCCTGAGGCTAGTCTTAAGATGGTTGTCTTACTTTCCCAGACTTTCTTTCTTTTCTATATTTTAAGATAAGAATAGAGGATGTTAGGATTATTCATCAATATGGTGTATGTGACTAGCTCCCAATAAAAGGGAGTGGAAAATAAAGACATTTTGCTACATGCCATCTGAGAGTATGTAGTCATTTCTTACTTTCATACAATTCTAGGAGCGAGCTTGCACCTGCAGCCAAGCCGTCCTTCTCTCCCCACAAGGAAAAACATCACCCATCATGACTCAAGTGCAAAAGATAAATATATATTCCCAAAATTGTATACTGCTAATAGGGAAAGAAATTGTTACAGGTCAGTGGTTTTCAACCTTCCTAATGCTGAGGCCTTTTAATACAGTTATTGTGGGTCATGACCCATAGGCTGAGAATAGCTGTTATAGGTAATATTAAACCTTGAGGGCCTACTAATATATTACCAGTGTTTAATATGAAGTGCCTTAATGACGTGGGATATGCTTGTACTGAAAGGATATGATTCATTCAGGGATATTAAAAATGATTATATTGTACTAATTAAGACATGAGAAATACAATGTATTCTAAATTAAAAGGTATCAAAATGCAATTTCAGTGGCCATATGTGAATGCTTTACAAACATTCTCCCCTGGTTCTTTTCATTTAACTGTCTTTTGTGATAACCATTATATCTTCAGTTTCAAAAAATAAGACCAAATTTTAATAATGTGTGGTATGCAACCACCATTATCTTTTAAAGCAGATGAATACCATTATTCCCCTTCTATTTATTTCTGCTATAGAGACAGTCTCTAGTAACCTACCATTTTACTCCCATGAGAAGTTCATTCTCATAATGTCCTGGTCTGCTCTGTCTCATGATCATCTTGTACAGTACGCTTACCTTTCCGATAATCAACAGAAGTTCTCAGGGAGGTCAACTAATCAGGGAAGGGGACAACATAGAGTGTAATAACTTAGATAACAGGTTTCCCTCTATTCTTTCACTCCTAAATTTACATCATATTCTATCTTAAAATTAACATCCTTGCTTTTTCCAGCTTACAATGATAAAAGTAGGATCTTCCATTTTATCAATCCCTTCCTTGAGACAATTGTGATATATGAAAAGCATGTAATGAAGATATATATGCCAGCAATGTATTTCAAAAGTTGTCATTTGGCTCAGTGCCTGTAGCTTAAGTGGCTAAGGTGCCAGCCACATACACCAGAGCTGACGGGTTCAAATCCAGTCTGGGCCTGCCAAACGACAACTACAACCAAAAAGTAGCCAGGTGTTGTGGCAGGTGCCTGTAGTCCCAGCTACTTGGGAAGCTGCAGCAAGAGACTCTCTTGAGCCCAGGAGTTGGAGTTGCTATGAGCTGTGATGCCACGGCACTCTACCCAGGATGACAGCAAAAAAACAAAAACAAAAACAAAAAAGTTGTCATTCATCAATAATGAAAACCTTTTAAAGAAATCTCAAATAATAAAATGAAAATATTTTATAGATTCTTCCACAGATGTTCTTGCTTCTTTGATACACATCTCTTGAGTTTTAAAAGATTTTAACTTTTTTTTTTAGGAGACAGGGGTCTTGCTCTTGCTCAGGCTGGTCTCAAACTACTTAGCTTAAGCAATTCACCTGCTTTGGCCTCCCAGAGTGCTAGGATTACAGGCATGAGTCACTGTTCCCAGCCTTGATCAACTTTTTGTTTGTGGAATTTAACATCTGGGTCAGTCAATCTCAGGGAAAAACTGAGGCTTAGTTTCCCCTAGCATAAATACTCATGTGTAATCCATTCAGAGAATTGGTTAACAATTCATCACATCGATTACATTTGTAATGTTTCTCTCTAGTATGGATTCTTTGGTGTATCCTAAAGTCACACCGTTGCTTAAAGATCTAGACACATTTGTATGGTTTCCATTTTGAATGTATTCTATCATAAACACAAATATATATATATATATACATATATATATATACACACATATATATATATTTAAGGCTGATCACATTTAATTGTAAGGTTTCTCCATAGTATGAACTCTGGTTTTTCCACAGGAGTGGAATTTTGGACAAGCCTTGCTGTACACATTATATTTGTGTGGTTTATCTCAAAGACGTGTAATGTTGGCTAAAGGCTTTTCCATATATGTTAATTTTATATGGTTTGTCTTTGTGGTGGAGTTTCTAAATGGAATAAGGCTTAAACACTTGTTTAAATTTTGTCTCATTCATTATATTTGTTATGTTTTTCTCTACCATGAGTTTTCTGATAATCCTCAAAGTTTGAACTTTGGATAAAAGTATTACCATGTATTTTATGTTGGCAATGTTTCTTTTCAGTATGTATTTTCTGATGTCTAGTAAGGTTGGCAAATTGGGTAAAAGCTTTCCCACACTCACTACATTTGTAAGGTTTCTCTCCCGTATGGATTTTCTTATGTTGAGTAAGATTTGAACGTTCAGTAAAGGGCTTGCCACACTCATTACATTTGTAAGGTTTTTCTCCAGTATGAGTCCTCTGATGACCCCATAAGTGTGAACGTTTGATAAAAGCCTTATCACATTTATTACATTTGTAAGGTTTTTCTCCTGTATGAATTCTCCGATGTTCCATGAGGCTTGAACTTTGGATGAAAGTCTTGCCACACACATTACATTTGTGTGGTTTCTCTCCAGGATGAATATTCTGATGTCTAGTGAGGTGTGAGCACTGCTTAAAAGCTTTGCCACATTCATTACATATGTAAGGTTTCTCTCCCGTATGGATTCTTTTGTGTTGAGTAAGGCTTGAACACTCAGCAAAGGCCTTCCCACATTCACTACATTTGTAAGGTTTCTCTCCAGTATGAATTCTCTCATGACCCCAAAGGTGTGAACGCTGGATAAATGCTTTACCACATTCATTACATTTGTACGGCTTTTCCCCAGTATGCATTCTCTGATGACTTGCAAGGTTTGAATTTTGACTACAAACCTTGCCACATACATTACATTTATAAGGTTTCTCTCCTGTATGGACTCTCTGATGTCTTGTGAGATTTGAACACTGGTTAAAGGCTTTGCCACACTCATTACATCTGTAGGGTCTTTGTCCAGAATGAATTCTCTGATGATTGGTGAGGTTTGAACTTTTGCTAAAAGCCTTTCCACAGACATCACATTTGTATGCTTTTTCTCTGTGTGTTCTCCTGTATTGTGTAGGTAACAAAGGGCATTTAAAAATCTTTCTATATTGGCTACAAATGTTTTTGACACTAGAAGGAATTATTTGAAGTGGTGAAAATAAGGAACGATTGTCAACAGAATTCTCAACTTGACTACATTCATAAGTTTTCTCCTCATTCTGAAATCTCTGCAGTTCAGCCAGATGTACCTTTAAGCTTAATCCGATCCTATTTTCAAAACACTTCATATACTTGTTTCCAGTGTGGCTTATGTTATTTTTTAGTTTGAAAAAATTCCTTATGAGTGGCTTACCACGTATGAAATGCTGGTATGCACTATCACATACAGAAACATTCTTTAAAGAAAAATTAATTGAAGGTTTACTACGTTGACGGTCTTTTCTATGAGTGAGATTTCTTCTATAAGTCAAAGGCACTCCTTTGTAATTTCTTGTATCATATCCCCATTGACTGTCAAACTTATGCATATTTTTCCAGAAGTCCATGAGGTCAAAATCCTTGATGCCATGGCTTTTATTTCTTTCCAGTCTAACCAAATTGTATAATTCCTCTTTATTACTATCTTCCTTTGGTGATAATCCCTTGCCTGTAAATCCATCAGAAATATCTGAAAGATATAAAGAATCACAGACTTTCCATCATGTAGAGTTGGAAGATGAACATTTTATATTAAAGTACATATCACAAAAGATAATATTTATAATGAGCGGGAGTTATGAAGCTTCTCAAACATGGTCTTTTTATTTATTTCTTTTTTTGAGACAGAGTCTCACTCAGTCTCCCTGGGGTTGAGTGCCATGGCATTGTAGCTCACAGCAACCTCAAACTCTTGGACTCAAGTGATCTTATTGCCTCGGCTTCCCTAGTAGCTGGGATTATAGGTGCCTGCCACAATACCCAGCTATGTTTTTAGAGTGGGGATCTGGTTCTTGCTCAGGCTGGTCTTGAATTCCTGGGCTCAGGCAATCCACCCACCTTGGCCTCCCAGAGTGCTAGGATTATAGGTGTACAACTATGGTCTTTTAATGTTTAGGAACACAAAAGGAATGGCTGTCTTCACTAAGAAAGTAATGTAGGGCTCGGCTCCTGTAGCTCAGCAGCTAGGGCGCCAGCCACATACACCTTGGCTGGCGGATTCGAATCAGGCTGAGCCAGCTAAACAACAATGACAACTACAACAAAAAAATTGCCGGGCATTGTGGTGGGTGCCTGTAGTCCCAGTTACTTGGGAGGCTGAGGCAAGAGAATTGCTTAAGCCCAAGAGTTTGAGGTTGCTGTGAGCTGTGACACTACAGC
>NW_003852607.1:1162884-1168180 GCF_000181295.1 Otolemur garnettii | reverse complement strand
CAGTTACTTGGGAGGCTGAGGCAAGAGAATTGCTTAAGCCCAAGAGTTTGAGGTTGCTGTGAGCTGTGACACTACAGCATTCTACTGAGGGCAACATAGTGAGACTCTGTCTCAAAAAAAAAATGTAATATAGGAATAAAACATGCAATTCAAAATATTTTAAGGGCAGTGCAATTTGAAACACCCTACAACTAAAACATTTATATTATATGAATTCATGTAAGCCCTGAAAGGATATTTTAACAGCATCACCCTCCCCCAAAATACACCAAATAGGCATAGCTATATCATTGCCTCATATTTGAAGATGAACAAATAATAATGCATTATTTAGTGCATGATTATTACACACAAATAAAAGCTAAAACTCAGCTCAAACTTATGCAATGTGGCACAAACAACAGTTTAGGCAACATTCTCACAGAAATGAAATTGTGAACTTGGACAATGTTCTGCTCCCTAGGATAAATTCCTGTACTTTTTTTGCTGGCTCCAAGGGGATGATTCTTATGTATCTGAAAACATTGTTACACTGCCCTTAGGAGATACTGTAAACATCACAAAGCCAGATGGACTGAAGGTACTTATTATTTAGTCTCTCCTAACATTTTCTCAGTATCCTGGCACATAATCACTTCAAGAGGCACTTATTTTTTTTGAGACAGAGGCTCAAGCTGTTGCCCTGGGTAGAGTGCCATGGCATCACGTTCACAGCAAACTTCAACTCTGGGCTCAAGCTCTCCTCTTGCCTCAGTTTTTCTATTTTTAGTAGAGATGGGGGTCTCACTTTTGCTCAGGCTAGTCTCAAACTCCTGAGCTCAGGCAATCCACCCGCCTCGGCCTCCCAGAGTACTAGGATTATAGGCATGAGCTTTTGTAGCCAGTTGCTTCCTGGGTGCTTTACCATGGGTGGATTTGCGGGCAGTCTGCTTTGTATGCGCCATGGTATAATGACCTCCTTACCCCCATTCTTCGGCCGGAGCTCAGCGAGCTGGAGGCGGCGCTGGTGTTAGACAGCAACGGCCAGAATGTGTATTTCTTTCTTTCTTTTTGAGACCAAGTCTCACTTTGTCGCCCTGGGTAGAGTGCTGTGGCTTCACAGCAACCTCTAGCTCTTGGGCTAGGGCAATTCTCTTGCCTCAGCCTCCCCAAGTTGCTGGGACTACAGGCGCCTGCCACAACGCCCGGCTATTTTGGTTGCAGTTGCCACTGCTTTGTAGCTGGCCACAGCGGGGTTTGAACCCGTCATCCTCGGTATATGGGGCTGGTGCCCTACCCTCTGAGCCATAGGCACTGCCCCAGGAATGTGTATTTCAAAAGCAAGTTTCAAAGGAAAAAAAATCTTAGAACATGAAATCAGGAAGACCAAGGCCTGTCTTGTTTTTAGGTAGGGTAGAAAGCTGGAAGAGGAAAAAAAAAAAGATATGAGAGTAAAACAAGGTGATCATATTTTGTAGGGTTCTTGAGAAAGGGTGGTGGTGCTTTGCCCATAGGCTGTGGAGGTGAGAGTCTAAAAGACTGAGACATACTCCCATTTTGGAATGGGGCTCAAAAAAAGGATCTCCTTGTCAAGTCTTCATGTTACTCAAAAGAGCTGCCCTATTTCCCTTTATTCACATGTGACAAAAGTAGAACTGAAGAAATGGCAAAGGGGTCTGAGTAGATAGGGCTATAGGAAATTTCAGGGAGCCCCAAATACATTTATGGTGTCATTTTTCCCCCCATTTTCCTTGGAAGGTCTTACATGAAATGTGAATAAAATCTGAATAGGTTCTGGGGCCCGGACTACAAAGGCCTCAGCTCTGATTGTACTGGCTGAGAATTGAGCCTCAATAAGATCAAATAAAAAAAAAAGAATGTTCTTTAAAACAACCATCTTGGTCCCTCTCAAAGCTAAAGACCAAAACTGTCAGAGGCACCAGATAATAGGGTGTTGCAGATCACCATAAAGCATCTGCCTTTGTGTCAGCATGAGCCAGAGCATTAAGGGAGAGTAGGAGCTTAAATAATAAAATGATATGAGAAAGAAAGAGAGAGAGTGTGTTTGTGTAGGAGGGCTTCCTTTGAAAGCTCATGAAAAATAAAAGTTCTGTTTTCCCACAAATCTTTCCTGTTTTAAAGAGTTTCCCAAATAGTATTTACTGAAGTAGCTTACCCTATGCCCATGTGAGCTCTTATCTGTGTTTACAGTCCCACCTACCTCGATTTTTTTCCCCATTTCATGTCACTCTCTGCAGTCTGGGTATCTTTTCCTTATTACAAAATGAAGATAATATTCAGCCCAAGAGAGATTTTGACATATAAAGAAAAGGAACATAATATGCCATGCTTTTAAAGAATTGATTCCCAGCCCTTTGTTCAGCCAAACATTATGGAACATTACAGATGGGTCTAGAAAACTATTTTGCAAATTAGTCAACTGATACCCTCCTTTTGAATAGTGAGGGATTATTTTAAATATGCAGATATCTAGCTCTTTTCCAAGCACAGAGGAAAACCATGAAACTAGATACTTTCAAAAGTTTGTCATAAGGTTTTGTGAATACTAATGTTCTGGAACCACTATCAACTAAACCTGAAAGGTGTAGAACTTCTGAAGAAAGGGGAGGTTTAAAGTCTCAATGTCACATTCTGAATACTTTCCATTCTGAATCAAAATGTTTCAGACAAGCAAGCCAGGGGCTTCCAAGAAACTCACAAAGGAACATGCAAAGATTTACAAGGGCAGTTACTGATTTCTGAAGGGAAGGTATCCTCACCCAGGGAGAGCAGGTTCCTATAGTTCTCCAACATCACGTCCCTGTACAGGGCCTTCTGAGTAGGGTCCAGGCACTCCCACTCCTCTTGGGAGAATTCTATGGCCACATCCTTAAATGTAAACAGTCCCTGAAATGAAAACACATTGCACCAAGTGTAAATAGGAAGATTTCTTATTTTCACATAAAATGACCCAAGAGTAGTGTAAGGATTGACTTAGCTGGAATGAGTGTTCTGACTGATCCACGTGAGATAATCTAAGCAAGTTATGTATCACCAATCATATTTTTAAAAAACTAAGGTGGGGGGCCAGGTGCAGTGGCTCATGCCTGTAATTGTAGCCCTCTGGGAGGCTGAGGCAGGTGGATTGCTTGAGTTCACAAGTTAGAGACCAGACTGAGCAAAAGTGAGATCCCATCTCTACTAAAAATAGAAAAACTGAGGCAAGAGGATCACTTGAGCCCAAGAGATGGAAGTTGCTGTGAGCTATGATGCCAGAGCACTCTATTCAGGGTGACAACTTGAGACTTTGTCCCAAAAACAAACAAACAAAAAACTAAGGTCAGGATGAGGAAAGAAAAAAAATTAAAAGGTAAAAGTTATGTAATATAAAATTAACCATTTTAAAGTGTATAACTCAGTGCCCCTTAGTACACGAACAATCAATGTTGTACAAACATCACCTCTGTCTAGTTCAAAAACACTTTTATCAGCTGAAAGGAGACTTTGAACCCATTAAGTAGTCACTCCCCGTTCTCTCTTCCTATTGCTTTCTGGCAACCAATAATCTGCTTTCTATCTCTATAGATTTAACTACTCTGAAATTTTCATACAAATGGAACCTTATAAAATATGTGACATTTTGTGTCTGGCTTCTTTCAACTAGAATAATGTTTTTTTTTTTTTTTTTTGAGACAGAGCCTTAAGCTGTCCCCCCTGGGTAGAGTGCCGTGGCATTACAGCTCACAGCAACCTCCAACTCCTGGGCTCAAGCGAGTCTCCTGCCTCCGCCTCCCAAGTAGCTGGGACCACAGGTGCCCGCCACAGCACCTGGCTATTTTTTGGTTGCAGCCGTCATTGTTGTTTGGCGGGTCCGGGCTGGGGATTCGAACCCGCCACCTTAGGTGTATGTGGCTGGCGCCTTAGCTGGTTGAGCTATAGGTGCCGAGCCTAGAATAATGTTTTTGAGGTTCATTCATGATGTAGCAAGAATCAGTACTGTATTCCTTTTCATGGCTGAATCATATTCCTCTGTATGACTATACCACAGTTTATTTCTTCATTTGTCCATTGGTGGACATTTGGATTGTTTCTCCTTTCTGTCTATTGTACATAGGGTAGCCATTCATTTCAAGTTATCTGTTTGAATAATGGTTTTCGATTCTTTTGCATATACCCAGGAGAGGAATTGATGTGTCATAAGGTTTAATTTTCTAAGGATCTGCTTTATTGTTTTCCACGGTACTATACCATTTTACCAGAGATGTATCAGGATTACAATTTTCTCCATATCTTTACTAATGCTCCTTATTTTCTCTTTATTATAGCCATCCTAGTAGATGTGAACACATAATAGCTTATTGTGGTTTTGGTTTTCCATTTCACTGATGGCTACCTTCATTGAGCAACTTTTCATGCGTATCTTCTATGAAGAAATGTCCATTAAAGTTCTTAGATCCTTTTTAATTAGTTTATTATATCCTATTTAATTTTGGTTGAGTTGTAGGTGTTCTTCATGTATTTTGGATACTAGATCTTATCAGATATGATATTCAACCTATTTGAGGGATTTTCTGTGTCTTATTATTTATCTTTGAGACTGGTGAGAGTGCAGTGGTAATGTTCACCATAACCAGAAACTCCTGGGCTCAAGCCATCATCCTGCTTCAGCCTCTGAACCAGCTAGGACCAGAGATAAGTGCCACCATGCCTGGCTAATTTTTGAAAATCTTTTGTAATTTTAATTTTCATTCCAGTTATAGTAAATACTTTTCAGCTTCAAAATTTCGATTTTACTCCTTTTTAATAATTTTCTATCTCTTGATTGGTATTTGTTGAAATATTATTGTCCTACTTTCCTACTTTGTCCCCAGCTTTGACACCACAGCACTCTACCCATAGCAACAGAGACTCTGTCTCCAAAAAATAAAAATAAATAAATAAATAAATAAAATAATAAAAGGCCCATGTATCTTCATCAAGAAAAATGCTCCAATGAGAAACTAAAAACTCAAGTTATCTCTATTTTACTAACATAAAAATAACACCATGATATATGGTATTTAAACATTTAAAATTTCAGAATAAGATATCAAACAAAACACTCACTAAAGAATATTTTCTAAAATTACATTATGATATAGAAATGTATTTTTTTTTTTTTGAGACAGAGCCTCAAGCTGTCCCCTGGGGTAGAGTGCCATGGCATCACAGCTCACAGCAACCTCCTATTCCTGGGCTTAAGTAAGTCTCCTGCCTCCACCTCCCAAGTAGCTGGGATCAGAGGTGCCCACCACAACGCCTGGCTATTTTTTGGTTG